>NC_134083.1:63619006-63933173 GCF_000715075.1 Nicotiana tabacum | reverse complement strand
ACCCCAAACCGACACAGGTGAACAAGTAGAGTATACTAGGGCGCTTGAGAGAACCATGTCGAAGGAACTTGGAAAAATGACCCCGTAACTTCGGGAGAAGGGGTGCTCTCCTATCTTTTGATTAGGAAAGCGGCACATACCAGGGGGTAGCGACTGTTTATTAAAAACACAGGACTCTGCTAAGTGGTAACATGATGTATAGAGTCTGACACCTGCCCGGTGCTGGAAGGTCGGAAGGAGAAGTGTTATAAGCTTTGAATGGAAGCCCTGGTAAACGGCGGCAGTAACTCTAACTGTCCTAAGGTAGCGAAATTCCTTGTCGCTAATTGCTAGCGGCGGTTAGGCATCCTTAGATGAAAGAGTGGTCTTTCAGGATTGGTCGTTGTGTGTCACCACCTCCCACCTATCCTACATATTCGATTAAGGTTGTCACTGCGAAACTATAGTTAAGGTGCACGGGGTCTTACCGTCTAGTCGTTGGTACTCCGCATCTTAACGGAGAATTCAATTTCACCGGTCCATGTCGGAGACAGCAGGGCAGTCGTTATATAGCACACGAAAATATGGGAATCGGGCGAAATTCTAGTTTTTTGGCCGAAAAATGCAAAAAATGAGGAACGATCATGGTGGGGCGGTGACTATGGTTTCTTAGGTCATATTTGATGGCCTGAAAAATTTTAGACGATCGGGGTCCGGGGGCCCGGGATCACTCGGAAGTCGTGGGCTATACACAGGAAAATATGGGAATCGCGCGGAATTTTAGTTTTTTGGCCGAAAAACTCAAAAAATGAGGAACGATCATGGCGGGGCGGTGACTTTGATTCCTTAGGTCGTATTTGATTGCCCAGAAATTTTTTAGGAGATCGGGGTTCGTGGGTCCCGGGACAACTTGGAAGGCGTGGGCTATAACGCACGAAAATATGGGAATCGGGCGATATTCTAGTCTTTTCTCCGTAAAATGCAAAAAAAGAGGAACAATCATGGCGGGGTGGTGACGATGGTTCCTTAGGTCGTATTTGATGGCCCGTAAAAATTTTAGGCGATCGGGGTCTGGGGTTCCCGGGACCATTTGGAAGGCGTGGGCTATAACACACGAAAATATGGGAATCGGGCAGAATTCTAGGTTTTTGGCCTTAAAAGGCAAAAACAAACTAGGAACGGTCATGGCAGGGGGAGACTATGGTTCTTTAGGTCGTATTTGATGGCCCGAAATATTTTTAGGCGATCCTCGTCTAGGGGGCACGGCCCACTTGGAAGGCATGGGCTATAGTTCACGAAAATATGGGAAACGAGCGGAATTCTATTTGTTTTCCCGAAAAACACAAAACATGAGGATAGATCATGGAGGGACGGTGATTATGCTTCCTTAGGTTGTATTTGATGCCCTGAAAATTTTTTAGGCGATCTGAGTCCGGGGGGCCGGCCCACTCGGAAGGCGTTGGCTATTGCCCACAAAAATATGGGAATCAGGCGGAATTCTAGATTTTTGGCCGAAAAACCCAAAAAATGAGGATCTATCATGGCGGGGCGATGACTATGGTTCCTTTGGTCATATTTAATGGTCCAGAAGAATTTTAGGCGATCGAAGTCCTGGGGTCCCGGAACCACTTGGAAGGCATGGGCGGTGACTATGGTTCCTTTGGCCGTAAAATGCAAGAAAATGAGGAACAGTCATAACGGGGAGGTGAATATGGTTCTTTAGGTCGTACGTGATGGCCGGGAAAAATTTTAGGCTATCCGAGTCCGGCGGGACGACCCACTTGGAAGGCGTGGGCTATAGAACACGAAAATATGGGAATCGAGCGGAATACTAGTTTTTTGGCCGTAAAATGCAAAAAATGAGGAACGATCATGGCGGGACGGTGACTATGGTTTCATTAGGTCGTATTTGATGGCCCAGAAATGTTTTAGGCGTTCGGGGTCCGGGAGTCCTGGGACCACTTGGAAGGCGTGGGCTATAACACACGAAAATATGGGAATCGGGCGAAAGTTTAGTTTTTTGGCCGTAAAATGCAAAAAATGAGGACAGGTCATGGCGGGGCGGTGACAATGGATCCTTAGGTCGTATTTGAAGGCACGCAAAAATATTAGGCGATCCGATTCCGTGGGGCCCTACCATTGGGAAGGCGTGGGCTATAGCACATGAAAATATAGGAATCAGGTGGAATTTTAGTTTTTTGGTCGTAAAACGCAAAATATGAGGAATGATCATGGCGGGGCAGTGACTATGGTTCCTTAGTTCATAATTTATGGCCCGTAAAAATTTTAGACGATCGGTGTCCGGGGGTCCTGGGACAACTTGGAAGGCGTGGGCTATAGCACACGAAAATATGGGAATCGGGTCGAATTCTAGGTGTTTTGCCGAAAAATGCAAAAAATGAGGAACAATCATGGCGGTGCGGTGACTATGGTTCTTTAGGTCGTATTTGATGGCCCGTAAAAATTTTAGGCGATTAGAGCCAGTGGGCCCAGCCCACTCGTAAGGCGTGGTCTAGCACATGAAAATATGGGTATCGAGCGCAATTCTAGTTTTTTGGCCGAAATATTTAAAAAATAATGGAACACACATGGCGAGGTGGTGACTATGGTTCCTTATGTTGTATTTGATAGCCCGAAAATTTTTTAGGCAATCACAGTCTGGGGGGCCCGACCCACTCGGAAGGCGTGGGCGCACACTAAAATATGGGAATCGGGCGGAATTCTAATTTTTTGGCCAAAAAATGCAAAAAAGAGGAACGATCATGGCGGGGCATTGACTATGGTTCCTTAGATCATATTTGATGGCCCAAAAAAATTTTAGGCGATCGGGGTCCGGGGAGGCCGGCCCACTTGGAAGGCGTGGGCAATAGCACACGAAAATAAGGGAATCGGGCGGAATTCAAGTTTTTTGGCCGTAAAATGCAAAAAATGAGGAATGATCATGGCGGGGCGGTGACTTTGGTTCCTTAGGTGGTATTTGGTGGCCGGGAAAATTTTTACGCGATCGGGGTCTGGGAGTCCCGGAACCATTTGGAAGGCGTCGGCTATAGCACACGAAAATATGGGAATCGGGCGGAATTCTAGTTTTTTGGTCGCAAAATGCAAAACATGAGTACAGGTCATGGCGGGGCGGTGACTAAGGTTCCTTAGGTCCTATTTGATGGCCCACAAAAATATTAGGTGATCCTGCTCTGTGGGGCCCTACCCATTGGGAAGACGTGGGCTATAGCACACGAAGATATGGAATCGAGCGGATTTCTAGTTTTTTGGCTGAAAAATGCAAAAAATAAGGAATGATCATGGCATGGAAGTGACTATGGTTCCTTAGGTTGTATTTGATGGCCCGAAAAAATTTTAGGTGATCGTGGTCTGGGGATCCCGGGACCACTTGGAAGGCGTGGGCGCACACTAAAATATGGGAATCGGGCGGAATTCTAATTTTTTGGCCAAAAAATGCAAAAAAAGAAGAACGATCATGGCGGGGCATTGACTATGGTTCCTTAGGTCATATTTGATGGCCCAAAATTTTTTAGGCGATCGGGGTCCGGGGAGGCCGGCCCACTTGGAAGGCGCGGGCAATAGCACACGAAAATATAGGAATCGGGCGGAATTCTAGTTTTTTGGCCGTAAAATGCAAAAAATGAGGAACGATCATGGTGGGGCGGTGAATTTGGTTCCTTAGGTGGTATTTGGTGGCCGGGAAAATTTTTACGCGATCGGGGTCTGGGAGTCCCGGAACCATTTGGAAGGCGTCGGCTATAGCACACGAAAATATGGGAATCGGGCGGAATTCTAGTTTTTTGGTCGCAAAATGCAAAACATGAGTACAGGTCATGGCGGGGCGGTGACTAAGGTTCCTTAGGTCCTATTTGATAGCCCACAAAAATATTAGGCGATCCTGCTCTGTGGGGCCCTACCCATTGGGAAGACGTGGGCTATAGCACACGAAAATATGGGAAACGGGCGGAATACTAGTTTTTTGGCCGTAAAATGCAAAAAATGAGGAACGATCATGGCGTGCCGGTGACTTAGGTTCCTAAAGTCGTATTTGGTGGCTCGGTAAAATTTAGACGATCGGGGTATGGGAGTCCCGGGACCACTTGGAAGGCGTAGGTTATAGCACACAAAAACATGGGAATCGGGCGGAATTTTAGTTTTTTGCCGTAAAATGCAAAATAACGAGGATTCCGAAAAATTCCAAGGGATAGAAAATTCCAAAAAGAAATATATTTGATTAATTTTTTCTGGGTAGCAGATATGATCTGCGTGATATAGATCGTTAATAAAAGGAGAAATTTTTACCCATTCTTTGTATAACATGAGAAATGGATCCGGTAAAATCTTTATTGTTGGATTGTGGTATGACCACCAGTTTAAAAACCAATTAGAAACAGTTGTTGCAAATATCTTTGCACATACTTTTATAAACCAAGTATGTTTATGTCTATCATTATTGTAATATAATACTTTATCAAAAGCTTGGATATAATCCCAATAAGTAAAATTCATTTTCACTTTGTTAAGGCTTATCTGCCTTTCCTTCATTGTGGATGTACCCCAGTCTTCAACAGATATTATCTGTTTAATTATAATCTTTGAGAAGTTATAAACGTTCTCGTCTGTACTATACCAAGAAAAGTGCTGAAAATCTGCACTTCCAGTACTGGTTAGTATCGTTTCATAGAAGGAACGGGTTTTGTATGACTCACCCGGATAATATAACCCATTTATCAAATACCTTTGGAATATCTTCCATGGTTCTTCTTTTCTCTGAATGTCAGAGTTTTCTAAGAGAAATATCATTTCTCTTTTTGGCACTTTCTCGTATGACTTGATATCATCATTGTCATCTTTAGTAATGGAAGCAAAAGTATCACTTTGCTTAACAGAAGTATCTTTCTGTTTTTGAGCAGTCAAATATGCCTGCAAATGTGCGTATAACGGACTATCTTCTGGAATATCTTCCAGATGGACGGATGGTCCAATCGATGATTCTTCTCTGAGAGATATCCTCTCATTGACTAAACTCCTTCTTCCCATTTGTATAACTGGGGAGTTTGATGAGGATTCGTATGACGATTCCGAAGGTGATGACCTTCCTTTGGACTGTGGGGAAGATCTTCCCCAACCTCTACCTCTTCCCCTACCCCAGGGGGGTTCCATCTTGTAAATATTCACGAGATAAGAAATCTGGCAGAGAATTATCAATTCCCTTTTTATATTGTATTTCAAAATCAAAAGGGGCTAATTGAGCCTACCATCTTGCAAATATCATTTTCGAGGCATCATGTTTAAAATCTTTGTTAAACATATATTTAACAGATTGTGCGTCAGTTTTTATCAAAAACTTTTGATTGTAGAAATCGTCTTGAAATTTTAAAACACATTTTACTATGGTTAACATTTCATGTGCCACCGTAGCGTATTTTCTCTGGGCTTCAGACCATTTACCAGAGTAAAATCTAATCAGATATTCATGTTTATCATTGGGAATAATTTGTTTTAAAATCCCTCCATAACCAATGTTAGACGCATCAGTCTCTATAATTTTTTGCCATGCAGGATTAGCAAGGGTTTAAGCAAGGCAAAGATTTAACACGTTGCTTAATATTTTTTTACTAAAGTAGTGTGACTATCAGTCCAAGGGTTTTTATAATTCTTTTTTAGCCTATCATATAAGGGGGCTAAATCATGTGACAGATCTTTATAAAAAGGTGAAATATAATTTAAACTTCCCATAAATCTTTGTAACTGAGTTCTATCAGTAATAATATCGGGGAATTTAGAGGCAAAATCAATCGATCGTTGAATAGGAGTAATCTTTCCTTGACTAATATAATGTCCTAGGAATCGAATATTAGTTTGAAATAAACTCATTTTTTTGTTTTGAGATTACCAAACCATTTTGTATAACAATTCTTTTGAAAATATCTAAATGCTTAATATGCATTTCAAGTGTTTTGGAAAATACCAAAATGTCATCGATATATACAATGACGAAGTCTAGATAAGGGTTGAAAATATCATTCATAATTTTTTGAAATTCTGAAGGGGCATTTTTCAAACCAAAAGGCATAAAATTCCATTCATATTGCCCAAATGGAACATTAAAAGCAGTTCTATAAGTATGCTCTTTAAATATTTGGATTTGCCAATAACCAGATTTTAAATCAAATTTTGAAAATATATTGGCATCATATAATTTAGATAATAAATTTCTTTTATTAGGAATAGGATACCTAACCCATTTCAAATATTTATTCAAGGGCTTATAATTTATGACTAATCTAGGAACACCACGTTCCTTTTCAGCTGCGTTCTTAACATAGAAAGCTATACAAGACCAAGGAGATTTTGAGGGTTTTATCAAACCCTTTGATAGTAAACTATCTATCTCTCTTTTGCAAAATTCTACCAATTCTGCATTCATCTGACAAGGTCGAGATTTAGTAGGAATATCATCCTCAGTGAAATTATCTTCATAAGGAAGAGTGACAATATGCTTTTTTCGATTCCAAAAAGTACTAGGATGCTCAGCACAAATATCAATAGCAATCTGCTCGGAAATCAATTTGATTTTTTCTTGTACTTTAGTAGAATTTAAAGTATCAAATATATTCATACTAAATAATTCCAATTTCAAAGAATTAACATGTTTTTGCTTCATATCAATTAAAGCATTAATATCTCTAGTTACCGGATCTGTAACAAAAGTATAACTAATTTCTTTATCCTTATAAGTAGCAGTAAAACCTTTTGAGTCTATGCTAGTAAAAGGATAAACAACGTTAATAAACGGTGTTCCAAGTATAATTGGAGGGTATAACTGATTTTTTACCAAGAAAAAGAAGTGAGGAATACAGACTTTATTCTGACAAATACCCGTATTAGGAAGTTTATACTTTATATCTAAAGCATGTACGGATGCAGATCTAACCATATGAGTAGTTTTTTGAAAATATTTCGTAGGTACTAAACCTTCTTGAATGCAGCTAACATCTGCTCCACTATCAATCATGGCAATGTTTGTAATTGAAAAACTATTATCAATGAGAATAGTACATTTAATATACCATTTATGAGCAGTAATAATTTGCATCATCCCTAGAAACATATCATGTTTAGGATTAAAACTAATAGGTTTTTCTTCAATATCATTTTCAAAAATACCTTTGTTTTTATCATTAGATTTCTCAGTTGGAGAATTGGTTTTCTCAATTTGAGTAATCCTATGATCACAAATCATTTGATTTTGTTTAAGAGATTTGATCTCTTGTTTCAAGTTTTCAACTTCAATTTTTAAATCATCAAAAGAAGAGTCTCTTGCTGGAGTTACATTTCTGTTTAACAGACGGTTATTAACCTCAAGTAAAGAATAAGGTGGAGAATATTCAAATTTTTTTTCAAAAGGTTTTGTAAAACTAGAATTTGAATTAGAACTTGGACTAGCAGCAAAATTAATAATTTTTTCACGAAGGTTTTCATCAGTAACTTCTTTTAAAAGTTCTATTACATTATCAGATGTAATAGTTTTCATGTTTAGATCTTCAAATTGTGATTGTAATTTATAAAATTCATCATCACAAGTACATGTATAACCTTTACAAGTTGTACAGGTATTATCAATATTTTTATCACTATCAGATAAATCAAGCAAGTCAATTTCAGCTTCGGATTCTGATTCAGAATAATAATCGGATTTTGATCCAGAAGTGTATAACAAACCATAAACCTTATCACGTAGTTCATCGTCTAGTCCTAAGGTTTTCAGCTTTTGAAGCTTACAATTTGGAGCTATATGGCCAAATTTACCACACTTATAACACTTAATGTCAGCAAGGTCTCGCTTAGATCTATTTTTGGTAAATCTAGTGGACTTGCGATGTGCTTTCTTGGCTTCTTGTTCTTCTTTGGATCTATATCTAGATATCTTTCTCCTATAAGGACTGTCTTGGTTGGGGTATCTATGATACTTATGTTTCTTCTTCTTATGAGTAGAAGTCTCGGGTAAACCAAATTGGGTGCAAAAGTCACCTAACTGGTTTCTTTCCTTAAGCTTATCCATCTTAAGCTGTCTAGACAATCTTAATTCATTGCACAAGTTTAACCCTTCTTGTGTACAAATTCCTATTAACTTACCATAGGTATAATCTACGTAAGGAATTTCCCCAATTACCTCTTAAAACCTTTCTAACTCTTTCGGCAAATAAAGAGGGAAGTCCATCTATGAACTTAGCTTTCCAATGTTCAAGCTTATTTTCTGGTAGTTCCATCACTCTACTCATAAAGGTGTCTTTATACAACCTAAATTCACTTAAAGTCTTACATCTAAGGCTATTAAGGAGAGTACGAACAGTCTCATTCTGGTTGGTAAATCTACCATTGAAGTGTTCTAATATAGTAAGAATAAGGGTATAAACGGCATCTTCTCTATTTGCCACTAGGGCCATGCCTAGGTTATCAAGTCCTTCGTCAATGGCTTTAGCGTTAATAACCATTGCCCTTTCGTCAATAGATAAATAATTGTCCCACCAGCCACGAAGTTGGCCAGTAAAACCTGCAACAATCATTCTGCAAATATTCCAATCTGTATTCTTCACACTTTTACAGATAGTTGCATACATAAGCATTCTATGTACTAGAATAGTTAACTGCCTATCAGTCAATCCATCAAGATTCCATTCGTATATTTCGGAACCACTGTAAGACGTATTAGTCTGATTCCAATCACGTTCCTCTATTAAAACATCTTGAGGAGTAGGACGATTGTAATAATAAGTTTGCATTCTAGGTTTATCAGCATATCTACTATCTGCAAACTTACTATTCTTTTTGGGGTAACTTCTGAGTTTATTAAACTCTGACAAAACATCCTTTTTATAGTCAAAAGTAGAATTTAATTTATCAGCAAAATCATTTGATAAATCAATGGGTTTGATATTCAAACCTGATAACTTTTTATCAAGAAGTTCTTCTAAGTCTCCAAAAGATTTAAATTTAAAATCCTGAATATCAGGAGGTCTTTGAATATGAGTAACAACAATTTGAGGTTCTGATTTGCTTCCTGAAGAAGAGGCAATATCAGTCAAAGTCTTTTTAGTATTCATATCCTTAATCAAGACTGTTAAATCTTCAAGTTTTTTATTAAGAAAACTAACGTTTTCACCCAAAACTTTAACATATAAACTCAAATAATTATTTTGAGAAATTAGTTTATTAATTTCTGTGATGCTGACTGCGGCAACATCTTCATCAATAAATTTTTGAAATGCAGTAAAAGTAATACCTGTATTATTAGGTTAAACAAAAGATGATTGAGGAGGATAAATGGATTTAGTAATATTGCCATTCCCGTCTTTATAAGATCTTTCCAAAACTTTTATAAAAAGTGGTAAATAGATGGTTATAAACCAAGGAACAAAATACATAATTTGATTATGTAAAGCACAAGTTTCATAAAACTCTTGGGAAATATTATTTAAATCATCTTTACTATAAGTATCAAAAAACCAAGTTTTAAACTGGTTCCATTTATCAGTGAAAAATTCTTTTTGAATATAACATCTAGCTTGTGACCCTGGACTAAAATCAATTTGGTGTGGAATCATTAAGAATCATTGGGGTCAAAATCCATCTCGGACGCAGAAGGAATATCCTTATCAGAAATATTATCATTATCCTGAACAATATTTGTTTTGGGGTTAATCTTAACCCTTTCAACAGGTTTATCACCTACTTTGGTAGAAATTGTGTGTAGAGATGCAGCACGATTTCTAGCCGGTCCATAGACTGGTTCAACAGGAGAAATGTGTTGAATATCAGGCAACAGTCTACGACTAGTAAAGGAATGTCTGTTATAACTAGAACTAATAGTAGGCAATAGTCTATTATTAGAAGATGACTGTCTACTATAAGTAGAACTATTATCGTCAAACTGAATGCAAATCCTACCATCCGGATTTTGAGTAATATGAGAATACTCAGTATTACTGACAGCATCAGTTATCTGACTGGGGGATATAACCGAATCCAAAGTCCATGTGGTTGGAAAATTAATTTCTTCCCACTTAATAGGTCTCCTCGTGGTGACCTTAGACTTTGCAAAATTCATTTCTACTAGAATAGTCTGATCAGATGTATCATATAATTTACATCTGGGGTTTAACGTAGATAGTAATTTACAATAAATTCTATACGATAAACATATCAGTTCAGAACCAGGCGCATAATTATAACCATGCGTTTTCACATTTAATGTTAATGCATCAAGTATATTAACATCAGATAAAGATAATTGCAAATTGGGTTGAGTATTAAAATATACTCAGCCATAGGCGACAGTAGATTCAATAGAACCCATCAGAGACTGTCTAAAATTCAAATTTCTGGCATCTCTGAGAGCAGCCAAAAATGTCTCTGGTAACCCTTTAAGGGTTAAAGGTTTAAAAGCAATTTGAACCATACCAATATGCAAATAATTATACTGGTGTTTATAAACATCTACATCATGCTTGTTTAACAAACGAATAGTCTGTTCAGACGAATTTAAAGCTAAAGATTGCTCAGTTGTTTTAACAAGTTGTTTAGAAGAGAGTTTATCAAACCATCCATAATCATAGATTGTTCTAATAGGGACTTTAGGAATAGTCCATTTGTTTAACAAATCAAGGTTTTGAGGTATATCTACCTCTTCCAATCTAGTATTTTTCATACTAGTTTCTCCTAAATCCATATTTCAGAAACATATCTATGTCAAATATTTCATATCTATCTTATATATACCATGAAAGTACCTAGGCTTTGATACCATTTTTACAGGATCAAGTGTCGGGCGGTAATCCGCCATGACTTCTCAATTAAATTAAAACAGAAATCACCGTTTAACTGGGAACTGGACTTGTTTCACACCTCACAGCCCGAAAAATTTTTAGGCTATCCGGTTTAGTGGGCCCCGGGCCCACGCGGAAGGCGTTGTATATAGCACACGAAAATATGGGAATCGGGAGGAATTATAGTTCTTTTGCCGTAAAATGCAAAATAACGAGGAACGGTCAAGGCGTGGCAGTGACTATGGTTCCTTAGGTCATATTTGGTGGCACAGAAAATTTTGGGCAATCAAGGTCCGGTGGGCCCGGACCCACTCGGAAGGCGTGGGCTATATAGCACACGAAAATATGGGAATCAGGCGTAATTCTAGTGTTTTGGCCGTAAAACGCAAACAAACGAGGAACAGTCATGGCGGGGCGGTGACTATGATTCCTTAGGTCGTATTTGATTGCCCGGAAATTTTTTTAGGCGATCCAGTTCCGGGGGCCCCGGGCCCACTCAGAAGGCGTGGGTTATACCACGCGAAAATATGGGAATCAGGCGGAATTATACTTTTTGGGCCGTAAAACACAAAATAATGTGGAACGGTCATGGAGGGGCGGTGACTATAGATCATTAGGTCGTATTTGATGGCCCGAAAAATTTTTAGGCTATCCGAGTCCGAGGGGCCATGCCCACTGGGAAGGCGTGGTTTATAGGACACGAAAATATGGGAATTGGGCGAAATTCTAGTTTTTTGGCCGTAAAATGCAAAACTAAAAGGAACGGTCATGGTGGGGAGGTGACTATGGTTCCTTAGGTCGTATTTCATGTCCCGGAAAACTCTTACGCGATCCGGTTCTGTGGGTCCCGCGCCCACTCGGAAGGCGTGGTCTATAGCACAGGAAAATATGGGAATCGTACGGAATTATAGTTCTTTGGCCATAAAACACAAAATAACGAGGAACGGTCATGGCGGGGTGGTGACTATGGTTCCTTAGGTCGTATTTGATGGCCTAGAAAATTTTTAGGCGATCCGGTTCCGGGGGCCCCCCGCCCACACAGAAGGCGTGGGCTATAGCACATGAAAATATGGGAATCGGGCGGAATTATAGTTTTTTGGCCGTAAAACACAAAATAACGAGGAACAGTCATGGAGGGGTGGTGACTATGGTTCCTTAGGTCGTATTTGATGGCCCCAAAAATTTTAGGCAATCGAGGTCCGTGGGGCCCGGACCCACTCGGAAGGCGTGGGCTATAGCACACGAAAATATGGGAATCGAGCATAATTCTAGTTTTTTGGCCGTAAAATGCAAAACAACGAAGAACAGTCATGGCGGGGTGGTGACTATGATTCCTTAGGTGGTATTTGATGGCCTGGAAAATTTTTAGGCTATCCGGGTCCGGGGGGCCCTGCCCACTAGGAAAGCGTAGGCTATAGGACATGAAAATATGGGAATTGGGCGGAATTCTCGTTTTTTGTCCGTAAAAAGCAAAAAAAAAAAGGAATGGACATGGTGGTTGGTGACTATGGTTACTTAGGTCGTATTTCATGGCTCGGAAAATTTTTAGGCGATCGGTGTCTGGGGGGATCAAGCCTACTAAGAAGGTGTAGGCAATAACACACGAAAATATGGGAATCAGGCGGAATTCTAGTTTTTTTGCCGTAAAATGAAAAATAACGAGGAACGGTCATGGCGGGGCAGTGACTATAGTTCCTTAGGTCGTATTTTATAGCCCGGAAAATTTTTAGGCTATACGGGTTTTGGGGGGCCACTGGGAAGGCGTGGGCTATAGCACACGAAAATATGGTAATCGAGCGGAATTCTAGTTTTTTGGCCGTAAAACTCAAAAAAAACGAGGAACGGTTATGGCGGGGCGGTGACTATGGTTCCTTTGGTCATATTTTATGGCCTGTAAAAGTTTAGGCGATCAAGGTCTGGCGGCCCGGGCCCACTCGGAAGGCGTGGGCTATTGCACACAAAAAATATGGGAATCAGGCGGAATTCTAGTTTTTTGGCCGTAAAATGCAAAATAACGAGGAACGGTCATGGCGGGGCAGTGACTATAGTTCCTTAGGTCGTATTTTATGGCCCGGAAAATTTTTAGGCTATCCGGGTTTGGGGGGCCACTGGGAAGGCGTGGGCTATAGCACACGAAAATATGGTAATCGAGCGGAATTCTAGTGTTTTGGCCGTAAATCTCAAAAAAATGAGGAAAGATCATAGCGGGGTAGTAACTATGATTCCTTAGGTCGTATTTCATGGCCTAAAATTTTTTTAGGCGATCGGTGTCTGGGGGGGCCTGGGCCAACTCGGAAGGCGTGGGCTATAGCACACGAAAATATGGGAATCGGGCGGAATTCTAGTTTTTTGGCTGTAAAACGCAAACAAATGAGGAACGGTCATGGCGTGGTGGTTACTATGGTTTCTTAGGTCGTATTGGATGGCTCAGAAATATTTTAGGCGATCCGGGTCCTGTGGGCCCTGCCCCACTCGCAAGGCATGGGCTATAGCACACGAAAATATGGGAATCAGGTGGAATTTTAGTTTTTTGGCCGTAAAATGCAAAACAACGAGGAACGGTCATGGCGTGGCGCTGCCTATGGTTCCTTAGGTTGTATTTGTTGGCTAGGAAAATATTTAGGCTATCCGGGTTCGGGGGGCCCTATCTACTGGGAAGACGTGGGCTATAGGACAAGAAATATGGGAATCAAGCAGAATTCTAGTTTTTTGGCCGTCAAAAGCAAAAATAAAAGGAACGGTCATGGTTAGGCAGTGACTATGCTTCCTTAGGTCGTAATTCATGGCTCGAAAATTTTTTAGGCGATCCGGTTCAGTGGGCCCCGGGCCGACTCGGAAGGCGTGGTATATAGCACACGAAAATATGGGAATCGGGCGGAAGTATAGTTCTTTGGCCATAAAACACAAAAGAAGGAGGAACGGTCATGGCGGGGCGGTGACTATGGTTCCTTAGGTAGTATTTGCTGGCTCGAAAAATTTTTAGCCGATCCAGGTCCGGTGGGCCCTGCCCCACTCTCAAGGTGTGGGCTATAGCACACGAAAATATGGGAATCGGGCGGAATTCTAGTTTTTTGGTCGTAAAATGCAAAACAAACGAGGAACGGTCATGGCAGGGCAGTGACTATGGTTCCTTAGGTCGTATTTGATGGCCCAAAAAACTTTTAGGCGATCGTGGGTCTGGGGGGCCCGAACACACTCGGAAGGCAAGGGCTATAGCACCAAAAAATATGGGAATGTGGCGGAATCTAGTTTTTTGGCCGAAAATGCAAAATTATGAGGAACTGTCATGGCGGGGAGGTGACTATGGTTCCTTAGGTCGTATTTGATGACTTGGAAAAATTTTAGGCGATCCAGTTCCGGAGGCCCGGGCCCACTCGGAAGGCGTGGGTTATAGCACATGAAAATATGGGAAACGAGCGAAATTATAGGTTTTTGGCCGTAAAAAGTAAAATAATGAGGAACGGTCATGGCGGGGCGGTGACTATGGTTCCTTAGGTCATATTTGATGGCCCTGAAAAACTTTTAGGCGATCCGGTTCCATGGGTCCCGGGCCCGCTCGGAAGGCGTGGAATATAGCACACGAAAATATGGGAATCGGGCGGAATTATAGTTCATTGGCCATAAAATGCAAAATAACAAGGAACGGTCATGGCGGGGAGGTGACTATGGTTCCTTAGGTCGTATTTCATGGCCCAAAAAAATTTTAGGCAATCCTGTTCCTGGGCCCCCCGGCCCACTCAGAAGGCGTGGGCTATAGCACAAGAAAATATGTGAATCGGGCGGAATTCTTGTTTTTTGGCCGTCAAAAGCAAAAATAAAAGGAACGGTCATGGTGGGGTAGTGAATATGGTTCCTTAGGTCGTATTTGATGGCCCGAAAACCTTTAGGCGATCGGGGGTCTGGGGGGCCCGATCCCACTCGGAAGGCAAGGGCTCTAGCACACGAAAATTTGGGAATGTGGCGAAATTCTAGTTTTTTGGCCGAAAATGCAAAACTATGAGGAACGGTCATGGCGGGGAGGTGACTATGGTTCCTTAGGTCGTATTTGATGGCCCGGAAAAGTTTTAGGTAATCCGGTTCCGGGGGGCCCGGGCCCACTCGGAAGGTGTGGGTTATAGCACACGAAAATATGGGAATCGGGTGGAATTATAGTTTTTTGGCCGTAAAAAGCAAAATAACGAGGAACGGTCATGGCGGGGCGGTGACTATGGTTCCTTAAGTAATATTTTATGGCCCTGAAAAATTTTTAGGCAATCCGGTTCAGCGGGCCCCGGGCACACTCGGAAGGCTGGGCTATAGCACACGAAAATATGAGAATCTGGCAGAATTATAGTTTTTTGGCCATAAAATGCAAAATAACGAGGAACGGTCATGGCGTGGCGGTGACTATGGTTCCTTAGGTCATATTTTATGGCCCGAAAAATTTTAGGCGATCCGGTTCCGGGGGCCCCTGGCCCACTCAGAAGGCGTGGTCTATAGCACACGAAAATATGGGAATCGTGCGGAATTCTAGTTTTTTGGCCATAAAACGCAAATAAATGACGAATGGTCATGGAAGGGCCTTGACTGTGGTACCTTAGTTCGTATTCGATGGCCTGGAATTACTTTAGGCGATCGGGGCCCGGGCCCTTTCGAAAATCTTGGGCAATAGCACACGCAAATATGGGAATCGGGCGCAATTCTCATTTTTTTGGCCCTAAAACGCATAAAGTTGAGGAACGGTATTGGCAATCCGGGTCCGGGGGCTGTAGCACACGAAAATATGGGAATCGGGCAAATTGTAGTTTTTTGGCCATAAACGCATAAAAACAAGGAAAGGTCATGGCGGGGTGGTGAATATGGTTTCTTAGGTCGTATTTGGTGGCCTGAAAATATTTTAGGCGATCGGGGTCTGGGGGTCCTGCCCACTAGCAAGGCGTGGGCTATAGCACACAGATATATCGGAATCGGGCGGAATTCTAGTTTTTTGGCCGTAAAATGCAAAAAAACGAAAAAACGGTCATGGCGGGGTGGTACCTATGGTTCCATAGGTCGTATTACATGGCGTGGGCTATAACACACGAAAATATGGAAATCATGCGGAATTCTATTTTTTTGGCCGTAAAAAGCAAATAAATGAGGAACGGTCATGGCGGGGCAGTGACTATGGTTCCTTAGGTCCTATTTGACAGCCCGTAAAAATTTTAGGCGATCCGGGTCCGGAGGGCCCGGGGCCACTCGGAAGGCGTGGGCTATAGCACACAAAAATATGGGAATCGAGCGGAATTCTAGTTTTTTGGCCGTAAAACATAAGAAACGAGGAACAATCATGGTGGGGCGGTAAGTATGGTTCTTCAGGTAGTATTTGATGGCCCAAAAATTTTTAGGCGATCCGGGTCTGGGGAGGCCGGGCCCACATGGAAGGCCTGGGCTATAGCACATGAAAATATAGGAATCGGCCGGAACTCTAGTTTTTTGGCCGTAAAACTCAAGAAAACGAGGAACGGTCATGGCAGGGGCGGTGACTGTGGTACCTTAGGTCGTATTTGATGGCCCGGAAAAATTTTAGGCGATCGGGGTCCGGGGGGACCGGGCCCACTCAGAAGGCGTGGGCTAACGCACACGAAAATATGGGACTATGATACCTTAGTTCGTATTTGATGGCCTGGAAAAAATTTAGGCAATCGGGGTCCGGGGGGTTTGAGCCTACTCGGAGGCATGGGCTATAGCACACAAAAATATGGGAATCGGGCGGAATTCTATTTTTTTTAGAGTAAAACGCAAACAAACGAGGAACGGTAAAGGTGGGACGGTTACTATGGTTCCTTTGGTCGTATTTGATGGCCCGAAAAATTTTTAGGCGATCTGGGTCCGGGGTGCCCTGCCCATTGGGAAGGCGTGGGCTATAGCACACGAAAATATGTTAATCGGGCGGAATTCTAGTTTGTTTGGCCGTAAAATGCATAAAAATGAGGAACTGTCATGGTGGGGTGGTGACTATGGTTCCTTAGGTCGTATTCTATGGCCCGAAAAATTTTAAGGCGATCCGGGTCCGGGGGCCTGAGCCCACTCAGAAGGCTTGGGCACACGAAAATATGGGAATAATGCGGAATTCTAGTTTTTTGGCCGTAAAATGCAAACAAACGAGGAACGGACATGGCGGGGCGGTGACTATGGTTCCTTAGGTCTTATTTGATGGTCCAAAAACAATTAAGGCGATCCGGGTTAGGAGGGGCCCGTCCCACTCGGAAGGCGGCACACAAATATTTGCTAATCTAGCGGAATTATAGTCTTTTGGCCGTAAAACGAAACAAAATGAGGAACGGTCATGCTGGGGCGGTGACTACGGTTCTTTATGTCGTATTTGATGGCCAGAAAATATTTTAGGCGATTCGGGTCTGGGGGCGGGCCCACTTGGTAGGTGTGGGCTATTGCATACAAAAATATGGGAATCGGGCGGAATTCTAGTTTTTTAGCCGAAAAACATAAAACAAACGAGGAATTGTCATGGTGGGGCAGTGACTATGGTTCCTTAGGTCGTATTCTATGGCCCAAAAATATTTTAGGCGATCCAGGTCAGAGGGGCCCGGGACCACTCGGAAGGCGTGGGCTATAGCACAGGAAAATATGGGAATCGGGCAAAATTATAGTTTTTTTGCCGTAAAGCGCAAAAAATGAGGAACGGTCAAGGCGTGGCGATAACTACGGTTCCTTAGGTTGTATTTGATGGTCCATAAATGTTTTAGGCGATCGTGGTCTGGGGGGCCCAGACCCACTCAGAAGGCGTGGGCTATAGCACACGAAAATATGGGAATCGTGCGGAACTTTAGTTTTTTGGCTGTATAACGCAAAAAATGAGAAACGGTCAGCGGTGACTATGGTTGCTTAGGTCGTATTTGATGGCCCTGAAAAATTTTAGACGATTGGGGTCCGACGGGTTTGGGCCCACTAGGAAGGCGTGGGCTGTAGCACACGAAAATATGGGAATCAGGCGGAATTCTATTTTTTGGTCATAAACGCAAAAAAACAAGGAAAGTACATGGAGGGGAAGTGACTATGGTTTCTTAGGTCGTATTTGGTGGCCCTGGAAAAATTTTAGGCGATCGATGTACGGGGGGCTCTATCCACTAGGAAGGTGTGGGCTATAGCACACAAAAATAAGGGAATCGGGCGGAATTCTAGTTTTTTGCTGTAAAACGCAAAAAAACAAGGAACGGTCATGGCGGGGAGGTGACTATGGTTCCTTAGGTCGTATTTGATAGCCCATAAAAATTTAAGGCGATCCGGGTCCGGAAGGGCCGGGCCCACTCGGAATGAGGCTCACGAAAATATGCTAATCGGGTGGAATTATAGTTTTTTGGCCGTAAAACGAAACAAAACAAGGAACGGTCATGGTGGGGCGGTGACTGTGGTTCCTTAGGTCCTATTTGATGGCCCTCAAAAGTTTTAGGCGATCCAGGTCCGGAGGGCCCGGGCCCACTCGGAAAGCTTGGACTATAGCACACGAAAATATGGGAATCGGGCAAAATTCTAGTTTTTTGGCCGTAAAATGCAAATAAACGAGGAACGGTCAAGGCGGGGCAGTGACTATGGTCCCTTAGGTCATATTTGATGGCCCATAAAAATGTTAGGCGATCCGGGTCCGGTGGGTGGGGGGGTTCCCACTGGGATGGCGTGGGCTATAGCATACGAAAATATGGGAATCGGGCGGAATTCTAGTTTTTTGGCCATAAAATGGAAAAAACAACGGTCATGATGTGTGCTATTTGATGGCTTGGAAAAATTTTAGGCAATCGAGGTTTGGGAGCCCCGTGCCCTCTCAGAATGTGTGGGCTAGAGCGCATGAAAATATGGGAATCGGGAAGAATTCTTATTTTTTGGCCGTAAAACGCAAACAAATGAGGAATGGTCATGGTGGGGCGGTGACTATGGTTCCTTAGGTCCTATTTGATGGCTCGAAAAAATTTAAGGCAATCCGGATCCGAGGGTCCCGGGCCCGCTCGGAACGAAAATATGGGAATTAGGCGGAATTCTAGTTTTTTGGTCGTAAAACGCAAAACAATGAGGAACGGTTAAATATGGGAGATGACTATGGTTCTTTAGGTCATATTTGATGGCCCAGAAAAATTTTACGTGATCCGAGTCAGGGGGGCCGACCCAATCAGAATGCGTGGACTATAGCACATGAAAATATGGGAATCGGGCGGAATTCTAGTGTTTTGGCCGTGAAATGCAAAAAATAAGGAACGATCATGGCGGGGTGGTGATTATGGTTTCTTAGGTCGTAGTTGATGGCCCAGAAAAGTTTTAGGCGATCCGGGTATGGGGGGACGGGACCACTCGGAAGGCATGGGCTATAGCACACCAAAATATAGGAATCGGGCGGAATTCTAGTTTTTTGACTGTAAAACGCAAGAAAACGAGGAACGGTCATGGCAGGGCAATGACTATGGAAACTTAGGTCGTCTTTGATGGCACGTAAAAATGTTAAGAGATCGGGGTCCGGGCCTACTCTAAAGGCGTGGGCAATTGCACACTAAAATATGGGAATTGGGCGGAATTCTAGTTTTTTCGCCGAATAACGCAAACGAATGAGGAAAGATTATGGAGGGGCGATGAGTATGGTTTCTTAGGTCCTATTTGATGGCCCGGAAAAATTTTAAGCGATCCGGGTCCGGAGGGACTAGGCCCACTCGGAAGGCATGGGATATAGCATACGAAAATATGGAAATAGGGCGGAATTCTAGTTATTTGGCTGAAAAACGCAATCAAACGAGGAATGGTCATGGTGGGGCGGTGACTAAGGTTTCTTAAGTCGTATTTGATGGCCCGAAAAAAATTTAGGCGATCGGGTTCCGGGGGTCCGGGCGCACTCTGAAGGCGTGGGCAATTGCACACTAAAATATGGGAATCAAGCGGAATTCTAGTTCTTTGGCCGTATAACGCAAAAGAATGAGAAAATATTATGGCGGGGCGGTGACTATAGTTCCTTAGGTCGTATTGGATGGCCCGAAAAAAATTTAGGCGATCCGGGTCAGGGGGCCCTGCCCACTGGGAAGGCATGGGCTATTGCACACGAAAATATGGGAATCGGGCAGAATTCTATTTTTTGGTTGTAAAACGCAAAAACAACAAGGAACGGTCATGGAGGAGGGGTAACTATGGTACCTTAAGTCGTATATGATGGCCCGAAAAAGTTTTAGGCATTGTGGGTCCGGTGGGTCGGGCCCACTCAAAAGGCGTGGGTTATATAGCACACAAAAATATGGGAATCGGGTGGAATTCTACTTTTTGGCCATAAAACGCAAAAACACAAAGAACGGTCCTGGCAGGGCGGCGACTATGGTTCCTTAGGTGGTATTATATGGCCCGAAAAATGTTTAGGCGATCGGGGTCCAAGGGGCTCTGGCGCCCACTCGGAAGGCGTAGGCTATAGCACACGAAAATATGAAAATCGGGCGGAATTCTTGTTATTTGGCTGTAAAACGCAAACGAACAAGGAATGGTCATGGTGGGGCGGTGAATATGGTTCCTTAGGTCGTATTTGATGGCCCGGAAAAGTTTTAGGCGATCGGGGTCCGGGTCTACTCTGAAGGCGTGGGCAATTGCACACTAAAATATGGGAATCGGGCGGAATTCTAGTTTTTTGGCCGTATAATGCAAATGAATGAGAAAAGATTATGGCGTGGCGATGAGTATGGTTTCTTAGGTCCTATTTGATGGCCCGGAAATATTTTAAGCGATCCGGGTCAGCGGGCCTGGGCCCACTCGGAAGGCATGGGCTATAGCATACGAAAATATGGAAATCGGGCAGAATTCTAGTTATTTGGTTGTAAAACGCAAACAAATGAGGAATGGTCATGGAGGGGCGGTGACTATGGTTCCTTAGGTCGTACTTGATGGCCCGGAAAATTTTTAGGCGATCGGGTTTCGGGGGTCCGGGCGCACTCTGAAGGCGTGGGCAATTGCACACTAAAATATGGGAATCGGGCGAAATTCTAGTGTTTTGGCCGTATAACGCAAAAGAATGAGAAAAGATTATGGCGGGGCGGTGACTATGGTTCTTTAAGTCGTATTGGATGGCCCGGAAAAATTTTAGGTGATCCGGGTCAGGAGGCCCAACCCACTGGGAAGGCGTGGGCTATTGCACACGAAAATATGGGAATCGAGCAGAATTCTAGTTTTTTGGACGTAAAACGCAAAAACAACGAGGAACGGTTATGGCGGAGGGGTAACTATGGTACCTTAGGTTGAATTTGATGGACCAAAATTTTTTTAGGCGATCTGGATTCTGGGGGTCGGGCCCACTCGGAAGACGTGGGCTATATAGCGCACGAAAATATAGGAATCAGACGAAATTCTATTTTTTGGCCATAAAATGCAAAAACAAGAGGAACGGTCCTGGTAGGGCGGCGACTATGGTTCCTTAGGTCGTATTATATCGCCCGGAAAAATGTTAAGCAATCGGGGTTTGGGGGACCAAGCCCACTCGGAAGGCGTTAGCTATAACACACGAAAATATGGGAATCTAGCGGAATTCTAGTTTTTTTGCCGTAAACGCAAAATAACGAGGAAAGGTCATGGTGGGGCGATGACTATTGTTCCTTAGGTCTTATTTGATGGCCCAGAAAAATTTTAAGCGATCCGAGTCCGGAGGGCCCGGGCCCACTCGGTAGGCGTGGACCTATAGCACACGAAAATATGGGAATCAGGCGAAATTCTAGTTTTTTGGCCGTAAAACGCAAAAACATGAGGAACGATCATGGCGGGGAGGTGACTATGGTTTCTTAGGTTGTATTTGATGGACTGGAAAATTTTGAGGGGATCCGGGTCTGGGGGTTCGGGCCCACTCGGAAGGCGTGGGCTATAAGCACTCGAAAATATAGGAATCGGGCGGAATTATGGTTTTTTGGCTGTAAAATGCAAAAAGAGTGGAACGGTCATGGTGGGGCGGCGATTATGGTTCCTCAGGTCGTATTCTATGGCAAAAAAATATTTTAGGCGATCCGGGGGGCCCGGTACCACTCGGAATGCGTGGTCTATAGCACACAAAAATATGGGAATCAGGCGGAATTCTTGTTTTTTGCCGTAAAACGCAAAACAAAATGAGGAACGGTCATGGCGGGGAGATACCTATGGTTCCTTAGGTCATATTTCATGTCCCGAAAACTTTTAGGCGATCGTGATTTGGGGGGCCCGGGCCCACTCGGAAGACGTGGGCTATAACACACGAAAATATGAGAATCAGGCGGAATTCTAATTTTTTGGCCGTAAAACGCAAAACAAACGAGGACTGGTGATGGCAGGGCGGTGACTATGGTTCCTTAGGTCGTATTTGATAGCCCGCAAATATTTTAGGCGATCGGATTCCGGGGGGTCCGGACGCACTCTGAAGGCAATTGCACACTAAAATATGGGAATATGGCAGAATTCTAGTTTTTTGGCCGTATAACGCTAAAGAATAAGAAAATATTATGGCGGGGCGTTGACTATGGTTCTTAGGTCATATTTGATGACCCGAAAAAATTTTAGGCGATCCGGGTCAGGGGGCCCTGCCCACTGGGAAGGCATGCGCTATTGTAGACGAAAATATGGGAATCGGGCACAATTCTAGTTTTTTGGCCGTAAAACACAAAAAACAATGAGGAACGGTCATGGGGGAGGGGTAACTATGGTAACTTAGGTCGAATTTGATGGCCAGTAAATTTTTTAGGCGATGTGGGTCCGGTGGGTCGGGCCCACTCGGAAGGCGTGGGCTATATAGCACACGAAAATATAGGAATCAGGCGGAATTCTACCTTTTTTCCATAAAACGCAAAAACACGAGGACGGTCCTGGTAGGGCGGCGACAATGGTTCTTTAGGTCGTATTATATGGGTCGAAAAAAATTTAGGCGACGGGGTCCGGGGGGCTCTGGCCCACTCGGAAAGCGTGGGCTATAGCACACGAAAATATGAAAATCGGGCAGAATTCTAGTTATTTGGCTGTAAAACGAAAACGAACGAGGAATGGTCATGGTGGGGCGGTGAATATTTTTCCTTAGGTCGTATTTGATGGCCCAGAAAATTTTTAGGCGATCGGGTCCGGGGGTCCAGGCCTACACTAAAGGCGTGGGCAATTGCACACTAAAATATGGGAATCGGGCGGAATTCTAGTTTTTTCGCCGAATAACGCAAACGAATGAGGAAAGATTATGGCGGGGCAATGAGTATGGTTTCGTAGGTCCTATTTGATGGCCCAGAAAAATTTTAAGCGATCCGGGTCAGGAGGGACTGGGCCCACTCGGAAGGCATGCACTATAGCATACGAAAATATGGAAATCGGGCGGAATTCTAGTTATTTGGCTGAAAAATGCAATCAAACGAGGAATGGTCATGGCGGGGCGGTGACTATGGTTCCTTAGGTCGTATTTGATAGCCCGGAAAAATTTTAGGCGAGCGGGTTCCGGGGGTCCGGGCGCACTGGGAATGCATGGGCAATTGCACACTAAAATATGGGAATCGGGCGAAATTCTAGTTTTTTTACCGTATAACGCAAAAGAATGAGAAAGGATTATGGCGGAGCGGTGACTATGGTTCCTTAGGTGATATTAGATGGCCCGGAAAAATTTTAGGTGATCCGGGTCAGGGGAGCCCTGCACACTGGGAAGGCGTGGTCTATTGCACACGAAAATATGGGAATCGGACAGAATTCTAGTTTTTTGGCCGTAAAACGCAAAAACAACGAGGAACGGTCATGGCGTAGGGGTAACTATGGTTCCTTAGGTTGAATTTGATGTCCCAAAAATTTTTTAGGCGATCTGGGTCCGGGAGGTCGGGCCTACTCGGAAGGCGTGGACTATATAGCACACGAAAATATAGGAATTGGGCGGAATTCTACTTTTTGGCCATAAAACGCAAAAACACGAGGAACGGTCCTGGCAGGGCAGCGACTATGGTTCCTTAGGTCGTATTATATGGCCCGAAAAAAATTTAGGCGACCGGGGTCCGGGGGGCTCGGGCCCACTCGGAAGGCGTAGGCTATAGCACACGAAAATATGACAATCGGGCAGAATTCTAGTTATTTTGTTGTAAAATGCAAATGAAAGAGGAATGGTCATGGTGGACGGTGAATATGGTTCCTTAGTTCATATTTGATGGACTAGAAAAGTTTTAGGCGATCGGGATCCGGGCGTCCGGGCCTACTCTGAAGGCGTGGGCAATTGCACACTAAAATATGGGAATCGGGCGAAATTCTATTTTTAGGCCGTATAACACAAATGAATGAGGAAAGATTATGGTGGGGCAATGAGTATGGTTCCTTAGGTCCTATTTGATGGATGGAAAATTTTTAAGCGATCCGGGTCAGGAGGGCCTGGGCCCACTCGGAAGGCATGGGCTATAGGGTACGAAAATATGGGAATCAGGCGGAATTTTAGTGTTTTTGCTGTAAAATGCAAAAATAACGAGGATAGGTCATGGAGGGGCGGTGACTATGGTTCCTTAGGTCGTATTTGGCTGTCTAGAAAAATTTTAGGTGATCGGGGTGCGGGGTGCCCTGCCCACTGGGAAGGCGTGAGCTATAGCACACGAAAATATGGGAATCGGGCGGAATTCTACTTTTTGGCCATAAAACGCAAAAACATGAGGAACGGTCCTCGAAGGGCAGCGACTATGGTTCCTTAGGTTGTATTATATGGCCCGAAAAATTTTTAGGCGAACGGGGTCCGGGGGTTCGGGCCCACTCGGAAGGCGTGGGCTATAGCACACGAAAATATAAAAATCGGGCGGAATTCTAGTTATTTTGCTGTAAAACGCAAACGAAAGAGGAATGGTCATGGTAGGGCGGTGAATATTGTTCCTTAGGTCGTATTTGATGGCCCGGAAAAGTTTTAGGCGATCGGGATCCGGGCGTCCGGGCCTACTCTGAAGGCGTGGGCAATTGCACACTAAAATATGGGAATCGGGCAGAATTCTAGTTTTTAGGCCGTATAACACAAACGAATGAGGAACGATTATGGAGGGGCGATGATTATGGTTCCTTAGGTCCTATTTGATTGACAAAAAAATTTTAAGCGATCCAGGTGAGGAGGGCCTGGGCCCACTCGGAAGGCATGGGTTATAGCGTACGAAAATATGGGAATCAGGCGAAATTCTAGTTTTTTTGCCTTAAAACGCAAAAATAATGAGGATAGGTCATGGTGGGGCGGTGACTATGGTTCCTTAGGTCGTATTTGGCTGCCCAGAAAAATTTTAGGCGATCGGGGTCAGGGGGGCCCTGCCCACTAGGAAGGCGTGAGCTATAAGCACACGAAAATATGGGAATCTGGCAGAATTCTCGTTTTTTGTTCATAAAATGCAAAACAACGAAGAACGGTCATGGAGGGGCTGTGACTATGGTTCCTTAGGTCGTAATTTATGGCCTAAAAATATTTGAGGCAATCCGGGTCTGGGGGGCCCGGGCCCACTCGGAAGGCATGGGCTATAGCACACGAAAATATGGCAATCGAGCGGAATTATAGTTTTTTGGCCGTAAAACGCAAACAAACGAGGAATGGTCATGTCGGGGTGGTAACTATGGTTCCTTAGGTCATATTTCATGGCCCAGAAAATTTTTAGGCGATCGGGGTCCGGGGCCCGATCCCACTCGGAAGGCGTGGGCTATCGTACACAAAAGTATGGGAATCAGGTGAAATTCTATTGTTTTGCCGTAAAACGCAAAACAATGAGGAATGGTCATGGAAGGGCCGTGACTATGGTTCCTTAAGTCGTATTTGAAGGCCCGAAAAAGTTTAAGATGATCCGGATCCGGAGGGGCCCGCCCCACTCGGAAGGCGGCACAAGAAAATATGGTAATCGGGCGGAATTCTAGTTGTTTTGGCCGTAAAACGCAAATAAACGAGGACTGTTCATGGAGGGGCGGTGACTATGGTTCCTTAGGTCATATTTGATGGCCCAGAAAAATTTTAGGCGATCCAGGTCCAGAGGGCCCCGATCCACTCGGAAGGCGTGGACTATAGCACACGAAAATATGGGAATTGGGCGGAATTCTAGTTTTTTGACCGTAAAACGCAAAAAATGAGGAACGGACATGGCGGGGCAGTGACTTTGGTTCCTTAGGTCGTATTTGATGGCCCGGAAAAATTTAAGGCGATCCGCATCCGGAGGGGCCCGACCCACTCGGAAGGCGGCAAAAGAAAATATGGTAATCGGGCGGAATTCTAATTATTTTGGCCGAAAAATGCAAATAATGAGGAAACGTCATGGCGGGGCGGTGACTATGGTTCCTTAGGTTTTATTTGATGTTCCAAAAAATTTTAGGTGATCCGGGTCCGGTGGGACCTGGCCCCCTCGAAAGGCGTGGACTATAGCACACGAAAATATGAGAATCGGGAGAAATTCTAATTTTTAGCCGTGAAACGCAAATAATGAGGAACGATCATGGCGGGGCAGTAACTATAGTTCCTTAGGTCGTATTTGATGGCCCGAAAAAATTTATGGTTATCCGGGTCCGGAGAGGCCCCGGCCCAGTCGGAAGGAGGCACACGAAAATATGGTAATCAGACGAAATTCTAGTTTTTTGGACGTAAAATGCAAAAAACGAGGAAAGGTCATGGTGGGGCGGTGACTATGGTTCCTTAGGTCGTATTTGACAACCTGGAAAATTTTAGGCGATCGGGGTCCGGGGGGCCCTGCCCACTAGGAAGGCGTGGGCTATAGCACACGAAAATGTGGGAATCGGGCAGAATTCTAGTTTTTTGGCCGTAAAAAGCATAAAACGAGGAACGTTCATGGCGGGGCGATGACTATGGTACCTTATGTCGTATTTGATGGCCCAGAAAAAATTTAGTCGATCGGGGTCCGAGGGTTTGGGCCCACTCGGAAGGCGTGGACTATTAGCACACTAAAATATGGGAATGAGGCGAAATTAATGTTTTTTGACTGTATAACGCAAACAAATGAGGAAAGGACATGGCAGGGCGGTGACTATGGTTCCTTAGGTCGTATTTGACAGTCTGGAAAAATTTTAGGCGATCGGGGTCCGAGGGCCCTGCCCACTAGGAAGGCGTGGGCTATAACACACGAAAATGTGGGAATCGGGCAAAATTCTAGTTTTTTGGCCATAAAATGCACAAAATGAGGAACAGTCATTGCGGGGCGATGACTATGATACCTTAGGTCGTATTTGATGGCCCAGAAAAATTTTAGGCGAACGGGGTTCGGGAGGCCGGGCCCACTCGGAAGGCGTGGGCTATTAGCACACTGAAATATGGGAATCAGGCGGAATTCTTATTTTTTGACTGTATAACGCAAACAAATAAGGAAAGGTCATGGCAGGACGGTGACTATGGTTCCTTAAGTCGTATTTGATGTCCCGAAAAATTTTTAGGCGATCGGGGTCCGGGGGGTCCGGGCCCTCTCGTAATGCGTGGGTTGTAGCACACGAAAATAAGGGAATCGACCGAATACTAGTTTTTTGTTCGTAAACGCAAAAAGCTAGGAAAATTCATGGCGGGGAGGTGACTATGGTTCCTTAGGTCGTATTTGGTGGACCAAAATTTTTTTAGGAGATCGGGATCAGGGGGGCCCTGCCTACTAGGAAGGCGTGGGCTACAACACATGAAAATATGGGAATGGGGCAGAATTCTAGTTTTATGGCCGTAAAATGCACAAAAACGAGGAACGGTCATGGCGGGGCGATGACTATGGTACCTTAGGTCGTATTTGATGGCCCGGAAAAATTTTAGGCATTCGAGGTCCGGGTGGTCCGGGCCCATTCGAAAGGCGTGGGCTATAGCACACGAAAATATGGGAATCGGGCGGAATTCTAGATTGTTGGCCGTAAAACACATAAAAACAAGGCATTGTCATGGCGGGGCAGTGACTATGGTTTCTTAGGACATATTCTATGGCCCGAAAAATTTTAAGGTGATCGGGATCCGGGGGACCCGGGCCCACTCGGAAGGCGTGGGCTATAGCACATTAAAATATGAGAATCGGGCAGAATTTTAGTTTTTTGGCCGTAAAACGCAAACAAATGAGAAACGGTCATGGCGGGATGGTGACTATGGTTCCTTAGGTCATATTTGATAGCCGGAAAATTTTTTTGCGGTCGGGGTCCGGGGGTCCGGGCCCACTCGAAAGGCGTGGGCTATTAGCACACTAAAATATGGGAATTAGGCGGAATTCTTGTTTTTTGGCTGCATAACGCAAACAAAATGAGGAAAGGTCTTAGCAGGGCGGTGACTTTGGTTCCTTAGGTCGTATTTGATGGCCCGAAAAAATATTAGGCGATCGGAGTCCGGGGGTTCTGGGCCCTCTCAGAAGGCGTGGGTTGTAGCACACAAAAATATGGGAATCGGGCGGAATTCCAGTTTTTTGGCCTTAAACGCAAAAAAAAATGAGGAAAGGTCATGGCGGGGCGGTGACTATGGTTCCTTAGGTTGTATTTGGTGGCCCGCAAAAATTTTAGGAGATTGGGGTCCGAGGGGCCTTGTCCACTAAGAAGGTGTGGGCTATAGCACACGAAAATATGGGAATCGTGCGAAATTCTAGTTCTTTGGCCGTAAAACTCAAAAAATGAGCAAAGGTCATGGCGGGGCGGTGACTATGGTTCCTTAGGTCGTATTTGGTAGGCCGGAAAAATTTTAGGCGATCGGGGGTCCGGGGGCCCCTGCCCACTGGGAAGGCGTGGGCTATAGCACACGAAAATATTGTAATCAGACAGAATTCAATTTTTTTGGCCGTAAAACGCACAAAAACGAGGAACGGTTATGGCGGGGTGATGACTATGGTACCTTAGGTCGTATTTGATGGCCCGAAAAAATTTAGGCGATCGAGGTCCGGGGAGTCCGGGCCCATTCGGAAGGCGTTAGCTATAGCACACGAAAATATGCGAATCGGGCGGAATTCTAAATTTTTTGCCGTAAAACGCATAAAAACGAGGAACGGTCATGGCGGGCAGTGACTATGATTCCTTAGGTCGTATTCTATGGGGTCTGGGGGAGCCGGTCCCACTCGAAAGATGTGGGCTATATCACAATAAAATATGGGAATCGGGCGAATTTCTAGTTTTTTGGCCGTAAAACGTAAAAAAACAAGGAAAGGTCATGCCGCGTTCCGAGTGGGTCGGGCCCCTCCAGACCTGGATCGCCTTAAATTTTTTCTGGCCATCAAATACGACCTAAGGAACCATAGTCACCTCCCCGCCATGGCCGTTCCTCGTTGTTTTGCGTTTTCCGGTCAAAAAACTAGAATTCCGCCCGATTCCCATATTTTCGTGTGCTATAGCCCACGCCTTCCGAGTGGGTCCGGGACCCGGATCGCCTTAAAATTTTCCGGGCCATCAAATACGACCTATGGAACCATAGTCACCATTCCACCATGACCTTTCCCCATTTTTATGCGTTTTACGGCCAAAAAACTAGAATTCCGCCCGATTCCCATATTTTCGTGTGCTATAGCCCATGCCTTCCGAGTGGGTCCAGGCCGCCCGGACTCGGATCGCCTAAAAAAATTTCGGGCCATCAAATATGACCTGAAGAACCATAGTCACCGCCTTTCCATGACCGTTCCTCATTCTTTTGTGATTTACGGCAAAACACAGAGAATTCCGCCCGATTCCCATATTTTGGTGTGCTACCACGCCTTCCGAGTGGGCTCGGGCCGCCCGGACCCCGATCGCTTAAAATATTTCTAGGCCATCAAATACGACCTAAGGAACCATGACCGTTCCTCATTTTTTTGCGTTTTACGGCCAAAAAACTATAATTCAGTCTGATTACCATAATTTCGTGTGCCGCCTTCTGAGTGGGCCGGGCCCCTCAAGTCTCGGATTCCCTTAAATTTTTCCGAGCCATAAAATACAACCTAAAGAACCATAGTCACCGTCTTGCCATGATCGTTCCTCATATTTTTGCGTTTTACGGCCAAAATACTAGAATTCCGCCTGATTCCCTTATTTTCATGTGATATAGCCCACGCCTTCCTAGTGGGCAGGGCCCCCCGAATCAGAATCACCTACAAAAAATTCGGGCCATCAAATACGATCTAAAGAACCATAGTCACCGCCTCGCCATGACCGTTTCTCGTTTGTTTGCGTTTTACGGCCAAAAAATTAGAATTCCGCCCGATTCTCATATTTTCGTGTGATATAGCCCACGCCTTCCCAGTGGGCAGGGCCCCCCAAACTCGGATCGCCTAAAATATTTTCGGGCCATCAAATATAACCTAAGGAACGATAGTCACTGCCCCGCCATGACTTCTCCTCTTATTTGCGTTTTACGGCAAAAAAACTAGAATTCCGCCTGATTCCCATATTTTCGTGTGCTATATAGCCCACGCCTTCCGAGTGGGCCCGGGGCCCGCGGACCATGATCGCCTAAAATTTTTTCGGGCCATCAAATACGATATAAGGAACCACAGTCACCGCCCCGCCATGACTGTTCCTCGTTGTTTTGCGTTTTACGGCCAAAAAACTACACTCCCGCCCGATTCCACTATTTTCGTGTGCTATATAGCCCACGCCTTCTGAGTGGGCACGGGACCCCCGGAACCGGATCGCCTACAATTTTTTCGAGCCATCAAATACGACCTAAGGAAAAATAGTAACCGCCCCGCCATGACCGTTCCTCGTTTTATTTTGCGCTTTCCGGCCAAAAAATTAAAATTCCACCAGATTCCCATATTTTCGTGTGCTATGCCCACGCCTTCAGAGTGGGCGCGGGCGCCCAGACCCCGATCGCCTAAAAATTTGTCGGGCCATGAAATACGATCTAAGGAACCATAGTTACCGCTTCGCCATGATCATTCCTCATTCTTTGCGTTTTACGGCCAAAAAACTAGAATTTCGCGCGATTCTCATATTTTCGTGTGCGCGATTCTCATAGTTACCGCTCCGCGCGATTCTCATATTTTCGTGTGCTATAGCCCACGCCTTCCCAGTGGGCAGGGCCCCCCAAACCCGGATCGCCTAAAAATTTTCCGGGCCATCAAATATGACCTAAGGAACCATAGTCACTGCCCCGCCACGACCTCTACTCTTTTTTTTTGCGTTTTACGTCCAAAAAACTAGAATTCCGCCCGATTCCCATATTTTCGTGTGCTATAGCCCACGCCTTCCGAGTGGGCCCAGGGCCACCGGACCCCGATCGCCTAAAATTCTTCCAGTCCATCAAATACAACATAAGGAATCACAGTCACCGCCCCGCCACGACTGTTCCTCGTTGTTTTGCGTTTTACGGCCAAAAAACTACACTCCCGCCCGATTCCACTATTTTCGTGTGCTATATAGCCCACGCCTTCTGAGTGGGCACGGGACCCCCAGAATCGGATCGCCTACAATTTTTTCGAGCCATCAAATACGACCTAAGGAACAATAGTAACCGCCCCGCCATGACCGTTCCTCGTTTTATTTTGCGCTTTCCGGCCAAAAAATTAAAATTCCACCCGATTCCCATATTTTCGTGTGCTATGCCCACGCCTTCAGAGCCCGATCGCCTAAAAATTTGTCGGGCCATGAAATACGATCTAAGGAACCATAGTTACCGCTCCGCCATGATCATTCCTCATTCTTTGCGTTTTACGGCCAAAAAGCTAAAATTTCGCGCGATTCTCATATTTTCGTGTGCGCGATTCTCATAGTTACCGCTCCGCGCGATTCTCATATTTTCGTGTGCTATAGCCCACGCCTTCCCAGTGGGCAGGGCCCCCCGAACCCGTAATTGCCTAAAACTTTTCCGGGCCATCAAATATGACCTAAGGAACCATAGTCACTGCCCCGCCACGACCTCTACTCCTCTTTTTTTTTGCGTTTTACGTCCAAAAAACTAGAATTCCGCCCGATTCCCATATTTTCGTGTGCTATAGCCCACGCCTTCCGAGTGGGCCCAGGGCCACCGGACCCCGATCGCCTAAAATTCTTCCAGTCCATCAAATACGACATAAGGAACCGTAGTCACCGCCCCACCATGACCGTACCTCGTTGTTTTGCGTTTTACGGCCAAAAAACTAGAATTCAGCCCGATTACCATATTTTCGTGTGCCGCGTTCGAGTGGGTCGGGCCCCTCCAGACCTGGATCGCCTTAAAATTTTCCGAGCCATCAAATACGACATAAGGAACCATAGTCACCGCCCCTCCATGACCTTTCCTCATTTTCTTTGCTTTTTTCGACCAAAAAAACTAGAATTCCACCTGATTCCCATATTTTCGTGTGCTATAGCCCACGCCTTCTGAGTGGGCTCGGACCCCCAGGAATCGGATCCCCTAAAATTTTTCTGTGCCATCAAATATGACCTAAGGAACCATAGTCACTGCCCCGCCATGATCGTTCCTAGTCTTTTGCATTTTCCGGCCAAAAAACTAAAATTTCGCCTGATTCCCATATTTTCGTGTGTCGCCTTCCGAGTAGGCCGACCCTCTTCGAACTCGGATCGCCTTAAATTTTTTCGGGCCATCAAATACGACCTAAGGAACCATAGTCACTGTTCCACCATGACCTTTCCTCGTTTTTTTGCGTTTTATGGCAAAGAAACTAAAATTTCGCCCGATTTCCATATTTTCGTATGCTATAGCCCATGGCTTCCGAGTGGGTCCGGTCCGCCCGGACTCGGATCGCCTAAAATTTTTTCGAGCCATCAAATATGACCTAAAGAACCATAGTCATCGCCTTGTCATGACCATTCCTCATTCTTTTGCGTTTTACGGCAAAACACATAGAATTCCGCCCGATTCCCACATTTTCATGTGCTATAGCCCACGCCTTCGAGTGGGCCCAAGGGCCCCCGGATCTCGATCACCTAAAATGATTCTAGGCCATCAAATACGACCTAAGGAACCATGAACGTTCCTCATTGTTTTGCGTTTTATGGCCAAAAAATTAGAATTCACCCCGATTGCCATATTTTTGTGTGCCGCCTTCTCAGTGGGCCGGGCCCCGCAAGACCCGGATTGCCTTAAAATTTTTCGGGCCATAAAATAAAAACTAAAGAACCATAGTCACCATATTTCCATGACCGTTCCTCGTTTTTTTGCATTTTACGGCCAAAAAATGAGAATTTCGCCTGATTCCCATATTTTCATGTGATATAGCCCACGCCTTCCTAGTGGACATGGCCCCTGAACCCGGATCGCCTAAAAACTTTTGGGATATCAAATACGATCTAAAGAACCATAGTACCGCCTCTCCATGACCGTTTCTCATTTTTTTTCGTTTTACGGCCAAAAAACTAGAATTCCACCAGATTCCTATATTTTCGTGTGATATAGCCCACGCCTTACGAGTGGGCCCGAGGCCCCAGGACCCCGATCGCCTAAAATTTTTCCGGGCCATCCAATACGACATAAGGAACCGTAGTCACCGCCCCACCATGACCGTACCTCGTTGTTTTGCATTTTACGGCCAAAAAATAAGAATTCAGCCCGATTACCATATTTTTGTGTGCCGCGTTCCGAGTGGGTCGGGACCTTCCAAACCTGGATCACATAAAAAGATTTTGGGCCATCAAATACGACATAAGGAACCAAGGTCACTGCCCCTCTATGACCGTTCCTCATTTGTTTTGCTTTTTCCGACCAAAAAACTAGAATTCTACCTGATTCTTATATTTTCGTGTGGCCCACGCCTTCCGAGTGGGCACGGGCCCCCAGGAATCGGATTCCCTAAAATTTTTCTGCACCATCAAATACGACCTAAGGAACAATAGTCACCGCCCCTCCATGATCGTTCCTAGTTCTTTTGTATTTTTCGGCCAAAAAACTAGAATTCCGCCTGATTCCCATATTTTTGTTTTTCGCCTTCCGAGTAGGCTGGGCCCCTCCGAACCCGGATCAACTTAAATTTTTCCAGGCCATCAAATACGATCTAAGGAACCATAGTCACTGTTCCACCATGACATTTCCTCGTTTTTTTGCGTTTTACGGCCAAGAAACTAAAATTCTGCCCGATTCCCATATTTTCATGTGATATAGCCCATGCCTTCCGAGTGGGTCCGGGCCGCCCGGACTCGGATCGCCTACAAAATTTTTGGGCCATCAAATATGACCTAAATAACCATAGTCACTGCCTTGCCACGACCGTTCCTCATTCTTTTGCGTTTTACGGCAAAACACATAGAATTCCTCCCGATTCTAACATTTTCGTGTGCTATTGCCCACGCCTTCCGAGTGGCCCCGGGGCCCCCGGACCTCGATTGCCTAAAATGTTTCTAGGCCATCAAATACGACCTAAGGAACCATCACCGTTCCTTATTGTTTTGCATTTTACGGCCAAAAAACTAGAATTCACCCCGATTACCATATTTTCGTCTGCCGCCTTCTAAGTGGGTCGGACCCCTCAAGACCAAGATTGCCTTAAATTTTTTCGGGCCATAAAATAAAACCTAAATAACCATAGTCACCGTGTTTCCATGACCATTTCTCGTTTGTTTTGCATTTTACGGCCAAAAACTAGAATTCCGCCTCATTCCCATAATTTCATGTGAAATATCCCACGCCTTCCCAATGGGCAGGGCCCCTTGAACCCGGATCGCCTAAAAAATTTTCGGGCCATCAAATACGATCTAAAGAACCATAGTCACCGCCTCGCCATGACCGTTTCTCGTTTTATTTCGTTTTACGGCCAAAAACTAGAATTCCGCCTGATTCCCATATTTTCGTGTCATATAGCCCGTGCCTTCCCAGTAGGCAGGGCCGCCGAACCCGGATCACCTAAAAAATTTCCGGGCCATCACATTTGACCTAAGGAACGGTAGTCACTGCCCCGCCTTGACCTCTCCTCGTTAATTTGCATTTTACGGCCAAAGAACTAGAATTCCTCCCGATTCTCATATTTTCGTGTGCTATAGCCCACGCCTTCCGAGTGGGCTCGGGGCCCCCGGACCATGATCGCCTAAAATTTTTTCGGGCCATCAAATACAACATAAGTAACCATAGTCACCGCCCTGCCATGACCGTTCCTCGTTGTTTTTCGTTTTACGGCAAAAAAACTAGAATTCTGCCCGATTCCCATATTTTCGTGTGCTATAGCCCACGCCTTTCGAGTGGGCACGGGACCCCCGGTACCGGATCGCCTAAAAAATTTTCGGGCCAACAAATACGACCAAAGGACCGTTCCTCGTTTTGTTTAGCGCTTTGCAGCCAAAAAACTGGAATTCCGCCTCATTCCCTTATTTTCGTCTGCTATGCCAACGTCTTCCGAGTGGGCACGGGCCCCCGGACCCCGATCGCCTAAAAATTTGCCGGGGCATGAAATACGATCTAAGGAACAATAGTTACCGCTCCTCCATGATAGTTCCTCATTCTTTGCATTTTACGGCCAAAAAATTTGAATTCCGCCTAATTTCCAAATTCTCGTGTGTTATAGCCCACGCCTTTCGAGTGCCCCCCCCCCCCCCGGACTCGGATCGCCTAAAAAAAATTTTGGCAATAAAATACAATCTAAAGAACCATAGTCACCACCTCTCCATGACCGTTCCTGGTTTTATTTGCGTTTTACGGCCAAAAAACTAGAATTCCGCGCGATTCCCATATTTTCGTGTGATATAGCCCATGCCTACCCAGTGGGCAGGGCCCCCCGAACCCGGATCGCCTAAAAAATTTTCGGGCCATCAAATATGACCTAAGGAACCATAGTCACTGCCCCTCCACGACCTCGCCTCTTGTTTTGCGTTTTACGGCCAAAAAACTAGAATTCCGCAAAATTTCCATATTTTTATGTGATATAGCCCACGCATTCCCACTGGGCAGGGCCCCCCGAACTCGGATCACCAAAAAATCTTTTGGGCCATCAAACGCGATCTAAAGAACCATAGTCACTGGCTCGCCATGACCGTTTCTCATTTTGTTTTGTTTTACGGGCAAAAAACTAGAATTCCACCCGATTCCCATATTTTCGTGTGATATAGCCCACGCCTTCACTGTGGGCAGGGCCCCCGAACCCGGATCGCCTAAAATTTTTTTGGGCCATCAAATATGACCTAAGGAACGATAGTCACTGCCCCGCCATGACCTCTCCTTTTTTTTGTGTTTTACGGCCAAAGAAATAGAATTCTGCCTGATTCCTATATTTTCGTGTGCTATAAGCCCACGCCTTTCGAGTGGGCCCGAAGCCCCCGGACCATGATAGCCTAAAATTTTTACGGGCCATCAAATATGACATAAGGAACCACAATCACCGCCCCGCCATGACCGTTCCTCGTTGTTTTGCGTTCTACGGCCAAAAAACTAGAATTCTGTCTAATTCCCATATTTTCGTGTGGGCACGGCCCCCCCGGTACCGAATCGCCTAAAATTTTTCTAGTCCATCCAATACGACCTAAGGAACAATAGTAACCGCCCCGCCATGATCGTTCCTCGTTTTGTTTTGCGTTTTGCAGCCAAAAAACTGGAATTCCGCCCGATTCCCATATTTTCGTGTGTTATCGCCCACGCCTTCCGAGTGCTCCCGAGGCCCCCGGACCCCGATCGCCTAAAAATTTTTCGGGGCATGAAATACGATCTAAGGAACCATAGTTACCGCTCCTCCATGATCATTCCTCATTCTTTGCGTTTTACGGCCAAAAACTTGAATTCCGCCTCATTCCCATATTTTCTTGTTCTATAGCCCACGCCTTTCGAGTGGACCGGCCCCCCCGGACTCGGATCGCCTAATATTTTTTCGGGCAATCAAATACGATCTAAAGAATCATAGTCACCGCCTCGCCATGACCGTTCCTATTTCTTTTGTGTTTTACGGCCAAAAAACATGAATTCCGCGTGATTCTCATTTTTTCGTGTGCTATAGCCCACGCCTTCCCAGTGGGCAGGGCCCCCCGAACCCGGATCGCCTAAAAATTTTCCGGGCCATCAAATATGACCTAAGGAACCATAGTCACTGCCCCGCCATGACCTCTCATCTTTTTTGCGTTTTACGGTCAAAAAACTAGAATTTCACCCAATTCCCATTTTGTTTTGTGCTAGTCCACGCCTTTCGAGTGGTCCTGAGGCCCCCGGACCCCGATCGCCTAAAATTTTTCCAGGCCATCAAATATGACATAAGGAACCGTAGTAACCGCCCAGTCATGACCGTACCTCGTGGTTTTACGTTTTACGGCCAAAATACTAGAATTCATCCCGATTACCATATTTTTGGGTGCCGCGTTCCGAATGGACCGGGCCCTACAGACCTGGATCACCTAAAAAAAATTGGGCCATAAAATAAGACATAAGGAACCATAGTCACCGCCCCTCCATGACCGTGCCTCATTTTTTTTGCGTTTTACGACCAAGAAATTAGAATTCCGCCAGATTCCCATATTTTCGTGTGATATAGCTCACGCCTTCTGGTTGGGCACGAGCCGGCGGAACCCGACTAGAATAATTTTTTTCTGGGACATCAAATACAACCTAAGGAACCATAGCCACTGCCCCGCCATGTCCATTCTTCGTTATTTTGCATTTTACGGCCAAAAAACTAGAATTTTGCGTGATTCCCATATTTTCGTGTGCATAGCCCACGCCTTCCGAGTGGGCACGGCCCCCCAGGAACCGGATCCCCTAAAATATATATGCACCATAAAATATGACCTAAGGAACCATAGTCACCGCCCAGCCATGATTGTTCCTAGTTCTTTTGCTTTTTCGGCCAAAAAACTAGAATTCCGCCTGATTCCAATATTTTCGTGTGCCGCCTTCCGAGTAGGCCGGGACCCTCCAAACCCGGATCGCCTTAAATTTTACTGAGCCATCAAATACGACCTAAGGAACCATAGTCACCGTTCCACCATGACCTATCCTCATTTATTTGCGTTTTACGGCCAAGAGACTAGAATTCCACCCGATTCCCATATTTTCGTGTGCTATAGCCCATACCTTCCGAGTGGGTCCGGGCCGCCCGAACTCAGATCGCCTACAATATTTCTAGGCCATCAAATACGACCTAAGGAACCATGACCGTTCCTCATTTCTTTTCGTTTTACGGCAAAAATACTAGAATTCAGCCGGATTACCATATTTTCGTGTGCCGCCTTCTGAATAGGTCGGGCCCCTCAAGACCCGGATCGCCTTGAATTTTTCCGGGCAAACAAATGCAACCTAAAGAACCATAGTCACTGCCTATCCATGACCGTTCCTCGTTATTTTGCGTTTTACGGCCAAAAAACTAGAATTCCGCCTGATTCCGATATTTTCGTGTGATATAGCCCAAGCCTTCCCAGTGGGAAGGGCCCCTCGAACCCGGATCGCTTAAAAATTTTTGTGCCATCAAATATGATCTAAAGAACCATAGTCACCGCCTCGCCATGACCGTTTCTCATTTTGTTTTGCGTTTTACGGGCAAAAAACTAGAATTTCGCCCGATTCCCATATTTTCGTGTGATATAGCCCACACCTTCCCAATGGACAGGGCCCCCCGAACCCGGATCGCCTAAAAATTTTCCGGGCCATCATATATGACCTAAGGAATAATAGTCACTGCCCCGCCATGACCACTCCTCATTTTATTGCGATTTACGGCCAAAAAACTAAATTTCCGCCCGATTCCCATATTTCGTGTGCTATACCACGCCTTCTGAGTCGGCCCGGGGCCCCCGGACCATAATCGCCTAAAAGATTTTTGGGCCATCAAATACGACATAAGGAACCACAGTCATCGCCCCGCCATGACCGTTCCTCGTTGTATTGCGTTTTTCGGCCAAAAACTATAATTCCTCCCGATTCCGAATGGGCGCGGGCCCCCGGACCCCGATCGACTAAAATTTACCGTGCCATAAAATACGATCTAAGGAACCATAGTCACCGCTCCGCCATGATCGTTCCTCATTTTTTGCGTTTTACGGCCAATAAACTTGAATTTCGCCTAATTCCCATATTTTCGTGTGATATAGCCCACGCCTTTCTATTGCCCCTACCCCACCTACCCCACCCCGCGGACTCAGATCGCCTAAAAAAATTTTGGGCCATCAAATACGATCTAAAGAACCATAGTCACTGCCCCCACTTGACCTTTCCTCGTGTTTTTGCTTTTTACGGCCCGATTCTCATATTTTAGTATGCTAGCCCATGCCTTCCAAGTGGTCCCGGGCCCCACGGACCCCGATCACCTATAATTTTTCCGGGCTATCAAATAATACCTAAGGAACCATAGTCACCGCCCTGCCATGACCGTTCCTCATTGTTTTGCGTTTTACAGCCAAGAAACTAGAATTCCTCCCGATTCCCATATTTTCGTGTGATATATCCCACGCCTTCCCATTCGGCAAGGCCCCCCGGACCCGTATCGCCTAAAAAATTTCCGGGCCGTCAAATACAACCTAAGGAACCATAGTCACCGCACTGCCATGACCGTTCCTTGTTTTTTTGCGTTTTACGGCCAAAAAACTAGAATTCCGCCCGATTCACATATTTTCGTGTGCAATAATAGCCCCATGCCTTCTGAGTGGGTCCAGGCCGCCCGGACTCGGATCGCCTAAATTTTTTTCGGGCCATCAAATATGACCTCAAGAACTATAGTCACAGCCTTGCCATGACCATCCCTCATTTTTTTTGCGATTTACGACTATAAAACTAGAATTCCGCCCGATTCCCATATTTTCGTGTGCTATAGCCCACGCCTTCCGAGTGGGCCCACGGCCCCTGGACCCCGATCGCCTAAAAACTTTTCCAGCCATCAAATTTGACCTAAGGAACCATAGTCACCACCCCACCATGACCGTTCCTCATTTGTTTGGGTTTTACGGCTAAAAAACTAAAATTCAGCCCGATTACCATATTTTCGTGTGCCGCTTTCCGAGTGGGTCGGGCCCCTCCAGACCCGGATCGCCTTAAATTTTTTGGGCCATCAAATACGACCTAAGGAACCATAGTCACTGCCCCGCTATGACCGTTCCTCATTGTTTTGCGTTTTACGGCGAAGAAACTAGAATTCCGCCTGATTCCCATATTTTCGTGTGCTACAGCCCACATGACTTCGGAGTGGGCCTGGGCCGCCCGGACCCGAATAGCCTTAAATTTTTATGGGCCATCAAATACGACCTAATGAACCATAGCCACAGCCCCGCCATGACCGTTCCTGGTTGTTTTGCGTTTTACGGCCAAAAAACTAGAATTCTACCCGATTCCCATATTTTCGTGTGCTATATCCCACGCCTTCCGAGTGGGCACGGGCCCACCGTAACCGGATCGCCTACAATTTTTCCGGGCCATCAAATGCGACCTAAGGAACAATAGTCACTCCCCCGCCATGACCGTTCCACTTTTTGTTTTGCATTTTGCGGCCAAAAATCTAGAATTCCACTACATTCCCATATTTTCGTGTGCTATGCCCACGCCTTCCAAGTGGGTGCGGTCCCCCGGATCCCGATCGCCTAAAAATTTGCTGGGCCATGAAATACAATCTAAGGAACCATAGTTACTGCTCTGCCATGATCGTTCCTCATTTTTGCGTTTTACGGCCAAAAAACTTGAATTTCGCTTGATTCCCATATTTTCGTGTGCTATAGCTCACGCCTTTCGAGTGGGCCGTCCACCCGGACTTGGATCGCCTAAAAATATTTTGGTCCATCAAATACGATCTAAAGAACCATAGTCACCGCCTCGCCATGATCGTTCCTAGTTTTTTTTCGTTTTACGACCAAAAAACTAGAATTCCACGCGATTCCCACATTTTCGTGTGATATAGCCCACGCCTTCCCAGTGGACAGGGCCCTCTGAACCCTGATCGCCTAAAAATTTTCCTGGCCTTCAAATATGACCTAAGGAACCATAGTCACTGCCCCGCCATGACCTCTCCTCTTTTTTTTCGTTTACAGCAAAAAAACTAGAATTCCGCCCGATTCCCATATTTTCGTGTGCTATAGCCCACGACTTCCGAGTGGGCCCAGGGCCCCCGGACCCCGATCGCCTAAAGTGTTTTTGGGCCATCAAATACGACATAAGGAACCATAGTTATCGCCCAGCCATGACCGTACCTCGTTTTTTTGTGTTTTACGGCCAAAAAACTAGAATTTAGCCCGATTACCATATTTTTGTGTGCCGCGTTCCGAGTGGGTCGGGCCCCTCTAGACCTGGATCGCCTTAAATTTTTTTGGGCCATCAAATACGACATATGGAACCATAGTCACCGCCCCTCCATGATTTTTCCTCATTCCTTTTTGCGTTTTACGGCCGAGAAACTAGAATTCCGCACGATTCCAATATTTTCGTGTGCTATAGCCCACGCCTTTTGAGTGGGCCCGGACCGCCCGGACCCGAATAGCCTAAAAATTTTATGGGACATCAAATACGACCAAAGGAACCATAGCCACCGCCCCGCCATGACCGTTCCTCATTGTTTTGCGATTTACGGCCAAAAAACTAGAATTCCGCCTGATTCCCATATTTTTGTGTGCTATAGCCCACGCCTTCCGAGTGGCCACAGGCCCCCAGGATTTGGATCCCCTAAAATTTTTCCGTGTCATCAAATACGACCTAAGGAACCATAGTCACCGCCTCGCCATGAACGTTCCTAGTTCTTTTGCTTTTTCCAGCCAAAAAATTAGAATTCCGCCCGATTCCCATATTTTTGGGTGCCGCCTTTCGGGTAGGCCAGGCCACTCCGAACCCGAAACGCCTTAATTTTTTTTGGGCCATCAAATACGACCTAAGGAACCATAGTCACCGTTCCACCATGACCTTTCCTCATTTTTGTTCCTTTTATGGCCAAGAAACTAGAATTCCGCCTGATTTCCATATTTTCGTGTGCTATAGCCCATGCCTTCCGAGTGGGTCCGGGCCGCCCGGACTCGGATCGCCTAAAAAATTTTTAGGCCATCAAATATGACCTAAAGAACCATAATCATCGCCTTGCCATGACCGTTCCTCATTCTTTTGCGTTTTAAGGCAAAAAACATAGAATTTCGCCTGTGTCCCATATTTTCGTGTACTATAACCCATGCCTTCCGAGTGGGCCCGGGCCCCCCAGACCCCGATCGCCTAAAATGTTTATAGGCCATCAAATATGACCTAAGGAACCATGACCGTTCATCATTATTTTGCATTTTACAGCCAAAAAACTAGAATTCAGCTCGGTTACCATAGTTTCGTGTGCCGCCTTCTGAGTGGGCCGGGCACCTCAAGACCCGGATCGCCTTAAATTTTTCTAGCCATCAAATACAACCTACAGAACCATAGTCACCGCCTCGCCATGACCGTTCCTCGTTGTTTTGCATTTTACAGCCAAAAAACTAGAATACCGCCTGATTCCCATATTTTCGTGTGATATAGCCTACGCCTTCCCAGTGGGCAGGGCCACCAGAACCCGGATCGCCTAAAAAATTTTCGGGCCATCAAATATGATCTAAAGAACCATAGTCACCTCCTTGGCATGACTGTTTCTCTTTTGTTTTTTTATTTTACAGCCAAAAAACTAGAATTCCAACCCGATTCTGATATTTTCGTGTGTTATGCCCACGTCTTCCGAGTGGGCGCGAGCCCCCGATCGCCTAAAATTTGACGTGCCATGAAATACAATCTAAGGAACCATAGTCACTGGTCCGCCAAGATCGTTCCTCATTTTTTGCGCTTTACGGCCAAAAAACTAGAATTCCGCTTGATTCCCATATTTTCGTGTGCTATAGCCCATGCCTTTCGATTGCCCCCCCTCCCCCCCGCCGGACTCGGATCGCCTAATATTTTTTCGGCCCATCATATATGATCTCAAAAACCATAGTCACCGTCTCGCCATGACCGTTACTGGTTTTTTTGCTTTTTACGGCCAAAAAACTAGAATTCCGCCTCATTCCTATATTTTCGTGATATATAGCCCACGCCTTCCGAGTGGGTCCGGGGCCTAAAAAATTTCGGGATATCAAATAATACCTAAGAAACCATAAACCATAGTCACCGCCCCGCCATCACCGTTCCTCATTGTTTTGCGTTTTACGGCCAAAAAACTAGAATTCCGCCCGATTCCCATATTTTCGTGTGATATATCCCACGCCTTCCCATTGGGCAGGGGCCCTCCGGACCCGTATCGCCTAAAAAATTTTTGGGCCATCAAATACGACCTAAGGAACCATAGTCACTACACCGCCATGACCTCTCCTCATTTGTTTTGCGTTATACAGCCAAAAAACTAGAATTTCGCCTCATTCCCATATTTTTGTGTGCTATAGCCCACGCCTTCCGAGTGGGCACGGGTCCCCCGGAACCGGATCGCCTACAATTTTTTCGGGCCATCAAATACGACCTAAGGAACAATAGTCACCGCCTCGCCATGACCGTTCCTCGTTTTGTTTTGTGTATTGCGGCCAAAAAACTAGAATTTCGCTCGATTCCTATATTTTCGTGTGCTACGCCCACGCTTTCTGAGTGGGCGCTGGCCCCCGGACCCCGATCGCCTAAGAATTTTCCGGGCCATGAAATAAGATCTAAGGAACCATAGTTATTGCTCCGCCAAGATATTTCCTCATTTTTGCGTTTTACGGCCAAAAAACTTGAATTCCGCCTACTTTCTATATTTTCGTGTGCAATAGCCCACGCCTTTCGAGTGGGCCGTCCCCCGGACTCGGATAGCCTAAAAATATTTTGGGCTATCAAATACGATCTAAAAAACCATAGTCACCACCTCGCCATGATTTTTCCTAGTTTTATTGCGTTTTACGGCCAAAAAACTAGAATTCTGCGCGAATCCCACATTTTCGTGTGATAAATCCCACGCCTTCCCAATGGGCAGGGCCCCCCGAACCCGTATCGCCTAAAAATTTTCCGGGCCATCAAATATGACCTAAGGAACCATAGTCACTGCCCCGCCACGACCTCTCCTCTTTTTTTGCATTTTTCGGCCAAAAAACTAGAATTCCGCACGATTCCCATATTTTCGTGTGGGCCCGGACCCCGATCGCCTAAAAATTTTCCGAGCTATCAAATAATACCTAAGAAACTATATTCACCACCCCGCCATGACCGTTCCTCATTGTTTTGCGTTTTACGGCCAATTCCCATATTTTCGTGTGATATATCCCACGCCTTCCCATTGGGCAGGGCTCTCCGGGCCCGTATCGCCTAAAAATATTTCGGGCCATCAAATACGACCTAAGGAACCATAGTCACTACACCACCATGACCTCTCCTTGTTTTTTTGTGTTTTACGGCCAAGAAACTAGAATTTCCCCTGATTCCCATATTTTCGTGTGATATATACCACGCCTTCTCATTGGGCAGGGCCCCCCAGACCCGTATCGCCTAAAAAATTTTTGGGCCATCAAATACGACCTAAGGAACCATAGTCACTACACCGCCATGACCTCTCGTCGTTTTTCTGTGTTATACGGCCAAAAAACTAGAATTCTGCCTTATTCCCATATTTTCAATAGCCCACGCCTTCCGAGTGGACCCGGCCCCCAGGAACCGGATCGCCTACAAATTTTCCGGCCATCAAATACGACCTAAGGAACAATAGTCACCGCCCTGCCATGACCGTTCCTCGTTTTGTTTTGCGATTTGCGGCCATAATACTAGAATTCCGCCCGATTCCCATATTTTCGTATGCTATGTCCATGCCTTCTGAGTGGGCGCGGGCCCCCGGACCCCGATCGCCTAAGAATTTTCCGGACTATGAAATACGATCTAAGGAACCGTAGTTACTACTTCGCCATGATCGTTCCTCATTTTTTGCGTTTTACGACCAAGAAACTAGAATTCCGCCCGATTCCCATATTTTCGTGTGCTATATCCCACACCTTCTGAGTGGGCCCGGGCCGCCCGAACCCGAATAGCCTTAAATTTTTATGGGCCATCAAATACGACCTAAGGAACAATAGTCAACGCCCCGCCATGAGCGTTAATCTTTTTTTACGTTTTATGGCCAAAAATATTAGAATTCCGCCTGATTCCCATATTTTCGTGTGCTATGCCAAAGTCTTCCGAGTGGGCGGGGGCCCACGGAACCTGATTGCCTAAAACTTTTCTGAACCATGAAATACGATCTAAGGAACCATAGTTAGCACTCCGCCAGGACCGTTCCTCATTTTTTGTGTTTTACGGCCAAGAAACTAGAATTCCGCCCGATTCCCACACCTTCTTAGTGGGCCCGGACCGCCCGGACCAGAATAGCCATAAGTTTTTATGGGCAATCAAATACGACCTAAGGAACCATAGCCAACGCCCCGACATGACCGTTTCTCATTGTTTTGCCTTTTATGGCCAGAAAACTAGAATTCCGCCTGATTCCCATATTTTCGTGTGCTATAACCCACGCCTTCCGAGTAGGCACGGCCCCCCCGGAACCGGATCACCTAAAATTTTTCCAAGCCATCAAATACAACCAAAGGAACAATAGTCACCGCCCTGCCATGACCATTCATCTTTGTTTTACGTTTTACGGCCAAAAAAATTAGAATTTCGCCTGATTCCCATATTTCCGTGTGTTATAGACCACATCTTTTAAGTGGGCCGGGGCCCCCGAACTCGAATCGCCTAAAATTATTTTGGGCCATAAAATACGACCTAAAGAACTATAGTCACCGGATCGCCATCACCGTTTCTCGTTTATTTTGCATTTTACGGCCAAAAAACTAGAATTCCGCCTGATTCACATATGTTCGTGTGCTATAGCCCACGCCTTCCGAGTGGGCAGGGCCCCCCAGACCCGGATCGCCTAAAATTTTTCCAGACCATGAAATACGACCTAAGGAACTATAGTCACCGCCTCGCCATGAGCGTTCCTCATTTTTTGCATTTTACAGCCAAAAAAACTAGAATTCCGCCCGATTTCCATATTTTCGTGTGCTATAGCCCACTCCTTCCGAGTGGGCTGGGACCCCCGGACTCGGTTCGCCTAAAAAAATTTTGGGCTATCAAATACGACCTATAGAACCATAGTCACCACCTCGCCATGACCGGTCCTCATTGTTTTTGCGTTTTACGGCCAAAAAATAAGAATTTCGCCTGATTCCTATATTTTCGTGTGCTATAGCCCACGCCTTCCGAGTGGGCTGGGTCCTTCGGACTCGGATCGTCAAAAAAAATTTTGAGCCGTCAAATACGACCTAAAGAACCATAGTCACCACCTCGCCATAACCGTTCCTTATTGTTTTGCATTTTACAGCCAAAAAACTAGAATTTAACCCGATTACCATATTTTTGTGTGCCACATTCCGAGTGGGTCGGGCCCCTCCAGACCCAGATCGCCTTAAATATTGACGGACCTTCGAATATGACCTAAGGAACCATAGTCACCACCCCGCCATGACCGCTCCTCATTGTTTTTCGTTTTACGACCAAGAAACTAGAATTCCGCCCGATTTCCATATTTTCGTGTGCTATATCCCACACCTTCTAAGTGAGCCCGGGCTGCCTGAACCCGAATAGCCTTAAATATTTATGGCCCATCAAATACGACCTAAGGAACCATAGTCACCGCCCCGCCATGACCGTTCCTCGTTTTGTTTTGCGTTTTGCGGCCATAAAACTAGAATTCCGCCCGATTCTCACATTTTCATATGCTATGCCCACGCCTTCTGAGTGGGTGCGGGTCCTCGGACCCCGGTCGCCTAAGAATTTTCCGGACTATGAAATACGATCTAAGGAACCGTAGTTACTGCTTCGCCATGATCGTTCCTTATTTTTGCGTTTTACGGCCAAAAACTTGAATTCAGCGTGATTCTCATATTTTTGTGTGCTATAGACCACGCCTTTCGAATGCCCCCCCTCCCCTCCCCGGACTCGGATCGCCTAAAAAATTTTCGGGCCATCAAATACGATCTAAAATACCATAGTCACTGCCTCGCCATGACCGTTCCTAGTTTTATTGTGTTTTATGGCCAAAAATCTAGAATTCCGCGCGATTCCCACATTTTCGTGTGATAAATCCCACGCCTTCCCAGTGGGCAGGCCCCCCCGAACATGGATCGCCTAAAATATTTTTGGGCCATCAAATATGACCCAAGGAACCATAGTCACTGCACCGCCACGATCTCTCCTCTTTTTTTGCGTTTTTCAGCCAAAAAACTAGAATTCCCCACGATTCCCATATTTTCGTGTACTATAGCCCACGCCTTCCGAGTGGGCACGGTCCCTCCGGACTCCGATCGCCTAAAATTTTTCCGTGATATGAAATAATACCTAAGAAATTATAGTCACGCCCCGCCATGATCGTTCCTCATTGTTTTGTGTTTTACGGCCAAGAAACCAGAATTCCGCCCGATTCCCATATTTTCGTGTGATATATCCCACGCCTTCCCATTGGGCAGAGCCCCCCGGACCCCGATCACCTAAAAAATTTCCGGGGCATGAGATACGATCTAAGGAACCATAGTTACCGCTCCGCCATGATCATTCCTCATTCTTTGCGTTTTACGGCCAAAAATTTTGAATTCCGCCTGATTTCCAAATTTTCGTGTGCTATAGCCCACGCCTTTCAAGTGGGCCGGCCTCCCCGAACTCGGATCGCCTAAAATTTTTTGGGCAATCAAATACGATCTCAAGAACTATAGTCACCGCCTCGCCATGACCGTTCCTGGGGTTTTTTGCATTTGACGGCCAAAAACCAAGAATTCTGCGCGATTCCCTTATTATCGTGTGATATAGCCCACGCCTTCCTAGTGGGCAGGGCCTCATGAACCTAGATCGCCTAAAAATGTTCCGGGCCATCAAATATTACCTAAGGAACCATAGTCACTGCCCCGCCACGACCTCTCATCTTTTTTGCATTTTACGGCCAAAAAACTAGAATTCCGCCCGATCCCATATTTTCGTGTGCTATAGCCCACGCCTTCCGAGTGGGCCTAGGGCCCCCGGACCCCGATCGCCTAAAAATTTTCCGGGCCATCAAATACGACATAAGGAACCATAGTCACCACCCCGCCATGACCGTACCTCTTATTTTATGTTTTACGGCCAAAAAACTAAAATTCAGCCCGATTACCATATTTTCGTGTGCCGCGTTCCGAGTGGGTCGGGCCCCTCCAGACCTGAGTCGCTTTAAATTTTTTCAGGCCATTAATTACAACATAAGGAACCATAGTCACTGCCCCTCCATGACCGTTCCTCGTTCATTTTTGTGTTTTACGGCCAAGAAACTAGAATTCCGCACGATTCCCATATTTTCGTGTGCTAGCCCACGCCTTTTGAGTGGGCCCGGGCCGCCCGGACCCGAATAGCCTAAAATTTTTATGGGCCATCAAATACGACCTAAGGAACTAAAGCCACCGCCCCGCCATGACCGTTCCTCATTGTTTTGCATTTTACGGCCAAAAAACTAAAATTTCGCCTAATTCCCATATTTTCGTGTGCTATAGCCCACGCCTTCCGATTGGCCACGGGCCCCCAGGATTCGGATCCCCTAAAAATTTTCCGCGCCATCAAATACGACCTAAGGAACCATAGTCACCGCCCCGCCATGAACGTTCCTAGTTCTTTTGCTTTTTCCAGCAAAAAAACTAGAATTCCGCCCGATTCCTATATTTTCAGGTGCCGTCTTCCGGGTAGGCCGGGGCCCTCCGAACCTGGATCGCCTTAAATTTTTTCGGGCCATGAAATATGACCTAAGGAACCATAGTCACCGTTCCACCATGACCTTTCCTCGTTTTTTGCATTTTACGGCCAAGAAACTAGAATTCCACCCGATTTCCATATTTTCGTGTGCTATAGCCCATGCCTTTCGAGTGGGTCCGGGCCGCCCGGACTCAGATTGCCTAAAATGTTTCTAGGACATCATATATGACCTAAGAAACTATGACCATTCCTCAGTTTCTTGCATTTTACGGCCAAAAAACTAGAATTCATCCTTGTTACCATATTTTCGTGTGCCGCCTTCTGAGTGTGTCGGGCCCCTCAAGACCCGAATCGCCTTAAATTTTTTCGAGTCATCAAATACAACCTAAAAAACCATATTCACCGCCTCTCCATTACTGTTCCTCATTTTGTTTGATTTTTATGGCCAAAAAACTAGAATTCCGCGCGATTCTCATATTTTCGTGTGATATAGCCCACGCTTCCCCAGTGGGCAGGGCCCCCCGAACCCGGATAGCCTAAAAAAATTTTGGGCCATCAAATATGACCTAAGGAACCATAGTCACTGCCCCGCCACGACCTCTACTCTTTTTTTGCGTTTTACGACCATTAAACTAGAATTCTGCCCGATTCTAATATTTTCGTGTGCTATGCCCACTCCTTCCGAGTGGGCGCGGGCCCCCGGACCTCGATCGCCTAAAATATGTCGGGCCATGAAATACAATCAAAGGAACCATATTCACCGCTCTGCCATGATCGTTCCTCATTTTTTGCGGTTTTACGACCAAAAAACTAGAATTCCGCCTGATTCCCATATTTTCGTGTGCTATAGCCCACGCCTTTCGAGTGGGCAGGCCTCCCCGGATTCGGATCCCCTAAAATTTTTCTGCGCCATCAAATACGATCTAAGGAACCATAGTCACCGCCCAGCCATGATTGTTCCTAATTCTTTTGCTTTTTCGGCCAAAAAACTAGAATTCTGCCCGATTCCCATATTTTCGTTTGCCGCCTTCCGAGTAGGCCGGGACCCTCCAAACCCGGATCGCCTTAAATTTTTCCGAGCCATTAAATACGACCTAAGAAACCATAGTCACCATTCCACCATGACATTTCCTCATTTATTTGCGTTTTACGGCCAAGAAACTAGAATTCCGCCCGATTCTCATATTTTCGTGTGCTATAGCCCATGCTTTCCGAGTGGGTCCGGGCCACCCGAACTCGGATCACCTAAAATATTTCTAGGTCATCAAATATGACCTAAGGAACCATGACCCTTCTTCATTTCTTTGCGTTTTACGGCAAAATTACTAGAATTCAGTCGGATTACCATATTTTCGAGTGCCGCCTTCTGGGTGGGTCGGGCCCCTCAAGACCCGGATCGCCTTGAATTTTTCTGGGCGAACAAATGCAACCTAAAAAACCATAGTCACTGCCTCTCCATGACCGTTCCTCATTTTTTTGCATTTTACGGCCAAAAAACTAGAATTCCGCCTGATTCCGATATTTTCATGTGATATAGCCCAAGCCTTCCCAGTGGGAAGGGCCCCTCGATCCCGGATCGCCTAAAAAAAATTTGGGCCATCAAATACGATATAAAGAACCATAGTCACCGCCTCGCCATGACCGTTTCTCGTTTTGTTTTGCGTTTTACGGCCAAAAAACTAGAATTCCGCCCGATTCCCATATTTTCGTGTGATATAACCCACGCCTTCCCAATGGGCAGGGCCCCCCGAACCCGGATCGCCTAAAATTTTTCCGGGACATCATATATGACCTAAGGAATAATAGTCACTGCCACGCCATGACCTCTCCTCATTTTATTGCGTTTTACGGCCAAAAAACAAGAATTGTGCCCGATTCCCATATTTCGTGTGCTATACCACGCCTTCTGAGTGGGCCCGGGGCCCTCGGACCATAATCGCCTAAACTTTTTCCGGGCCATCAAATACGACATAAGGAACCACAGTCACCGCCCCGCCATGACCGTTCCTCGTTGTTTTGCGCTTTTCGGCCAAAAAACTATCATTCCTCCCGATTCCGAATGGGCACGGGCCCCTGTACCCTGATCGCCTAAAATATACCGTTCCATGAAATACGATCTAAGGAACCATAGTCATCGCTCCGCCATGATCGTTCTTCATTTTATGCGTTTTACGGCCAAAAAACTTGAATTCCGCCTGATTCCCATATTTTCGTGTGATATAGCCCACGCATTTCTAGTGCCCCCACCCCACCCCGCGGACTCAGATCGCTTAAAGAAAATTTGGGCCATCAAATACGATCTAAAGAACCATAGTCACTGCCCCGACTTGACCTTTCCTCGTGTTTTTGTTTTTTACGGCCAAAAAACTAGAATTTCGCCTGATTCTCATATTTTAGTATGATAGCCCATGCCTTCCAAGTGGGCCCGGGCCCCACGGACCCCGATCACCTATAATTTTTCCGGGATATCAAATAATACCTAAGGAACCATAGTCAGCGCCCCGCCATGACCGTTCCTCATTGTTTTGCGTTTTACGGCCAAGAAACTAGAATTCCGCCTGATTCCCATAATTTCGTGCGATATATCTCATGCCTTCCCATTGGGGAGGGCCACCCGGACTCGTATCGCCTAAAAATTTTCTGAGCCGTCAAATACGACCTAAGGAACCATAGTCACCGCACTTCCATGACCGTTCCTTGTTTTTTTGTGTTTTACGGCCAAAAAATTAGAATTCCGCCCGATTATCATATTTTCGTGTGCAATAATAGCCCCATGCCTTCTGAGTGGGTCCGGGCCGCCCGGACTCGGATCGCCTAAAAAATTTTCGGGCCATCAAATATGACCTCAAGAACCATAGTCACAGCCTTGCCATGACCATTCCTCATTTTTTTGCGTTTTACGGCCATAAAACTAGAATTCCGCCCAATTCCCATATTTTCGTGTGCTATAGCCCACGCCTTCCGATTGGGCTCAGGGCCCCCGGACCCCGATCGCCTAAAAATTTTTCGGGCCATCAAATTTGACCTAAGGAACCATAGTCACAGCCCCACCATGACCGTTCCTCATTTGTTTGGGTTTTACGGCCAAAAAACTAAAATTCAGCCCGATTACCATATTTTCGTGTGCCGCCTTCCGAGTGGGTCGGGCCCCTCTAGACCCGAATCGCCTTAAATTTTTCAGGCTATCAAATACGACCTAAGGAACCATAGTCACTGCCCCGCTATGACCGTTCCTCGTTGTTTTGCGTTTTACGGCTAAGAAACTAAAATTCTGCCTGATTCCCATATTTTCGTGTGCTATAGCCCACATGACTTCGGAGTGGGCCAAGGCCGCCCGGATCCGAATAGCCTTAAATTTTTATGGGCCATCAAATATGACCTAATGAACCATAGCCACAACCCCGCCATGACCGTTCCTCGTTGTTTTGCGTTTTACGGCCAAAAAACTAGAATTCTACCCGATTCCCATATTTTCGTGTGCTATAGCCCACGCCTTCCGAGTGGGCACAGGCCCACCGTAACCGGATCGCCTACAATTTTTTTGGGCCACAAAATATGACCTAAGGAACAATAGTCACCACCCCACCATGACTGTTCCCCTTTTTGTTTTGCGTTTTGCGGCCAAAAAACTAGAATTCCACCAGATTCCCATATTTTCGTGTGCAATGCCCACGCCTTCCGAGTGGGTGCGGTCCCCCGGACCCCGATCGCCTAAAAATTTGACGGGCCATGAAATACGATCTAAGGAACCATAGTTACTGCTCTGCCATGATCGTTCCTTATTTATGCATTTTACGGCCAAAAAACATGAATTCCGCCTAATTCCCATATTTTCGTGTGCTATAGCTCACGCCTTTCGAGTGGGGCGGCCCCCCAGACTTGGATCGCCTAAAAAAAATTTGGTCCATCAAATACGATCTAAAGAACCATAGTCAGCGCCTCGCCATGACCGTTCCTGGTTTTTTTTGCGTTTTATGACCAAAAAACTAGAATTCCGCGCGATTCCCACATATTCGTATGATATAGCCCACGCCTTCCCTGTGGACAGGGCCCCCCGAACCCGGATCGCCTAAAAAGTTTCTTGGCCATAAAATATGACCTAAGGAACCATAGTCACTGCCCCGCCATGACTTTTCCTATTTTTTTGCATTTACGGCAAAAAAATTAGAATTCCGCCCTATTCCCATATTTTTGTGTGCTATAGCCCACGACTTTCGAGTGGGCCTAGGGCCCCCGGACCCCGATCGCCTAAAGTTTTTCTGGGCCATCAAATACGACATAAGGAACAATAGTCACCGCCTCGCCATGACCGTACCTCATTTTTTTGCATTTTACGGCCAAAAAACTAGAATTCAGCCCGATTACCATATTTTTGTGTGCCGCGTTCCGAGCGGGTCGGGCCCCTCCAGACCTGGATCGCCTTAAAATTTTTTGGGCCATCAAATACGACATAGTGAACCATAGTCACCGCCCCTCCATGACTATTCCTCGTTCTCTTTTGTGTTTTACGGCCGAGAAACTAGAATTCCGCACGATTCCCATATTTTCGTGTGCTATAGCCCACGCCTTTTGAGTGGGCCTGGGCCGCCCGGACCCGAATAGTCTAAAATTTTTATGGGACATCAAATACGACCTAAGGAACCATAGCCACCGCCCCGCCATGACCGTTCCTCGTTGTTTTGCATTTTACGGCCAAAAAACTAGAATTCCGCTTGATTCCCATATTTTTGTGTGCTATAGCCCACGCCCCCGGAACAGGATCGCCTACAATTTTTTCGGTCCATCAGATACGACCTAAGGAACAATAGTCACCGCCCCCGCCATGACTTTTCCTTATTTTGTTTTGTGGCCAAAAAGCTAGAATTCTGCCCGATTCCTATATTTTCGTGGGCTATGCCCATGCCTTCCGAGTGGGCGCGGGCCCCCTGACCCCGATCGCTTAAAAAAATTTCGGGCCATGAAATACGATATAAGGAACTATAGTTACTGCTCCGCCATGATCGTTCCTCATTCTTTGCATTTTACAGCCAAAAAACTTGAATTCCACCATCATTCCCTTATTTTTGTGTGCTATAGCCCACGCCTTTCGAGTGGGCCTGCCCCCCGGACTCGGATCGCCTGAAATTTTTTCTGGCCATCAAATACAATCTAAAGAACCATATTCAACGCCTCGCCATAACCGTTCCTAGTTTTTTTTGTGTTTTACAGCCAAAAAACTAGAATTCCGCGCGATTCCCACATTTTCATGTGATATAGCCCACGCCTTCCTAGTGGGCAGGGCCCCCCGAACCTGGATCGCCTAAAAAATTTCTGGGCCATCAAATATGACCTAAGGAATAATAGTCACTGCCCCGCCACGACCTCTCCTCCGTTTTTGCATTTTACAGTCACAAAACTATAATTCTACCCGATTCCAATATTTTCGTGTGCTATATAGCCCACGCCTTCCGAGTGGGCCCAGGGCCCCCGGACCCCGATCGCCTAAAATTTTTCTGGGCCATCAAATATGACATAAGGAACCATAGTCACCGCTCCGCCATGACCGTATCTCTTTTTTTGCATTTTACGGCCAAAAAACTAAAATTCAGCTCGATTAACATATTTTCGTGTGCCGCATTCCGAGTGGGTCGAGCCAATCCAGACTTGGATCGATTTAAATTTTTCTGGGCCATCAAATACGATATAAGGAACCATAGTCACCGCCCCTCCATGAGCGTTCCTCATTCTTTTTTGCATTTTATGACCAATAAACTAGAATTCCGCACGATTCCCATATTTTCGTGTGCTATAGCCCACGCCTTTTGAGTGGGCTCGGGCTGCTCAGACCCGAATAGCCTAAAAATTTTATGGGTCATCAAATACGACCTAAGGAACCATAGCCACCGCCCCGCCATGACCGTTCCTCGTTGTTTTGCGTTTTACGGTAAAAATACTAGAATTCCGCCTGATTCCCATATGTTCGTGTGCTATTGCCCACGCCTTCCGAGTGGCCACGGGCCACCAGGATTCGGATCCCATAAAATTTTTCCGCGCCATCAAATACGACCTAAGGAACCATAGTCACCGCCCCTCCATGAACGTTCCTAGATCTTTTGCTTTTTTCGGCCAAAATACTAGAATTTTGCCTGATTCCTATATTTTCGGGTGCCGCCTTCCGGGTAGGCCGGGCCCCTCCGAACCCGGATCGCCTTAAATTTTTTTGGGCCATGAAATACGACCTAAGGAACCATAGTCACCGCCTCTCCATGACCATTCCTCATTCTTTTGCGTTTTACGGCAAAAAAATTAGAATTCCGCGTGATTTCCATATTTTCGTGTGATATACACCACACCTTCCCAGTGGGTAGGGTACCACAAACCCGGATCGCCTAAATTTTTTTCGAGCCATCAAATACGATCTATAGAACCATAGTCACCACCTCGCCATGACCGTTTCTCATATTTTTGCATTTTACGGCCAAAAAACTATAATTTTGCCCGATTCCGATATTTTCGTGTGCTATGCCGACGCCGGCCGACTGGTCCCGGGCCAACGGACCCCGATCGCCTAAAATTTTTCCGTACCATAAAAAAAGACTTAAGGAACCATAGTCACCGCCCCGCCTTGATCGTTCCTCATATTTGGCATTTTGTGGCCAAAAAACTAGAATTCCGCCCGATTCCCATATTTTCGTGTGTGCCCACGCCTTCCGAGTGGGCTGGCCCCCCCGGACTCGGATCGCCTAAAAATTATTCGGGCAATAATACGTCCTAAGGAACCATAGTCACCGTCCTCGCCATGACCTTTCCTGGTTTTTTTGCGTTTTACGGCCAAAAACCTTGAATTTCGCCTCATTCCTATATTTTCGTGATATATAGCCTACGCCTTCCCATTGGGCAGGGGCCCCCGGACCCAGATCGCTTAAAAATTTCCCGGGCCATCATATACGACCTAAGGAACTATAGTCACTTCCCCGACATGACATTTCCTCGTGTTTTTGTGTTTTACGGCCAAAAAACTAGAATTTTGCACGATTCCCATATTTTTGTGTGCTATAGCCCTCGCCTTCCGAGTGGGCCCGGGCCCCCCGGACCCCGATCGCCTAAAAATTTTCCGGGCTATCAAATAATACCTAAAAACCATAGTCACCACCCCGCCATGACCGTTCCTCATTGTTTTGCATTTTACGGCCAAGAAACTAGAATTCCGCCCGATTCCCATATTTTCGTGTGATATATACCACGCCTTCCCATTGGGCAGGGCCCCCCAGACCCGTATTGCCTAAAAATTTTCCAGGCCATCAAATACGACCTAAGGAACCATAGTCACTGCACCGCCATGACCTCTCCTCATTTTTCTGCGTTATACGGCCAACAAACTAGAATTCCGCCTTATTCCCATATTTTCGTGTGCTATAGCCCACGCCTTTCGAGTAGGCCCGGGCCCCCAGGAACCAGATCGCCTACAATTTTTCCGGCCATCAAATACTACCTAAGGAACAATAGTCACCGACCCGCCATGACCGTTCCTCGTTTTGTTTTGCGTTTTGCGGCCATAAAACTAGAATTCCGCCCGATTCACATATTTTCGTGTGTTATGTACATGCCTTCTGAGTGGGTGCGGGCCCCCGAACCCCGATCGCCTAAGAATTTTTCGGACTATGAAATATGATCTAAGGAACCGTAGTTACTGCTTCGCCATGATCGTTCCTCATTTTTTGCGTTTTATGGCAAAAACAACTTGAATTCCACGTGATTCCCATATTTTCGTGTGCTATAGCCCACGCCTTTCGAATGGGCCGGCCCTCCCGGACTCGGATCGCCTAAAAATATTTTGGGCCATCAAATACGATCTAAAAAACCATAGTCATCGCCTCGCCATGACCGTTCCTTGTTTTATTGCGTTTTACGGCCAAAAAACTAGAATTCCGCGCGATTCCCACATTTTCGTGTGATATATCCCACGCCTTCCCAGTGGGTAGGGCCCCCCGAACCTGGATCGCCTAAAAATCTTTCGGGCCACCAAATATGACCCAAGGAACCAAAGTCACTGCCCCGCCACGATCTCTCCTCTTTTTTTGCATTTTTCGGCCAAAAAACTATAATTCCGCACGATTCCCATATTTTCGTGTGCTATAGCCCATGCCTTCCAAGTGGGCCGGACCCCCCGGACCCCGATCGCCTAAATTTTTTCTGGGCTATCAAATAATACCTAAGAAACTATAGTCACCGCCCCGCCATGACCGTTCATCATTGTTTTGCGTTTTACGGCCAAGAAACTAGAATTCCGCTCGATTCCCATATTTTTGTGTGATATATCCCACGCCTTCCAATTGGGCAGGGCCCCCGGGATCCGTATCGCCTAAAAATATTCTGGGCCATCAAATATGACCTAAGGAATAATAGTCACCTCCCCGCCATGACCGTTCCTCGTTTTGTTTTGCCTTTTGCGGCCAAAAAATTAGAATTCCGCTCGATTCCCATATTTTCGTGTGCTATGCCCACGCCTTCCGAGTGGGCGCGGCCCCCCGTACCCCGATCGCCTAAAAATTTGCCGAGCCATGAAGTACGATCTAAGGAACCATAGTTACTGCTCCGCCATGATCATTCCTCATTGTTTTGCGTTTTATGGCCAAAAAACTAGAATTCCGCCTGATTCCCATATTTTCGTGTACTATACCCACGCCTTTCGAGTGGGCCGGCCCCCTTGGACTCGGATCGCCTAAAAAAATTTCGGGCCAACAAATACAATCTAAGGAACCATAGTCACCGCCTCGCCATAACCGTTCCTGATGTTTTTGCGTTTTACGGCCAAAAAACTAGAATTCCGCGCGATTCCCACATTTTCGTGTGATATAGCCCACGCCTTCCCAGTGGGCAGGGCCCCATGAACCTGGATCGCCTAAAAAATTTCCGGGCCATCAAATATGACCTAAGGAATCATAGTCACTGCCCCGCCATGACGTCTCCTCTTTTTTTTGTATTTTACGGCCAAAAAAATAGAATTCCGCCCGATCCCATATTTTCGTGTGCTATAGCCCACGCCTTCCGAGTGGGCCCAAGGCCCCCAGACCTTGATCGCCTAAAAAAATTTTGGACCATCAAATACGACATAAGGAACCATATTCACCGCCCCGCCATGACCGTACCTCTTATTTTACGTTTTACAGCCAAAAAACTAAAATTCAGCCCGATTACCATATTTTCCTGTGCCACGTTCCGAGTGGGTCAGGCCCCTCCAGACCTGGATCGCCGTAATTTTTTTCGGGGCATTAAATACGACATAAGGAACCATAGTCACCGCCCCTCCATGACCGTTCCTCATTCTTTTTTGCGTTTTACGGCCAAGAAACTAGAATTCCGCACGATTCCCATATTTTCTTGTGCTATAGCCCACGCTTTTTGAGTGGGCCTAGACCGCCTGGACCCGAATAGCCTAAAATTTTTATGGGCCATCAAATACGACCTAAGAAACTATAGTCACCGCCCCGCCATGACCGTTCCTCATTGTTTTGCGTTTTACGGCCAATAAACTAGAATTACGCCTGATTCCCATATTTTCGTGTGCTATAGCCCACGCCTTCCGAGTGGCCACGGGCCCCCAGGATTCGGATCCCCTAAAATTTTTCCGCGCCATCAAATACGACCTAAGGAACCATAGTCACCGCCCCGCCATGAACGTTCCTAGTTCTTTTGGTTTTTCCCGAAAAAAAAAACTAGAATTCCGCCCGATTCCTACATTTTCGGGTGCCGCCTTCCGGGTTGGCCGGGCCCCTCCGAACCCGGATCGCCTTAAATTTTTTCGGGCCATGAAATACGACCTAAAGAACCATAGTCACCATTCCACCATGACCTTTCCTCATTTTTTTTCATTTTACGACGAAGAAACTAAAATTCCGTCCGATTTCCATATTTTTGTGTGCTATAGCCCATGCCTTTCGAGTGGGTCCGGGCCGCCCGGACTCGGATCGCCTAAAATGTTTCTAGGCCATCAAATATGACCTAAGAATCCATGACCGTTCCTCAGTTTCTTGCATTTTACGGCCAAAAAACTAGAATTCAGCTTGCTTACCATATTTTCGTGTGCCGCCTTCTGAGTGGGTTGGGCCCCTCAAGACCCGAATCGCCTTAAATTTTTCGGGTCATCAAATACAACCTAAAGAACCATAGTCACCGCCTCTCCATTACCGTTCCTCGTTTTGTTTGCGTTTTACGGCCATAAAACTAGAATTCCGCGCGATTCTCATATTTTCGTATGATATATCCCACGCCTTACAAGTGTGCAGGGCCCCCCGACCCCGGATCACCTAAAATTTTTTCGGGCCATCAAATATGACCTAAGGAACCATAGTCACTGCCCCGCCACGACCTTTACTCTTTTTTTGCATTTTACGGCCAAAAAACTAGAATTCTGCCCGATTCCGATATTTTCGTGTGCTATGCCCACTCCTTCCGAGTGGTCGCGGGTCCCCGGACCCCGATCGCCTAAAATTTTCCGGGCCATGAAATACAATCTAAGGAACCATAGTCACCGCTCCGCCATGATCGTTCCTCATTTTTTGCGGTTTTACGGCCAAAAAATTAGAATTCCGCCTGATTCCCATATTTTCATGTACTATAGCCCACGCCTTTCGAGTGGGAAGGCCTCCCCGGACTCGGATCACCTAAAGAATTTTCAGGCCATCAAATACGATCAAAAAACCATAGTCACCTCCTCGCAATGACCGTTCTTGGTTTTTTTGCGTTTTACGGCCAATAAACTATAATTCCGCGTGATTCCCACATTTTCGTGTTATATATCCCACGCCTTCCCAGTGGGCAGGGCCCCTCGAACCTTGATCGCCTAAAATTTTTCAGGGCCATCAAATATGACCTAAGGAACAATAGTCACTGCCCCGCCACGACCTCCTCTTTTTTTGCATTTTTCGGACAAAAAACTAGAATTTCGCACGATTCCCATATTTTCGTGTGCTATACCACGCCTTTCGAGTGGGCCCGGGCCCCCCGGACCCGTATCGCCTAAAATGTTTTTAAGAAACTATAGTCACCGCCCTGCCATGAACGTTCCTCATTATTTTGCGTTTTACGGCCAAGAAACTAGAATTCCGCCTGATTCCCATATTTTCGTGTGCTATAGCTCACGCCTTTCGATTGCCCTCCCCCCCCCCCCCCGGACTCGGATCGCCTATAAATTTTTTCGGGACATCAAATCTAAAGAACCATAGTCACCGCCTCGCCATGACCGTTCCTGGTGTTTTTCCGTTTTACGGCCAAAAAACTAGAATTCCGCCTCATTACCATATTTTCGTGATATATAGCCCACGCCTTCCCATTGGGCAGGGCCTCCCGGACTCGGATAGCCTAAAATTTCCCAGGCCATCAAATACGACCTAAGGAACCATAGTCACTGCCCCGCCATGACCGTTCCTCATTGTTTTGCGTTTTACAGCCAAGAAACTAGAATTTAGCTCGATTCCCATATTTTCATGTGATATATCCCACGCCTTCCCATTGGGCAGGGGGCACCGGACCCGTATCGCCTAAAAATTTTTCGGGCCATCAAATACGACCTAAGGAACCATAGTCACTGCACCGCCATGACCTCTCCTCGTATTTTTGCGTTATACGGCCAAAAAATAAGAATTCTGCCTGATCCCCATATTTTCGTGTGCTATTGCCCACGCCTTCGAGTGGGCAAAGGCCCCCCGGAACCAGATCGCCTACAATTTTTTTCGGGCTATCAAATACGACCTAAGGAACAATAGTCACCGCCCCGCCATGACTGTTCCTCGTTTTTTTGCCTTTACGGCCAAGAAACTAGAATTCCGACTAATTCCCATATTTTCGTGTGCAATAATAGCCCCATGCCTTCCGAGTGGGTCAAGGCCGCCCGGACACGGATCGCCTAAAAAATTTTCGGGCCAACAAATATGACCTAAAGAACCATAGTCACCGCCTTTCCATGACCATTCCTCATTTTTTTGCGTTTTACGGCCAAAAAAATAGAATTCCGCCCGATTTCCATATTTTCGTGTGCTATAGCCCACGCTTTCCGAGTGGGCCTGTGCCCCTCGAACCCCGATCACCTAAAAAATTTTCGGGCCAACAAATTTGACATAAGGAACCATATTCAATGCCCCACCATGACCGTTCCTCATTTGTTTTCGTTTTACGCCCAAAAAACTAAAATTCAGCCCGATTACCATATTTTCGTGTGCCCGTTCCGAGTGGGTCGGGCCCCTCCTGACTTGGGTCGCCTTAAATTTTCTGGGCCATCAAATACAACCTAAGGAACCATAGTCACTACCCCGCTATGACCGTTCCTCATTGATTTGTGTTTTACGGCCAAGAAACTAGAATTTTGCCCGATTCCCATATTTTCGTGTGCTAGCCCACGCCTTCGGAGTGGGCCCGGGCCGCCCGAACCCGAATAGCCTTAAATTTTAATGGGCCATCAAATACGATCTAATGAACCATAGCCACTGCCCCTCCATGACCGTTCCGCGTTGTTTTGCGTTTTACGGCCAAAAACTAGAATTCTCCCTAATTCCCATATTTTCGTGTGCTATATCCCACGCCTTCCGAGTGGGCATGTGCCCCCCGGAACCGTATCGCCTACAATTTTTTCGGGCCATCAAATACGACCTAAGGAACAATAGTCACCGCCTCGCCATGACCATTTCTCATTTTTTTGCATTTTCCGGCCAAAAAACTAGAATTCCGCCTGATTCTCAAATTTTCGTGTGCTATGCCCACACTTTCCGAGTGGGCGCGGGCCCCCAGACCACGATCGCCTATAAAAATTCCGGGCCATGAAATACGATCTAAGGAACCATAGTTACAGCTCTGCCATCATCGTTCCTCAGTTTTTGCATTTTACGGCCAAAAAACTAAAATTCCGTCCGATTCCCATATTTTCGTGTGCTATAGCCCACGCCTTCCGAGTGGGCCGGGCCCCCGGACTCGGATCGCCTAAAAAATTTTCGGGCCATCAAATACGACTTAAAGAACCATAGTCAACACCTCGTCATGACCGTTCCTCATTTATTTGTGTTTTATGGCCAAAAATATGTTGAATTCCGCCCGATTCCTATATTTTCGTGTGCTATAGCACACGCCTTCGGTGTGGGCCCGGGCCTCCCTGACCCCGATTGCCTTAAATTTTTTCGGGCCATCAAATACGACCTAAGGAACTATAGTCACCGCCACAACATGACCGTTCCTTTTTGTTTTTGCATTTTACGGCCAAGAAATTAGAATTCCGCGTGATTCCTATATTTTCGTGTGCTATACCCATGCCTTACGAGTAGGTCCAGGCCGCCCGACTCGAATCGCTTAAAAAAAATTCGGGCCATCAAATATGACCTAAATAACCATATTCACCGCCATGCCATGACCATTCCTCATTTGTTGGCATTTTACGGCCAAAAAACTAGAATTCCGCCCGATTTATATTTTCGTGTGCTTCCGAGTGGGCCCGGGCACCTCGGACCCCGATCGCCTAACAAAATTTTGGACCATCAAATATGACCTAAGGAACCATAGTCACCGCGCCAACATGACCGTTCCTCATTTTTTGTGTTTTACGGCCAAAAAACTAGAATTCAACCCGATTACCATATTTTCGTGTACCGCCTTCCGAGTGGGTGGGGCCTCTCCAGACCCGGATCACCTTAAATTTTTCCGGGCCATCAAATACCACCTAAGTAACCATATTCACCATCTCGCCATGACCGTTCCTCGTTGTTTTGCGTTTTACGGCCAAGAAACTAGAATTTCGCTCGATTCCCATATTTTCGTGTGATATATCCCACGCCTTCCCATTGGGCAGGGCCCCCCCGGACCCGTATCGCCTAAAAAATTTCCGGGCTATCAAATATGACCAAAGGAACCATAGTCACTGCACCGCCATAACCTCTTCTCGTTTTTTTGTGTTATACGGCCAAAAAACTAGAATTCCGCCTGATTTCCATATTTTCGTGTGCTATAGCCCACGCCTTCCGAGTGGGCATGGGCCCCTAGGAGCCGGATCGCCAAAAATGTTTCCGGGCCGTCAAATATGACCTAAGGAATAATAGTCACCTCCCCGCCATGACTGTTCCTCGTTTTGTTTTGTGTTTTGCAGACAAAAAACTAGAATTCCGCCCGATTCCCATATTTTCGTGTGCTATGCCCACGCCTTCCAAGTGGGCGCAGGCCCCCGGACCCCGATCGCCTAAAAATATGCCGAGCCATGAAATACGATCTAAGGAACCATAGTTACTGCTCCGCCATGATCTTTCCTCATTGTTTTACGTTTTACGGCCAAAAAACTAGAATTCCGCCTGATTCCCATATTTTCGTGTACTATAGCCCACTCCTTTCGAGTGGGCCGGCCACCATGGACTCGGATCGCCTAAAAAAATTTCGGACCATCAAATACGATCTAAAGAAAAATAGTCACCACCTCGCCATGACCGTTCCTGAGTTTTTTGCATTTAACGGCCAAAAAACTAGAATTCCGCGCGATTCCCACATTTTCGTGTGATATAGCCCACGCCTTCCCAGTGGGCAGGGCCCCATGAACCTGGATCGACTAAAAAAATTTCGGGCCATCAAATATGACCTAAGGAACCATAGTCACTGCCCCGCCACGACCTCTCCTCTTTTTTGCGTTTTACGGCCAAAAAACTAGAATTCCGCCCGATCCCATATTTTTGTGTGCTATAGCCCACGCCTTTCGAGTGGGCCCAGGGCCCCCGGACCCCCGATCGCCTAAAAATTTTCCGGGCCATCAAATACGACATAAGGAACCATAGTCACCGCCCCGCCATTACCGTACCTCTTATTTTACGTTTTATGGTCAAAATATTAAAATTCAGCCCGATTACCATATTTTCGTGCGCCGCGTCCCTAGTGGGTCGGGCCCCTCCAGACCTGGATCGCCTTAAATTTTTTCGGGCCATTAAATACGACATAAGGAACCATAGTCACCGCCTCTCCATGACCGTTCCTCGTTCTTTTTTGCGTTTTACGGCCAAGAAATTAGAATTCTGCACGATTCACATATTATCGTGTGCTATAGCCCACGCCTTTTGAGTGAGCTTGGGCCGCCCGGACCCGAATAGCCTAAAATTTTTATGGGCCATCAAATACGACCTAAGAAACCATAGCCACCGCCCCTCCATGACCGTTCCTCGTTGTTTTACATTTTACGGCCAAAAAACTAGAATTCCGCGTGATTCCCATATTTTCATGTGCTATAGCTCACGCCTTCCGAGTGGCCACGGGCCCCCAGGATTCAGATCCCCTAAAATTTTTCCGCGCCATCAAATACAACCTAAGGAACCATAGTCACCACCCCGCCATGAACGTTCCTAGTTCTTTTGCTTTTTCCAAAAAAAATAACTAGAATTACGCCTGATTCCTATATTTCGGGTGCCGCCTTTCCTGTAGGCCGGGTCCCTCCGAACCCGGATCGCCTTAAATTTTTTCGGGCCATGAAATACGACCTAAGGAACCATAGTCACCGTGCCTTTCGAGTGGGTCCGGGCCTCCCGGACTCGGATCGCCTAAAATGTTTCTAGGCCATCAAATATGACCTAAGGAACCATGACCGTTCCTCAGTTTCTTGCATTTTACGGCCAAAAAACTAGAATTCAACCTGGTTACCATATTTTCGTGTGCCGCCTTCTGAGTGTGTCGGGGCCCTCAAGACCTGAATCGCCTTAATTTTTTCGAGTCATCAAATACAACCTAAAGAACCATAGTCACCACCTATCCATTACCGTTCCTTGTTTTGTTTGCGTTTTACGGCCAAAAAACTAGAATTCCGTGGGATTCACATATTTTCGTGTGATATAGCCCACGCCTTCCCAGTGGGCAGGGCCCCCCGAACCCGGATTGCCTAAAATTTTTCCAGGCCATCAAATATTACGTAAGGAACCATAGTCACTGCCCCGCCACGACCTCTACTCTTTTTTGCGTTTTACGACCAAAAAACTAGAATTCTGCCCGATTTTGATATTTTCGTGTGTTATGCCCACTCCTTCCGAGTGGGCGCGGGCCCCAGACCCTGATCGCCTAAAATTTGTCGGGCCATGAAATACAATCTAAGGAACCATAGTCACTGCTCCTCCATGATCGTTGCTCATTTTTTACGGTTTTACGGCCAAAAAACTAGAATTCCGCCTGATTTCCATATTTTTTTGTGCTATAGCCCACGCCTTTCGAGTGGACAGGCCTCCCCGGACTCGGATCGCCTAAAAAATTTTCAGGCCATCAAATACGATCTAAAAAACCATAGTCACCTCCTCACCATGACCGTTCCTAGTTTTATTGCGTTTTACGGCCAAAAAATAAAATTTCGCGTGATTCCCACATTTTCGTGTGATATATCCCACGCTTCCCAGTGGGCAGGGGCCCCCGAACCTTGATCGCCTAAAAATTTTCCGGGCCATCAAATATGACCTAAGGAACCATAGTCACTGCCCCGCCACGAACTCCTCTTTTTTTGTGTTTTTCGGCCAAAAAACTAGAATTCCGCACGATGCCCATATTTTCGTGTGCTATAGCCCACGCCTTCCGAGTGGGCCCAGGCCCCCCAGACCCCGATCGCCTAAATTTTTTTCAGGCTATCAAATAATACCTAAGAAACTATAGTCACCGCCCTGCCATGAACGTTCCTCATTATTTTGCGTTTTACGGCCAAGAAACTAGAATTCCGCCTGATTCCCATATTTTCGTGTGCTATAGCTCACGCCTTTCGATTGCCCTCCCCCCCCAACCCCCGAACTTGGATCGCCTAAAAAAAATTTGGGATATCAAATATGACCTAATGAACCATAGTCACCACCTCTCCATGACCGTTCCAGGTGTTTTTCCGTTTTACGGCCAAAAAACTAGAATTCTGCCTCATTCCCATATTTTCGTGATACATAGCCCATGCCTTCCTATTGGGCAGGGCCCCCGGACCCGGATCGCCTAAAAATTTCCCAGACCATCAAATACTACCTAAGGAACCATAGTCACTGCCCCGCCATGACCGTTCCTCATTGTTTTGCGTTTTACGGCCAAGAAACTAGAATTTCGCCCGATTCCCATATTTTTATGTGATATATCCCACGCCTTCCCATTGGGCAGGGGCCCCCGGACCCGTATCGCCTAAAACAATTTCTGGGCCATCAAATACGACTTAAGGAATAATAGTCACCGCACCGCCATGACCTCTCCTCGTTGTTTTGCGTTATACGGCCAAAAAACAAAAATTTCGCCCGATCCCCATATTTTCGTGTTCTAATCCCCCTGCCTTCGAGTGGGCAAAGGGCCACCGGAACCAGATCGCCTATAATTTTTCCGGGCCATCAAATACGACCAAAGGAACAATAGTCACCGCCCCGCCATGACCGTTCCTCATTTTTTGGCGTTTTACGGCCAAGAAACTAGAATTCCGCCTAATTACTATATTTTCGTGTGCAATAATTGCCCCATGCCTTCCGAGTGGGTCCGGGCCGCCCGGACTCGGATCGCCTAAAACTTTTCGAGCCATCAAATATGACCTAAAGAACCATAGTCACCGCCTTGCCATGACCATTCCTCATTTTATGCGTTTTACGGCCAAAAAAATAGAATTCCGCCCGATTCTCATATTTTCGTGTGATATAGCCGACGCTTTGCGAGTGGGCTCTTGCCCTTCAGACCCCGATCACCTAAAAATTTTCTGGGCCATCAAATTCGACATAAGGAACCATATTTAATGCCCCACCATGACCGTTCCTCATTTGTTTTCGTTTAACGCCCAAAAAACTAAAATTCAGCCCGATTACCATATTTTCGTGTGCCGCGTTCCGAGTGGGTCGGGCCCCTCCAGACTCGGATCGCCTTAAATTTTCCGGGCCATCAAATATGCCCTCAGGAACCATAGTCACTGCCCCGCTATGACCGTTCCTCATTGATTTGCGTTTTACGGCCAAGAAACTAGAATTTTGCCAGATTCCCATTTTTTTGTGTGCTATAGCCCACGCCTTCAGAGTGGGCCCGGCCGCACGAACCCAAATAGCTTAAATTTTAATGGGCCATCAAATATGATCTAATGAACCATAGCCACTTCCCCGCCATGACCGTTCCGCATTGTTTTGCGTTTTACGGCCAAAAACTAGAATTCTCCCCGATTTCCATATTTTCGTGTGCTATATATCCCACGCCTTCCGAGTGGGCACGGGCCCCCCGGAACCGGATTGCCTATAATTTTTCGGGCCATCAAATACGACCTAAGCAACAATAGTCACCGCCCTGCCATGACCATTCTCATTTGTTTTGCATTTTCCGGCCAAAAATCTAGAATTTTGCCCGATTCCCATATTTTCGTGTGCTATGCCTACACCTTCCGAGTGGGCGCGGGCCCCCGGACCCCGATCGCCTAAAACTTTTTCCGTGCCATGAAATACGATCTAAGGAACCATAGTTACAGCTCCGCTATGATCGTTCCTCAAGTTTTGCATTTTACGGCTAAAACACTAAAATTCCGCCCGATTCTCATATTTTCGTGTGCTATAGCCCACGCCTTCCGAGTGGGCCGGGTCCCCCGGACTCGGATCACCTAAAAAATTTTCGGGCCATCAAATACGACCTAAAGAACCATAGTCAACACCTTGTCATGACCGTTCCTCATTTATTTGTGTTTTATGGCCAAAAATATGTTGAATTCCGCCCGATTCTCATATTTTAGTGTGCTATAGCACACGCCTTCCGTGTGAGCCCGAGCCTCCCTTACCCCGATTGCCTTAAATTTTTCTGGGCCATCAAATACGACCTAAGGAACCATAGTCACTGCCCCGCCATGACCGTTCCTTTTTGTTTTTGTGTTTTATGGCCAAGAAACTAGAATTCTGCCTTATTCCCATATTTTCGTGTGCTATAGCCCATGCCTTCCGAGTGGGTCCGGGCCGCCCGGACTCGAATTGCCTAAAACATTTCCGGGCCATCAAATATGACCTAAAGAACCATAGTCACCGCCTTGCCATGACCATTCCTCATTTGTTTGCATTTTACGGCCAAAAAACTAGAATTCCGCCCGATTTCCATATTTTCGTGTGCTTCCGAGTGGGCCCGGGCACCTCGGACCACGATCGCCTAAAATTTTTTTGGACCATCAAATACGACCTAAGGAACCATAGTCACCGCGCCAATGTGACCGTTCCTCATTTTTTGTGTTTTACGGCCAAAAAACTAGAATTCAACCCGATTACCATATTTTCGTGTGCCGCCTTCCGAGTGGGTGGAGCCCCTCCAGAACCGGATCACCTTAAATTTTTTCGGGCCATCAAATACCACCTAAGTAATCATAGTCACCGTCTCACCATGACCGTTCCTCGTTATTTTGCGTTTTACGGCCAAGAAACTAGAATTCCGCCCGATTCCTATATTTTCGTGTGCTATAGCCCACGCCTTCTAAATGGGCCCGGGACCCCCGGAACCAGATCGCCTACAATTTTTCAGGGCCATCAAATAGGACCTAAGGAATAATAGTCCCTACCTCGCCATGACCGTACCTCGTTTTTGTTTTTGCGCTTTCCGGCCAAAAAACTAAAATTCCGCCAAATTCCCATATTTTTGTGTGCTATGCCCACACCTTCCGAGTGGGCGCGGGCCCCGAACCCTGATCGGCAAAAAACTTTTCGGGCCATGAAATACAATATAAGGAACCATAGTTACCGCTTCCCCATGATCGTTCCTCGTTTTTTGCATTTTATGACCAAAAACCTAAAATTCCGCCCGATTTCCATATTTTCGTATGCTCTAGTCCACGACTTTCGAGTGGGCCGGCCCCTCCGGACTCGGATTGCCTAAAAAAAATTTAGGCCATCAAATACGACCTAAAGAACCATAGTCACCGCCTCACCATGACCGTTCATGGTTGTTTTGCGTTTTACAGCCAAAAAACTAGAATTTCTCCCGATTCTGATATTTTCGTGATATATAGCCCACGCCTTCCCATTGGGCAGGGTCCCCTGGACCCGTATCGCCTAAAAATTTTCCAGGCCATCAAATACGACCTAAGGAACCATAGTCACTACCCCTCCATGACCTCACCTCGTGTTTTTGTGTTTTACGGACAAAAAACTAGAATTCCACCCGATTCTCATATTTTCGTATAGCCCACACCTTCTAAGTGGGCCCGGGCCCCCGGACTCCGATCTCCTAAAATTTTTACGGGCTATAAAATAATACCTAAGGAACCATAGTCATCGCCCCGCCAAGACCGTTCCTTATCGTTTTGCATTTTTACGGCCAAGAAACTAGAATTCCGCCCGATTCCAATATTTTCGTGTGATATATCCCACGCCTTCCCATTGGGCAGGCCCCTCCCCGGACCCGTATCGCCTAAAATTTACCCGGGCCGTCAAATACGAACTAAGGAACCATAGTCACTGCACCTCCATGACCTCTCCTCATGTTTTTGCATTTTACGGCCATAAAAAAAGAATTCCGCCTCATTCCCATATTTTCGTGTGCTATAGCCCACGCCTTCCGAGTGGGCCCGGGCCCCCTAACCCCGATCGCCTTAAATTTTTCTGGGCCGTCAAATATGACCTAAGGAACCATATCACCGCCCCGCCATGACCGTTCGTCATATTTTTGCGTTTTACAGCCAAAAAACTAGAAATCAACCCTTTTACCATATTTTCGTGTGCCACCTTCCGAGTGGGTCGGGTCCCTCCAGACCCGGATCGCCTTAAATTTTTTTGGGCCATCGAATATGACCTAAGGAACCATTGTCACCACCCCGCCATGACCGCTCCTCGTTGTTTTGCATTTGACGACAAAGAAACTAGAATTCTGCCCGATTCTCATATTTTCGTGTGCTATATCCCACACCTTCTGAGTGGGCCCGGGCCGCCCGAACCCAAATAGCCTTAAATTTTTATGGGCCATCAAATACGACCTAAGGAACCATAGTCACCACCCCGCCATGGTCGTTTCTCGTTGTTTTGCGATTTTCTGCCAAATAACTAGAATTCCGCCTAATTCCCATATTTTCGTGTGCTATAGCCCACGCCTTCTGAGTGGGCACGGTTCCCCTGGAACTGGATTGCCTACAATTTTTACGGGCCATCAAATACGACCTAAGGAACAATAGTCACCGCCCCGCCATGACCGTTCATCTTTTTTTACTTTTTACGGCCAAAAAAATTAGAATTCCGCCTGATTCCCATATTTTCGCGTGCTATGCCTAAGTCTTCCGATTGGGCGAGGGCCCCCGGACCCTGATCGCCTAAAAATTTTCCGAACCATGAAATACGATCTAAGGAACCATAGTTAGCACTCCGCCATGACCGTTCCTCATTTTTTGGGTTTTACGGCCAAGAAACTAGAATTCCGCCCGATTCCCAAGCCTTCTGAGTGGGCCCGGGCCTCCCGGACCAGAATAGCCATAAATTTTTATGGGCCATCAAATACGACCTAAGGAACCATAGCCAACGCCCCGCCATGACCGTTCCTCGTTGTTTTGCCTTTTATGGCCAGAAAACTAGAATTCCGCCCGATTCCCATATTTTCGTGTACTATAGCCCACGCCTTCCGAGTGGGCACGGGCCCCCCGGAACCGGATCACCTACATTTTTTTCGGGCCATCAAATACGACCAAAGGAATCAAAGGAACAATAGTCACTGCCCCGCCATGACCGTTCATCTTTGTTTTACGTTTTACGGCCAAAACAATTAGAATTCCTCCCGATTCCCAAATTTTCGTGTGCTATAGCCCACACCTTTCAAGTGGGCCGGGCCCCCGGACTCGGATCGCCTAAAATTATTTTGGGCCATAAAATATGACCTAAAGAACTATAGTCACCGGATCGCCATCACCGTTTCTCGTTTATTTTGTGTTTTACGGCCAAAAAACTAGAATTCCGCCCGATTCCCATATGTTCGTGTGCTATAGCCCACGCCTTCTGAGTGGGCAGAGGCCCCTGGACCCGGATCGCCTTAAATTTTTCCATACCATGAAATACGACTTAAGGAACTATAGTCACCGCCTCGCCATGACCGTTCCTCATTTTCTGTATTTTACAGCCAAAAAACTAGAATTCCGCCCGATTCCCATATTTTCGTATGCCATAGCCCACGCCTTCCGAATGGGCTGGGGGGCCCGGACTCGGATCGCCTAAAAAATTTTTGGGCCATCAAATACGACCTAAAAAACATAGTCACCACCTCGCCATGACTGTTCCTCATTGTTTTTGCGTTTTACGGCCAAACAATAAGAATTTCGCCTGATTTCCATATTTTCGTGTGCTATAGCCCACGCCTTCCGAGTGGGTTGGGTCCATCAGACTCGGATTGCCAAAACAATTTTCGGGCCGTCAAATACGACCTAAAGAACCATTGTCACCACCTCCCCATGACCGTTCCTTATTGTTTTGCGTTTTACAGCCAAAAAACTAGAATTTAACCCGATTACCATATTTTCGTGTGCCACCTTCCAAGTGGGTCGGGCCCCTCCAGATCCGGATCGCCTTAAATTTTTCCGGATCATCGAATATGACCTAAGGAATCATAGTCACCACCCCGCATTGACCGCTCCTCATTGTTTTGCGTTTTACGACCAAGAAACTAGAATTCCACCCGATTCTCATATTTTCATGAGGTATATCCCACACCTTCTAAGTGGGCCCGGGCCGCCCGAACCCGAATAACTTAAATTTTTCTGGGCCATCAAATATGACCCAAGGAACCATAGTCACCGCCTCGCCCTGACCGTTCCTCGTTGTTTTGCGGTTTACGGCCAAAAAACTAGAATTCTGCCAGATTCCCATATTTTCGTGTGCTATAGCCCATGCCTTCCGAGTGGGCACGGGCCCCCGAAACTGGATCGCGTACAATTTTTTCGGCTATCAAATACGACCTAAGGAACAATAGTCACCGCCCCGCAATGACTGTTCCTCGTTTTGTTTTGCGTTTTGCGGCCATAAAACTAGAATTCCGCCCGATTCCTATATTTTCGTGTGCTATGCCCATGCCTTCTGAGTGGGCGCGGGCCCCCGGACCCTGATCGCCTAAGAATTTTCCGGACTATGAAATATGATCTAAGGAACCGTAGTTACTGCTTTGCCATGATCGTTCCTCATTTTTTGCGTTTTACGGCCAAAAAACTTGAATTCCGCTTGATTCCCATATTTTCGTGTGCTATAGCCCACGCCTTTCGAATGGGTCGGGGGCCCCGGACTCGGATCACCTACAATTTTTTAGAGCCATCAAATACAATCTAAAAAACCATAGTCACCTCCTCGCCATGACCGTTCCTGGTTTTACTGCATTTTACGACCAAAAAATTAGAATTCCGCGCGATTCCCACATTTTCGTTTGATATATCCCACACCTTCCGAGTGGGCAGGGCCCCCTGAACCTGGATCGCCTAAAAATTTTCTGGGCCATCAAATATGACCCAAGGAACCATAGTCACTGCCCCGCCACGACCTCTACTATTGTTTTGTGTTTTATGGCCAAAAAACTAGAATTCTGCCCGATTCCGATATTTTCGTGTGCTATGCACAGTCCTTCCGAGTGGGCGCGGGCCCCCGGACCCCGATCGCCTAAAATTTGTCGGGCCATGAAATACAATCTAAGGAACCATAGTCACCGCTCTGCCATGATCGTTCCTCATTTTTTGCGATTTTACGGCCAAAAAACTAGAATTCTGCCTGATTCCCATATTTTCGTGTGCTATAGCCCACGCCTTTCGAGTGGACTGGCCTCCCCGGACTCGGATCGCCTAAAAATTTTTAAGGCCATCAAATACGATCTAAAAAACCATTGTCACTTCCTCGCCATGACTGTTCCTGGTTTTATTGCCTTTTACAGCCATAAAACTAAAATTTCGCGTGATTCCCACATTTTCGTGTGATATATCCCACGCTTCCCGGTGGGCAGAGCCCCCCAAACCTTGATCGCCTAAAATATTTTCGAGCCATAAAATATGACCTAAGGAACCATAGTCACTGCCCCGCCATGACCTCCTCTTTTTTTGCGTTTTTCGGCCAAAAAACTAAAATTCCGCACGATTCCCATATTTTCGTGTGTTATAGCTCACGCCTTCCGAGTGGGCCCGGCCCCCCCGAACCCCGATCGCCTAAAATTTTTTCGGGCTATCAAATAATACCTAAGAAACTATGGTCACCGCCCTGCCATGACCGTTCCTCATTGTTTTGAGTTTTACGGCCAAGAAATTAGAATTCCGCGTGATTCCCATATTTTCGTGTGCTATAGCTCACGCCTTTCGATTGCCCCCCCCCCCTTCCACGGACTCGGATCGCATAAAAATTCTTCGGGATATCAAATACAATCTAAAGAACCATAGTCACCGTCTCGCCATGACCGTTCCAGGTATTTTTCCGTTTTACGGCTAAAAAACTAAAATTCTCCCTTATTCCCATATTTTCGTGATATATAGCCCACGCCTTCCCATTGGGCAGGGGGCCCCCGACTCGGATCGCCAAAAAATATTTCGGGCCGTCAAATACGACCTAAAGAACCATAGTCACCACCTCGCCATGACCGTTCCTCATTTTTTTGCGTTTTAGAGCCAAAAAACTAGAATTCAACTCGTTTACCATATTTTCGTGTGCCACCTTCCGAGTGGGTCGGGCCCCTCCAGACCCGGATCGCCTTAAATTTTTCCGGGCCATCGAATATGACCTAAGGAACCATAGTCACCACCCCTCCATGACCGCTCATCATTGTTTTGCGTTTTACGACCAAGAAACTAGAATTCCGCCCGATTCCCATATTTTCGTGTGCTATATCCCATACCTTCTGAGTGGGCCCGGGACCCCCGAACCCGAATAGCCTTAAATTTTTATAGGCCATAAAATACGACCTAAGGAACCATAGTCACCACCCCCGCCATGGCCGTTCCTCGTTGTTTTGCGGTTTACGGCCAAAAAACTAGAATTTCGCCTGATTCCCATATTTTCGTGTGCTATAGCCCACGCCTTCCGAGTGGGCACGGTTCCCCCGGAACTGGATCGCCTACAATTTTTTTAGGCCATCAAATATGACCTAAGGAACAATAGTCACTGCCCCGCCATGACCGTTCATCTTTTTTTACGTTTTACGGCCAAAAGAATTAGAATTCCGCCTGATTCCCATATTTTCGTATGCTATGCCTAAGTATTCTGAGTGGGCAGGAGCCCCCGTACCCTGATCGCCTAAAAATTTTCCGGACCATGAAATACGATCTAAGGAACCATAGTTAGCACTCCGCCATGACCGTTCCTCATTCCCACGCCTTCTGAGTGGGGCCGGGCCGCCCGGACCAGAATAGCCATAAATTTATGGGGCCATCAAATATGCTCTAAGGAACCATAGCCAACGCCCCGCCATGACCGTTCCTCGTTGTTTTTCCTTTTACTGCCAGAAAACTAGAATTCCGCCTGATTCCCATATTTTTCTATGCTATAGCCCACGCCTTCCGAGTGGGCACGGGCCCCCCGAAACTGGATTGCCTACAATTTTTTTGGGCCATCAAATACGACCTAAGGAACAATAGTCACCACCCCGCAATGGCCGTTCATCTTTTTTTTATGTTTTTTGGCCAAAACAATTAGAATTCCGCCTGATTCCCATATTTTCGTGTGCTATAGCCCACGCCTTTCAAGTGGGCCGGGCCCCCCGGACTCGGATCGCCTAAAATTATTTTGGGCCATAAAATACTACCTAAAGAACTATAGTCACCGGATCGCCATCACTGTTTCTCGTTTATTTTGCGGTTTACGGCCAAAAAACTAGAATTCCGCCCGATTCCCATATGTTCGTGTGCTAGCCCACGCCTTCTGAGTGGGCAGGGCCCCCCGGACCCAGATCGCCTTAAATTTTTCCAGACCATGAAATACGACCTAAGGAACTATAGTCACCGCCTCGCCATGACCGTTCCTCATTTTTTGCATTTTACAGCCAAAAAACTAGAATTCCGCCCGATTCCCATATTTTCGTGTGCTTATAACCCACGCTTTCCGAGTGGGATGGGGGCCTCGAACTCGGATCGCCTAAAAAATTTTTGGGTCGTCAAATACGACCTAAAGAACCATAGTCACCATCTCACCATGACCGTTCCTCATTGTTTTTGCGTTTTACGGACAAAAAATATGTATTCCACTCGATTCCCATATTTTTGTGTGCTATAGCCCACGCCTTCCGAGTGGGCTGGGTCCTTCGGGCTCGGATCGCCAAAAAAAAATTCGGGCCGTCAAATACGACCTAAAGAACCATAGTCACCGCCTCGCCATGACCGTTCCTCATTGTTTTGCGTTTTACAGCCAAAGAACTAGAATTTAACACGATTACCATATTTTCGTGTGCCACCTTCCGAGTGGGTCGGGCCCCTCCAGACCCGGATCGCCTTAAATTTTTCAGGACCATCGAATATGACCTAAGAAACTATAGTCACCACCCTGCCATGACCGCTCCTCATTGTTTTGTGTTTTATGATCAAGAAACTAGAATTCCGCCTGATTCCCATATTTTCGTGTGCTATATCCCACACCTTCTAAGTGGGCCCGGGCCGCCCGAACCCGAATAACCTTAAATTTTTATGGGCCATCAAATACGACCTAAGGAACCATAGTCACCGCCCCGCCATGACCTCTCCTCGTTGTTTTGCGGCTTACGGCCAAAAAACTAGAATTCCGCCCGATTCCCATATTTTCGTGTGCTATAGCCCATGCCTTCCGAGTGGGCACGGACCCCCTGGAACTAGATCGCCTACAATTTTTCCGGGCCATCAAATACGACCTAAGGAACAATAGTCACTGCCCCTCCATGACCGTTCATCTTTTTTTATGTTTTACGGCCAAAAAAATTATAATTCCGCTCGATTCTCATATTTTCGTATGCTATGCCTACGCCTTCCGAGTGGGCGGGGGGGCCCAGACCCCGATCGCCTAAAAATTTTCCGGACCATGAAATACGATCTAAGGAACCATAGTTACTTCTCAGCCATGACCGTTCCTCATTTTTTTGTGTTTTACGGCCAAGAAACTAGAATTTCGCCCGATTCCCACGCCTTCTGAGTGGGCCCGGGCCGCCCGGACCCGAATAGCAATAAATTTTTATGGGCCATCTAATACAACCTAAGGAACCATAGCCACCGCCCCTCGATGACCGTTCCTCGTTGTTTTGCCTTTTTCGGCCAAAAACTAGAAATTCGCCTGATTCCCATATTTTCATGTGCTATAGCCCACGCCTTCCGAGTGGGCACGGGCCCCCCGAAACTGGATCGCCTACAATTTTTTCGGGCCATCAAATATGACCTAAGGAACAATAGTCACCGCCCCGCCATGACCGTTTATCCCTTTTTTCACGTTTTACGGCCAAAACAATTAGAATTCTGCTTGATTCCCATATTTTCGTGTGCTATAGCCCACGCCTTTCAAGTGGGCCGCGCCCGGACGTGTTATATACTTCTTCACTACTCGTACATGGAAGGTGGAAGAAATGAAGTCTCTCTTTTTTGGGGGGGAGCAGAGCACTCAAAGAATGAACCAAACCAAATGATTGTTCTAGAATGGCTATTCCTCACAATTGCTCCTTGTGATACAGCGGAACCATGGCAATTAGGATCTCAAGACGCAGCAACACCTATAATGCAAGGAATAACATACTTACATCACAATGTCTTTTTCTTCGTTATTCTGATTTTGGTTTTCGTATCATGGATCTTGGGTCGCGCTTTATGGTATTTCCACTACAAAAAACATCCAATCCCGCAAAGGATTGTTCATGGAACTACTATCGAGATTCTTCAGACCATATTTCCTAGTATCATCTCTATGTTCATTGCTATACCATCATTTGCTCTGTTATACTCAATGGACGAGGTAGTAGTAGATCCAGTCATTACTATAAAAGCTATTGGACATCAATGGTATTAGAGTGCGCCTCTTCACGAGGGTGATTAAAGTGCAACAAAATGCCTTAAAGTTGAATATGGTTCGTGAAGCATCTGGCTTACCGGTAATCTCCCATTCCCGCCGTCGAGAGACTTTAATAACTATAGCATGCCAGAAATGGGGAGTTGAGGTGGTTAGACCTATACCCCGAAATGCTCCCAGCATAGGAGCCTATGGTTCCATTCTTGTTATTGCTGGAGATACACATTCCTCTTCTCGGTGTGGAACAATATACGAGAAATAGATGCTCAGCCTGCAATGTCCGATAACAGCGCTGAAGTAGTGAATATATCGGCACCATAGCAGTGGTATACAACTTTGGACCTAACGGCCAGCCTAGTAATCTTTCGGAGTGGGGGATCCCCGTTGGCAACAACCACGGTAGTAGTTGCGGAACTACTAGGCCGGGAGAGGACAACCTCTTGTTCCTGCTCCTCTTTCTTCGCTTCGGGGACAGAGGACCTATGGTAGGTAACAGCAGGCACAAGCAAGTTGATCGAAGGGGACCAGCGCTTCTACTCCTCCACTGAGGAGCCATTCTTATGAGAAGCAAGGGATGTCGTGAACGATGGGAGGTCAAAGAGAATTGGCCTATTCATAGAGTGATCCTATGATCTATACAGGATATAGACTATCTCATTCTTTATTCTATTCTATTTCTGAAAGAAAATAAAAGAAGGGTGACTCAACTTCTCAGCTAGAGTTGGTGGTGGGACCTGTTGGCATAATGCATGCTGGAACGTGGGAATTCGAGGTCTCATGAACTACTACTAAAAACCAACTTTGTTTTTGTTTTGTTTGTGGATAAACGATATCCGGTCAGGCCTATGGCTGGATCCTTTTAGATCTACCGGCCGTCCGGCCCCGGCCGTTTACATGAGCATAGGGAATCTATACTCGAGCGTTCCACTGAGCCCCTGACAGGATAGGTGAGGAATCACTCTGGATCTTCTTTTTTTGGGCTACAACTTCGCCGAGCCGACTAGCATCCCTTTCCACTGTACACTTTTCGAACAAAGAAGATGACTATAGGATCGAATTCGCTCTTCAAGAAACTGCGCATCCTATACCTTCTGCATGTCTCATATGTGTGGAACCTGGTCTTTTTCGGTTCCAGCCTCTCCCTAGAATACATAGGGTAGGTAGGGCTGGGTGAGAAATGGTTCACTCTTGCCAATAAACTTTCCCCGGCCTTCAATTAACCTTACTCATAAAGGGTCTTACGGTCGGGAGAACTACCTAACTAAAGAAAAATAGTGTTCTTTCTAAGAGTAGGCGTGGAGAGCTTTTTGCGGGGAAACTTGCAAGTACAGTTTGGGGGGAGGCGGGCGTCAACCCTACCTTATGAGTATTTGGACTATAACAGTTCCGATGAATAGTCACTCACTTTTGACAGTTATTCGATTCTAGAAGATGATCCAGAATTGGGTCAATCACGTTTATTAGAAGTCGACAATAGAGTGGTTGTACCAGCAAAAAGTTATATACATTTTATTGTAACATCTGCTGATGTACCTCATAGTTGGGTTGTACCTTCCTTAGGTGTCAAATGTGATATTATACCTGGTCGTTTAAATCAGACCAATATTTCGGTACAACGAGAAGGAGTTTACTATGGTCAGTGTAGTGAGATTTGTGGAACTAATCATGCCCTTATGCCTATCATCGTAGAAGCTGTTCCTAGGAAAGATTATGGGTCTCGGGTATCCAATCAATTAATCCCACAAACTGGGGAAGCTTAAGTGGAAATGAAAGAGGAGGGTGAGGGAAGCCACTAAATTGAGGGCTTCGCTCGCTCGCTCTAACGCTCGTTTAGTAGACAGCGAGTAGAGTGCATAATCCCCTTTAGAGATAGGGGTGAGTACTACACGAGCTCGTAAGTTAAGTATGGAACGAGCCTTGTCTACGAAGCAGAGCGACCTCATCTTGCTTGCTTCTGGCGAAGCTTCTAGCTCAAAATAATAGGAATTCTGGTATGGCAGGAATACCGTCGACCATTACGAGCGATAGCGAAGCCAAGCCGTATAAAGGCGAGCAACCCTTATAGCAATAGCAAACGGCCTACTTATAGCCTATTAACAGGTCAGTCAATATCAGTATGGGTCCTCTTGCCTAAAAAAAGGAGTCAACCCAACATGGACAATGATAGGTAGACCAAAGATTTACGCAGTCGTTGCGTCCTTGCTTTGCACAGCGGCATAGCAAAATTCAAATTCGCTGGCTCAGATGAGTGGCTCTTGGCTTCGTAAACATATCTATGTTGTTACTTTCTCACTACCAATGAGTAGGCAGCTTTGGATGCTTATTGAGATATGGCTTTGGTAAAGATCTGCTTAGCGTGTGCTTTCTCGGGTGCTACTTAGAATAGAGATAGTCAAACTCTAACATGAGAATGTTATAGCGCTGTGAAATAAGGACATTCTGATCTACCCGATTGGCTCTCATTCTGGTTTGGCGGAAAGGTGAAAAACACTAAATCTTTCTTCCCGGTTGGTGTACGGTGGAGGTTGGTTGAAGATGATGTTATGCGGCGTTCAAAACCAATCTTGAAGTGAATGAATTAGAAAGAAGAAGAATATGATTAGAAATTATCAATTTGTTTCGGTAATCATTAGGCCTTTTAGGGCTGTTCTAGCTCTTTCCTGCCTACGTTTTCTTTTGATAGGCTTTGATAGAAAGATCGCGCTAGAATGGATCCTTCTTTTACTCTTTTGTTTAATCTTAGTTGCTATAGCTTATAAAATATGACTAAGAACAAGAAGAAAAGGGAGTGTGATTCTTTTCTTTTTATACTTTTTCCTCCTTTTTCTTTTTGTTTCCCTTCTTCGCTTATTCATCATGGACTCTCTATTGTCTTTCCTGGGGCTGACAACTTCTTTGATTTGTTATGTTTCATCTACGGAAAATGAAAGTGGCAATTCTGCGGCAGAATCAGGTGGTCTTCCCCGCTTAGAATCCGAGTCAAGTTCGGAATCGCTAAACACCTTTAGGAACGTTATAGCGACGGAGAATGAGGCTGAAATCTATCAGTGAATAAGATTCTTGAAGAACCAAGATTACTACAATCTCCCACCCCAGAACAATCCCGGGGACTATGAGCAACTTGTTCGCGAAAACTTCAATTCTGCGATCATTGTTAACCACTTGCGAACTATTTATGATATGGAGTACTTTGACCTTCAAGTATTAGAAAAAAAGGCCTTTTATAGGATAAACTCCTAAATTTGCTACTTGAAGAGCAAAATCTTTCTCAAATTCTAGAGAGATCTCCTTATTCGAACATTAGGAAAGAAGCTTATCACTTTCTGGAGGACAAACTAAGACATGTTGGCGATCCACGTCATGCCTTTCAACGTAATATTCTTGACGGGAGTCTAAACTTTTTTATTTCAGATTTAAATTTGAGAGGTAGACGTTCAAGCCTTTACCAGGATTTTCTAAGCTATTTCATTGACAACTGATGAAATTTGGATACTGCTCCTCTACAATTTTTGGCCCCTTATTCTGGGTGTGCCATGGGGGAATATTTCCGCGATAATGGAATGCACGCATTAATAATATATGATGATCTTAGTAAATAGGTGGCAGCATATCGACAAATGTCATTATTGTTACGCCGACCACCAGGTCGTGAGGTTTTCCTAGGGGATGTTTTCTATTTACATTCCCGTCTCTTAGAAAGAATGGCTAAACGATCGGACCAGACAAGCACAGGTAGATTGACCGCCTTACCCGTCATTGAAACACAAGCTGGAGACGTATCGGCCTATATTCCCACCAATGTGATCCTCACTACTGATGGACAAATCTGTTTGGAAATAGAGCTCTTTTATCGCGTAATTAGACCTGTGACTAACGTCGGCTTATCTGTCAGTCGGGTCTACCGCTCAGTTGAAAACTATGAAACAAGTCTGCGGTAGTTCAAAACTAGATGCGGAATCTGAGCTAATGGCTCACTTCACTACCTTAAGCGGAGCTAACTACAGGCCAAAATATACTGCAATCACCCAGACCTTTCTAATACTGAAAACCTGTATACGAAATTTCTTCAGTTGCTTACTCGGCCTAAGCAAGCCTGACCGAACACCCGAAAGAAGTTCTTTCTCCATCGAACAGGAATGGACGAAGAACGAGGAGGCATTCTTCATAGAGAAGAGCCCTGAGAAATTTCACGATAACTGAAGAGGGAATGCGACATTACTACTTTTATAAGACTATAGACTTGGAAGGCATTCCCAGTTCGCCATAACACAGTCTTAGGGTCACTACGAGCTGGACTCGTTGTGAAACTCACTTATTCTTAGAGAAATGATGTGTGATAGCCTTCCCTACCATCGGCTTATCCGCTTCCAGAGCTTATTCTTTAATAACTACAAATAGTACAAAGGAAAAGACAAGGCTGCTCCCAGATCGACAGGGGGAGAAGAAGAAAGTCTCTTCCCAGCTAAGTCCTATGCTGAGTAGGAAGACTGGCCTCTCTCCTTAGTGGTCTACGAACCCCAACGCAGATTCAAGTAAGTCAAGCATGCCTATTCTCTATTACATGCATCGGGGCCATTTCCCTAGAGGAGGTTTTTTCTGTTAGGTTAGCGCTTGCAGGTTCAATCTCTCTTACTAGTATAGAGAAAAGAAGTCTACCTTTCTCTATACTAGAGCATACGGGGAATTAAATCTGAAAACCAACATATGAACAAGAGAGTAGACGGGGTAATAAAAAGTAAATCAATCGAATAGTTAGTCCTTCCTTTCTTTCTCCTTCCCCATTTCAGGTTTTAGAAGAGTTAGTTTCGCGCAGGGCACCTTTACTAATTTTCCCCTTTCTTTTATGGCTGGCTGGCTGGATTAGCTAGCTTCAAGGCACTTATTTGAAACAAAGTACATCGAGAATTTAAGGTTATCACACTTTATTGTGATGATTTATAGACAACCGGGGTATCAGCATACTTCACGGCTAACTGAAGCCAGTGCAGATAATTCCTTTTCAGAATGAAAGGTGATAGGGGCGTACCCTAAGGAAGTAAGAAGAGAGGATTTTCTTTACTTTACCGCTAGAACCTTCCTTTCACAAGTGAACCCGGGAACGAGCCTACCTTGGTTGAACCAAAAAAGGGATACCGGCGTACCTACCATTACCATATAGGGAATGAACTGAGTTAGAGGCATATGCTTCCTTTACCGATAGCCGGTACCGAACTATCCGAAATCCCTCTAAAAGGCTCAAGAAGAAGGATTGGATGATCTGCGGAATGAGAGACTGCAACAATTGCCTGACCAAAGTCTTACCCTTTCTTTCCCTTTCGACTTGCATTATCACACCGCCATCACCAGATTCAATAGCTTCTCCTAGCCCGATTCCAAGACCTGACCAGGTTTGAAAGTTCAAGCAGCCTTGATCAACTATAGGAAACTACCAGTTTTTCACAGTGACAAGGACTTCACGCGAAAGCACTGATTTCCGGTCTCATGATGGCAAAGAAAAAGAAAGAGGAAGCACTCTTGCTCTTGTTGCGCGGACCCCACAATAAAGAAAGATGTAAGACACGAAGCTTAGTAGCAAGGACGTCTCATAGTCACCACTTGTCTATCGTTTCAAGATTCCAAAACAAGCAGAAAAACACGTTGTCGGTTCAGCAGCTTGAAGTTCATCTCAATAAAATGTCATGTCAATCACATGACTCATCTTGTTAGTCGAGCATAGCTAACGCTACCATGACGCTACACTGCGTCTGCACTAATGTGACTTACAAATAACGCTGACGCTATATAGCCATATAGGCAACACTCGGGACCACCTCCCTTCGCTTCAGAGTCTTAGGCGCAGCTCTTCTAGTCAGAGAAGAGTCCAGTTGCGAACCTGTGCACTCTTATCCTATTGTTGCTTCTATCACGATAGGGAATCATGTGATTCTTTCTATCCCCATACTTTCTCGCTCTTATGGAGTTGTATTCCCTAGGTTATACAATTATCTTCCCTGGCCTGACAGTAGTCAAGGGAAAATCACTTGAGCTTTTTCGCCTTTGCTCCTTCTTTCCGGAGCGCACTAACGGAAAACCTGAGATAATTCTTAGCTGCTGTGGAAGTTAGCGTCTTAAAGAAAGTAAGTGCTTGCTGCTCCTGCTCTTATAGTTAGATAAGGCACTAAAAGCATACCTTATCTCAGGGGCATGAGTACACTGCTTTCACACTCGAACTCTCCTACTGTGTGTTGTGTGTGCTTTCAAGCAATAAGACTGCTTGCTAAACGAACCACTGCTGACGAAGTGCCCCATACCCGCACTAAGGGGTAACCTGAGATAAGGTATGGAAGCAGTCTGATTATTTCCACTTGAGTCGACTTAAGTCTTTCTCTCCTCGTACAGTCTTGGCTCTAGTAAAGAGAAAGAATCTCTCCCTACCCTACTGCGGGAAAAAGCACTTTCTATCCCCCCGTGCTACAAAACAAACAAACTTATCTAAGCACTAAAAGCAACAATAAGGAATGGAATGGGAGAAGCTATAGTGCAGATCACTTTTCACTTTCTCGTTGGTACAGACCTTGTCCTTGGTTCTATCAGCTATGGAGTCTTTCTCTGGTTCTTCCCATCTCTAGTACAGATCAAATCATAGGATCTCTGTATGTATGCGCTGAGGAGCTATATCTCCCGGACGAAAGACTTCTAAACTCTGATTTTCGGAATGGCAGCAATCGACTTTTTTCTGTCTTACAACTTTGTTGTAGTACTGCTCTCTTTTCAAGCGAATCTCTATTTCAACTGCATTCCCTATTGCAAAGAAATCAACCTCGGTTCTTTCTGTTGATAGGTTAGTTTGATGTAAGGTGTGAGCCTCTTCAGTTGCAGTGAAAGTTCCCGACTCTCTAATGTTATCCCCCATTTTTCAGCCTGACATTACAAAGGTAGACTTCATCCACCGGACGCCCTGGCTTTCTTTTTAGTTTTCCAATCTTCTGTCCTTCATTCTTGCAGATGCAAATCATAGATGACCTAGTGGCATTTATGCCAGACCAGAGCATTCTTCTCAAGAAAAGAAAGCAGAGAGGGTGACTGAATTTCACTCTTTATCATTCCTTACTGCTCCTCAATTCCCATCAAGTGTTGTCTTATTTCCCAAGCCACTGCTCAATCCTCCTTTTTTGATTGATTGAAAGTAGCAAGGAAAGACAAGCAAAAACTTTGTTGGCTCAAGAAGCAACTGAGGAGAGAGAAAGAGTAGTAAAGGAAATACAAGTAGCAGTCTCAAGTCAAAGGAATCAAGGAAGAATTTCTTCTGATATTGCGGTTACTCTTTCAGAATCTCATCCTGAGACCTAAGTATGTCATTTTCTTCGTCAAGAAAGATCGAGCAACATAGAAGCCTTGACTTCAAGCTTAGGTCTTTTTAAAAAAAAAAGGGAACTAAGGCAACTTTTAGGTGCAGGGAAAGAAAAAGGCTAGCGAACCTCTTTCCAGGTGGTACAATACAAAGGGCGAAGCTTGAGTAGGTTACTTTTAGTGTCCCTCATGGCGGGTGTTCTGGTGTTAACGAGTTCGGAAAGAAGGTCAAGGATGAACAGTAGACAAAGACAAAGGAAAGAGCGATGCCTATATTAAATCAATTGATTCGTCATGGTAGAGAAGAAAAACAACGCACGGACAGGAAAGGAATAGCCGGAATAGAATGAAGGAATGATTCAATCTTCCATCATTTCAGAGCCGACGTCCCCCTTTTCTGCCTTTCTATCTATACTTCCCATCCCAGCAAATTATGGAACAAGAAACGGCTTTCGCGCGAAAAACTTTTTTTGCTGGGTCTCACTTGCACATTTCTGGGTTTGACCTTTCGTCCCTTAGTCTCACTATATTCAACTAAGCCACTTCGTCCCTAGACTCGGATTTTCACGCATTTCAAAACCTCAAAGGCGTAATCCAGTTAGGGGTGGAACTGCGTTTTATCGCTGCCAAGCTTCCGGTAGCGAGAGCACGACCACTTATAACTGACTTACTTGATAATGCCTCCACCCTTTCTGACCTCTACCAACTGAGTGACGAATTGGATAACCCATCCAGTCCTCTATCGCATCGAATTGACGAATTCATTCTGCTGTGTAAAACCAGTGAAGGTGGTGGTGCTCAAACACCAAGTGGGGCCGGGGAGCGAAATTGCTAGTTTTCATTATATTCTCATTGAAGAAAAGCGAATTTACGAGGCTTCAAGAGCGTGGTAGATCGACCCTCGGTAGAGTGGCGAAGCTGTGAACGAATGGGTTAGGCGAAAAGGGGAGGCGGGGACCACCTCTAACAAGCGTATGCTTTCGAGTCTAGATTTTCACTCTCGACTTTCGCCATGTAAGGAAAACGATTGTGGTTCGATTCCACAACGTGCTTCTTTTATCCCATCAATCAGCGCCTGCTGCACAGAAAGAAGAAAGAGGCTCGAGGTTCTAGTATAGATAGGGAGTGAAAGTTCATAACATTACTTGGGATGGGAAAAAGTGGTTGATGCTAAAAACGACGGGGTTTCATCAAGCTTTCACTTTTTCGATCGACCTCACTGACAGATGATCGAAGGCCTTAACTAGTAAAATATAAAGAAAGATCTTTAAGTCAATTAAATAAATTAGTCAATTTCTGGTCACTAAAAAGTGAACTTCCTTCCTTCGACAGTCGGAAAGTCTCTTAGGCGGTCTGAGCTATGCGGCCACAGATGTAAAAGTATGGACCGTGAAAGAGCAAGGTGCGGCCACACATGTTAAAGTGTGGACCGCAGAAGAGCAAGGTGTGGCCGCACATGTAAAAGTGTGAACCGCAGAAAGAGTGCATTGTGGCCGCAGATTAGAATTATGCGGCCGCAGACTTCCAATCCTGACAAATTGAAGAAAAGCGCAGACCGCACATGGAATTGTGCGACTGCAGAACCTCCTGAAGGGCATTTTTGTCTGAAAACTCAAGCCCTGTATAAATAGACGTGTTTCACATTTTTAGGTCAACTTTTGACATCAGCTGCTACAATAGTCGTTTCGTTTTTATATTTTTAGTAGTTTTTCATATTTTGAACTATTTTAAATTAGATTTTATCATTTTGATCTTGAAATATGAGTTTAATTATCATTTCTTCTTCTATTTCTTCCATTTCAAGCATGAGTAGCTAGATTTTCACTAGGGTTGTGACCCAACCCTAGTGTGTAAACTTAATGGGTGTGTGATTTAATACTTGTTTATGGTTAGGTGTTTATTATTTAGCTTTGTTCTTGCTTTTATTTGTAAAATTAATGGTTGCAAACATTAGTTCATGCCTATTTGACTTGGTCTCTACTTGAGAAAGAGAGACTTAGTCTAGGAAAACTTGGCTAACAAGAAATTGGGTCAATCGAAAGATTGATAATCCCAATTAAACGGTTCAACCTAGAGATAGTAATAACCCGACTTGAGCTTTTATCAACCGTTTTGTTCAATACCCATTTGGACTTGAGAAAGCCAAATTGGGCAAAATCACTCTCTGACCAAGAGGTATTGAATGGACAATTGAGTGTTGATAGCTATAATACATCCCAATCAATAAAACAAGCATTAAGGTTTATATCCCATTAGGCAAACACCTAGGTGAAGGTCATAGCCCTAGGCTCTTTACAACATTTGAAAAATAACAAAAATAATCTCTTAGTTTTATTTCCCAACTTGCAATTGTAATTTTAAATTAGACTTTAAAACAACCAAAGTTTGCGGAAGAGTAAATTTAGATATTCAAGTTCACACGCTACGATATATACTACTAACTCCCATCTAGAGCTCCCTGTGGAATTCGACCCCGACTCTCATTGGGTATTATTATTGCATCGACCGTTTTCATAACCTTGAATTGAGGTGTGAAATTGGATGAGATCAATCACAATTTAGCATTTCCCAATATCTCGACCAATCCTCTCTTTAGAGCGATAACCAATAAACCACAATAGTAACTCCATAACTTTCATAGTGTGAGAAATGTACTCAAGATATCAAGTTAATGGCATGGTAACACCCTTGGTGCATTTATCTCATCCTCACCAAATATACATATAACAGTACCAACCGGGTGAAAGAAATACCAATAACAGTAATGACAAAGTGAAAAATACACAAGTAACAATAACGAACAAGGCAGTACATGTGGTCAACAGTAGCAGACTAGGTAGGAGGCATAGAAATAATGATATCAATAAGGAAAGAAGAATATAAATTCCACTAACCAGCATGGTAGAAGGCCTAGGTGTAGATATAACAAACAAGAGGGACAGCATGATATTTATGAGCTAACACCTAGAAGGCATGAATAACTAACATGATAGAAAACTTATACGAAAGTGCAACAAATGAGGAACGACATGGATGTATATATAATAACAAAAAGGGAAACATGATATTTGCAAGTTAAACAAAGAGAAGGCATGGGCAACACAACAACAATTGAGATACAGAACAACAACAACAAGTCACATAGAAAACTTATGTACAACAGTAACAACTCAAGGTAAAGGCATGAACTTATACACCATGAAAAGATATCACAATATGATGCATGTCCCTCGTCCTCGCCTGCACGGAAACACCCTTCGTGCCATGAACCCATGATAATATAAAAGCATGATAATATAAATGAAATGGCACGACATCACCCTTCGTACTTTTATACTCACCCTCACATGTTAATGTAAATGAGAACACGATAATATGAATGAAACGGTGCACCATCACCATTCGTGCTTTTACTTTTACCCTCACATGATAACGTAAATAAAATGGCACGACATCACCCTTCGTGCTTTACACTCTTCCTCACATGATAATGTATATGCAATGACACGGTATCACCCTTCGTGCTTTACGCTCTTTCTCACCAAGCATATGTATACCAATAACAAGCAAGGTAGGAAACATGAATAACATCAATGAGAGTGTTTAAGAGACTATTCCAAATTAACATCAATCACAACTTTCCAGCCAATAACAATTCAACAAACCTCAAGTACTTTATTATTCAAGTATTTCGACAAGTCTAAAAAAATGATCTTTAACTCAAGTATAAGAATCCAATATCTCAAGAATATCGGTCGTAGCGATGTATTAATGATTAAATATAATGATGAGCAAATTTAACACATCAATGATTTCACAAAAAATCGTCAAATTTTAATCAAGTTATACTGAGCTAAATCTTAGTTCCTAGCATTTAATTTCATATTCTTGGTAATCTAAAAGTCAAGTAAGGCATGAAATGAGAAGGTCACAAAATTCTACAAGGCACAATTAATCGTATAATCTACCCCCGAGCATGATTAACCCTGGCACATGCATATATACTCGTCACCTCATGTATGCATCACCCCCGCATGTAGCAAACAATGGCAATTAGTAGAAAAAATTTTCTCAACAAAGTTAGGCAAGACACTTACCTCAATTCGGCCAAATTAATACTCAAATTAGCTTTTCCTTTACAAATTCACCTCCACTCGACTCAATCTAGACAAAGACGACTTAAATACATCAAACAATGCAAGAGAAAACAATTCCAATTAACAAAGCTATGATCTTTATATAATTTCTAAAAAGTCAACCCCGGGCCTGTCCGGTCAAAATCCGGGTCCAAGAGTAGGGCTTGACTACCCATAGCCCCACGAGTCCATATACGTATTTTGTTTCCAAATCCGAGTCCAATTCGACTCTCAAATCCCAAATTTTTATTTTTTCAAAACTTTGACAAAATCTCCAAATTTTTCCCTTAGATTCTCATGAATTTGATGTTAAATATAATGTATAATCACGAAATATAATTGAAAGTTGATTAAAATTACTTACTCGATAGCTTGGTAGGAAAATCTTTCCACAAAATCACCTCCCATCGGGGCTAGGGTTCAAAATATATCAAAATGAAGCCAAGTCTCGGAATTACTCATCTATATGCCAGATGCAGATGTCGCAAATAGGCATCGCAAAAGCGAACCAGGAGGAGTTATGCTAAAGTCGCATTTGCGACCAAAATATCGCAAATGCGAAGACAACTGTCATCGCAAAAGAGGCAGAAATCTTCGCAAAAGCGAACAACCCACACTCGCAAATGCGAGGAATGTCTTCGCAAATGCACACTCTTCCTCAGCATCCCAGTTTCTCAAATGCGATAGTTGCATTTGCGACAAAAAAATCGCAAATGCGATGGAACCAGTACCAACACTAAAAAATTATATAAAATCATTCTGAAACCAATCTGAAACTCACCCAAGCCTCGAGGATCCAAACCAAACACCCACACTAGTCCAAAAATATAACGCGAACTTGATCGCGTAACCACAACATCAAAATAACCTCTAGAATCACGAATCGAACGCCAAAATGCATGAAAATCCCCATGAACTTAGAGAACCTCTAGAATTGAAACTATGCGTCTGAACCATATCAAATCAACTCCAAATGACGCCAAATTTTGTAGGCAAGTTCCATATGACGAAACAGACCTATTCCAAGTTCCAAAACCAAAATCCGAACCCGATAGCCTTAAAGTTAAACCATGGTCAAACCTAGAAAAATTCTAAACCTTTAAATTGTCAACTTCGACCAAATGATGTCGAAACCCTCTAGAAACATCCAAATGTAATTTCGGGCATACGCCCAAGTCGGACCTACCGGAACCATTAAAACTTTGATCCGAGGTTAAATACTCAAAGGTCAAATCTTGATCAATTCTTTCAACTTCGAGCTTCTCAAATGAGAGTCACTCCTTAAAAACCACTCAAAACTCCGAGCTGATGATGCACACAAGTCATAATACACTAGGTGAAGCTACTAATGTCCTCAAACTGCCGAACCAGACACAATTTCTCAAAACGACCAGTAAGGTCGTTACAAAAGATGAATGCATCCTCTTAGGTGGCGTTGCAGTGGTATCCGATAATTTGAGTATTTTGGGTAAGAACTGGTGATGAAGATATCAGAGGCGAATCCAGAATTTGATAACTACGGGTACCATTATATTTAATACAAACCTATTACTAATCGAGAAAATCGAATTAGGGTGTACAATATGTCGCTTCGCTTTGAATTAATTTGATTCAGTTTTATTTTGAATTAATTCGGTTCGCTTTACAAAATATTTTATGCATAAATAAATACGCAATAACCAAATTAAAAATGGTTCGTCCTTTATCAAAATCAAGAAAAAAAATAACATTAGATGGATTAAAAAAATAAAATGATTAAAATCATATTCACATAAATAGTTTAAAATCTAGAAAAAGAAAACAATGAGAATTATATAATTTAACTAAATAATAAAAATGGGGTTGTACAAAGAGAAAAAGCAAAGATGAAGAAAATCAAAGAAATCAAGAAAAAGAGAAGAAAAGAAAAATGAAATAGGACCAAGTGGAAGAGTGAACTGGATTACCTCTAGTTGGTCTCGATCTTGAGACTCGCCTGTGCAAAAGAAGTTAATTAACCATGGCACCTATGGCCATTTTGTGCTTACAGGTGCCACTCGTTTATAAATATAAAATATTTTTGTAAAATACCAATAAGCGTAAAATTTTATCCGAGCGTCCGGGTGGCGTATCACCCCTCTACACTACATAGATCTGATATGTGGTGAAAATTGATAGAAAATGAGCGGGAGATAAAAAAAAAAGAGACATGGTTTCCAAGAGAGGAGCAATCAGTGGCTTCGGTCGCTCATTGGTGGCTTGGAGGTGGAGAGATAGACGCAAATTAATCGATGGTTGAAGTAGATACAAAGGAAAGGTCCAAAAAGAGATGATAAATGGATAAAGACAATGAGAGAGTTGTTGATGGTTTTTATGGTGTCTGCCAGTGGATCTTTCGCAGGAGAAAGAAAAAAGGAAAAAGAAAATTGTATTGTGTTTATACTGTTAATTAATTATGTGTACTTAATTATAAAATATTCATTTAAAAATGACATATGTTAATATTAATTAGAGTTATTTTTTATTTTTTTTGCCTCTCACTCACTTTCAAGAGAGTGAGCATACTATTTGTGGCACCTCCGCCTCCAATGGTGCATATACTCCAATTTGAAATAGTTCATAGGAGTAATAGGGCCACCATAAAGTTGGAGGGCATAACCAAAAATTCAACCTAGTTTTAGATAGTGAACAAGTGCGAATGGGACAATACGATAATAAAATAATAACAAAATTATTTAGTGAATATACTTTTATTTGTATATGTGTGGTTTATTTGTACTAAAAACATAGTATAAAATATATATTTGGTCTAACACTAGATAAGTTAGGATAAAATTTTATTTTAATTTTTACTTTGAAGTTTTTAGAGGACTTTGAGAAAATAGCTTTGGAGAAAGACATCTTTATTATTTTGGTGTTTTATCGGATTAGTAACTACGAGACATGGGCAGCTCAAGTACATAAGTGGCCTAAAGCGAAAGTTTAATGAGAGACCAATTTATTTTTAAAATTATTATAATTAAAAAAAATTAATAATTTTTTCATTAACAATATAACCAACTCATTAATATTTCTTGAGACATTATTGATCTTAGATAAGATTTTTCAATTTTAATTTCGAAAAACTTCTTTTTCTTAAGCAATTGTTATATATATTATTATTATTATTCTATAAGCAATATAAGCATTTGAAAAAGAATCAAATCTTTTTATTTGATTAAGTATATTAATTAGAGTATTTATTTTCTACTTGTACTATTTTTTTGAATTTTTTAATACTTTTAATTCAAAAAATAAGTTTAAACCATCAATATCAGTATAACTATTATGTTTTAGGAAATATTCAAGGTTAACCAATTTTTTTTCAAATTCTCGTCATTTAATGATCTCAATTTTTTACCACTAATAGAAAGTAAAAATTATAGTAATATTTTTTTTTCTTTTATATGAATTTTTTTACTTTCTACTAAAATGCTCTTTTTAAAAAAAAAAAAAAAAACAGGGAAGAAAGCATATAACCCAATTATTATTCCTAAAAAATGGGACCCTAAAATTTGGGGACCTAAAACACAAGCCTTACTAGCTTTACCTTAGAGCCAGCCCACTCTGAGGGTGCTATAAAATAATACCATGATTGCAATATAAACAATCTCAAAATTGATAATTACAGAATTGAAAATGCAGCCAAACATAAAATAATCTAGCATTTTATTTTAAAATATTATTATTTCTTGTCCCACAATTCAATCGAGCTAAGGTGTTTAGAAACTACATTGCCCCTGAAGCGAACTCCAACTTTCTTGAGATGTAATTAATTGATTAAACAGGTAGGAAGGAATAAAATTTTACTGAATAACATTATATTACGATTCAAATTTGAAATTACTACGTACACTCCACAGTATTTTCTGACAATAAACTGTTCATGCGGGCCCACCTTCGAAAATACAGTCGACACCTGAGCCTCACGTTTCCACGCTGTAACGGCATAGGAGTGCCAGGTTTTTGCCACTCAATCGTGTATGTCACTACCCACCAAAATATGCGTTGGTTATTGCGAAAAAAAGGAGGGAAATAATGGGACAAAATTCTAAATTCTAAACTAAAAGTTAAAACAATAAAAAACTGCTGGTTCACACTCCACACAAACCCTAGAATACTCCCTTTCCCTTTTTCTATTATTCTACTTTTGACCCCCTTACTTTAATAAAATTTCAATATACTTTCCCTCCGGAGTGTGGTTTCCTCCATGAAATGGGAAATGGAGGTGTATGAAATCGAAGCTGTGCTCGAGAAAATCTGGGATTTACACGATAAGCTCAGCGATGCTATTCACTCCGTTTCTCGAGCTCACTTCCTCAATTCCGTCAAGTCTCGTTGTAAGTCCGATGAGAACTTCTACAATCACCGGTCTAAAAGGAAACCCGACCTAATTTCCGATGAAAACCCTAACAATGGAGATCAGGTGAAAGCCGGCTATGTTTTCGTTAAGGAGTTCCGTGTTGACGATGATGATAACGCCGTTCATGAGGCTAAGAGTCTCAACGCTATTCGTACCGCTCTTGAACACCTTGAGGACCAGCTCGAGTTCTTCCATGTAACTTCCTTTTTACTTTTCTATTTTTTTTTTTACAATCCATTGCTCTGATTTTCCAGTCTTATGGCGTTATTGTTCTATTTAGTTTATTCAATTTTGGTTACCGAATGAGGCCTGTAACAAAATAGGGAATAGAAATTACGGAACGTTGTGGTAAACCTTAGTTTTGATGTTTTTCGACATTAGAGAATATGCTGTTATTAATGTGAATGCTAAATTGAATTAAAAGGCATAATATGGTGATTTGTGTTAGCTTATTAGATGCTCCGCATGTTTCAAGTGTATGTGTTACATCCTATTTAGCGCCCTGCAGCAGTAACTGCAGTACTTGCAAGAGACACTGGAGGGCTGGGAGTACGAAACGAAAAAAGAGAGAAAAAAAAAAGTTCATGCTTCTAATTAAATGGTGTATTTTCTCATACCGATGTTACTGTTATCAAATTAGCTAAAAAATCCATGTTGTCCACTGTGGAGAAATTGTTGCAGAATTTTTTTGGTTATTTGATACTGTGACGTGCAATTCACGATTGGGCAAGATGGCGTCTAACACGATCTTTGGCCTAGGCTTTTGTTGAAACAGGAGTCTTTTGACAGCTGGTTTCTATGTGCTGTCCACAGAGAAAAGATTGATACTATATGTTCTGCAGACTTGGTAGTATTTTTGTCAGAAAAAGTTTTGTAGAACTCCTAAGACAATGCCATATAGGATAGCCAGATGAATGCAGTTCTCTTTTAGGTTGTTAGCGACGTTTATTTTACTCTGCATATTAAGCAACTCTTTTGGGTTGAATGAGGATGGGATTATGGTTATGAACCAGCTGGGTTTAGTGTATGCAATCATTGAGGTTGGTATCAATTAATCGTTTGATATTTAGTGAAAATAATATAAAGATGTACATGTGCGTTAAAGAGCTATATCGAACTTAATGGGTGTGTGAACTATAATGTGAAAAATTTATATTGATAGGATCATTAGCAATAAAATGGAGCGAGCAACTAGGAGTAGTAGGGATGGCCAATCATCTGGTAACTGGTTTGAACTGATCTCTTTCGGTTTTCCTAATAGATAATCTGAGTTCTTTGTTCAACAAGAATCGACTGTGTCCACAAGACTAGATCAGAAAATGCTGAAGCAGATTCTTACATTAGTAGACAGCTACATATATAGCAGATTCCTCATCTTGACAAAACAACAATAAGCAAAAGCCGCCACTAGACGCTGCAATACTTTTAATTTTGGCTCTGTAAGTTGTCAAAACCCAAAATGAGACGACAAGTGACCATTGGAGTCACAATCTTCCGTAGACCAAGAGGTGAAGCTAACAGATTTGATGGAACTAAGAAAGTGAGAGAGCTGTAATGTCTTAGCCACCAGAGCTTAGAAAAAGTTGATTTTTATTTATTTTTGGATTTTTTGGGGCATATATGTGGTATAAGTATAACTTTTGGTTACTTGAAGTTTTTGGTTCTATTCTTTTACAGCTGAGACTAGGGGTGTTCGTCGGTCGGTACGGTATTTAGATATTTCGGTTCGGTATTTTTGGTATTCGGTTTCGTAAAATGCTATACCAATACCGTACCTAATTAAATTCAGTATGGTTCGATTTTTCTCCTTTCGGTTTCGGTTTATTCGGTTCGGTAATTTCGGTTTATTCGGTTTCAATACTAACTAGTGCATAGAGTCATAGACGGTAATATTTTTAATTAAAGTACTCGAAAGAACAAAACTAAAAACGTTTGTTGACAAAAGTTTTGTCCAAAACCAACATATACCAACCTAGAGAGAGAAAACTTAGAGAAATATCTTGTTACTTGCTTAGAGTTAATTGATTAACTTAGAGAATAAAGGAAAGTAAAATTTTAGATTTCTTATACTTATGTTATAATTAATACAATGTGTATTGTGTAATATTATATATTTCGGTACGGTATCGGCATTTCGGTATTTCATTTTAAAATACCAAATACCATAGCTAATACTATTTTTTTTTTTTAAAAACTTAAATCAAATACCATACCGAATACCAAAATATCGAATACCGAATGCCAAAATTTTCGGTTTCGGTACGGTAATTCGGTATTTACCAAATTATGCACAGCCCTAGCTGAGACCCAAGCAAAAGATTGAAGTATTTAAAGTTCCAAACACGATTGTTTTCCAAACATAACCAAACCAAAAGTACCAGAAAATTTTGGATTGATTCATATTTCTGTTTTCCATAATTGCATCAATATTTGAGAATTATCCCCGCTGTCAGTTATTGACATGCTACATATGCATCTGAACCTAGAAGGAATGCCAATTTTCTGGTTGAATCGCTCTGCACTTTCTGTTTAACACTGGTACGTTAAGGAGATTTCCTATTGGGAGCTGCTCTGGTTCTTGTAGATTTCTATGGTTCATGAGGGAAGTCGTGGTACCCAATGCATAAGACCAACTATTGTGCTAGTCAGCTTGGAAAATATTGGAGTAACTGTAGTAAATGTATTCCGTTTCCTGTCGAAGTGCATTATTTGAAGTGGATTGGGTCAAAGCGGTGTGAAGGTGTGTGAGTAGCGTAAAGTACTTTATAAACAGAATCAAGAGAATCGGCAAAAGAGAAAGTTGAAAAGCAAGTAGAAATGGTAGGGAGATGTATTTTAAGTTGTAGTTGATTTGAGCTTTTTACACTGATAAGAGTATGTTTAAAGTAGAGGAACTTTGATTTTGAATTACATGAGGATGTAAATAGATAGATCATGTTATTTAACTGTTTCTGGGATCTTTTTCTTTATTCCTGAATGTATTCCTCTTGAAGCATTTGCATAGTGATAATTTAGTTGGCTCTTTGCTTTATAACATTCACAGTTTGATTGAGTTTAATATTATATTGTGTCTAACACATAATTAACTTCCTACTTACCTTTTTTTCTTTTTTGGTGCATTAATACCAGACCTTGCAAAATCAGCAACGTGCAGAAAGGGATGCTGCACTTGCTCGCTTAGAGCAAAGCCGAATTATACTTGCAATGCGATTGGCTGAACATCAGGGTAAGAACTATAAATTCATTGAAGAAGCTCAGTCCTTGGTGGGAGATGTCTGTAACGCCAGTCAGTTTGTTTCTCCTGAAAATCTTTATGGTCCTACATCAAGACCCCCAGGTGAGAATTTCATGGTGCAGAAGGGGAAGAGATCAAATGCTCTATTCAATATACTCTTCTCTAGTTTTAATTTCATTAGGAAGTCTCTTAGAGTGGATCAAGTGGGTGGAATTTTGGGAAACGCGGCCCTCGTTGCAATCAGCATGCTTGCACTGATGCATCTGCAGCAAGCTGGTAGCAAGGAAAAATACCTTTTGGACCTCCCATTAGGACAAGATGTTGGCTACAACAGAAATATGAGAAAGATTTCTCAGCTTGAGGGGTCATCTTCCGGTCTAAATTTGGATGTGTTGTCAGCCAGGGGCTGACACGTAAAATAAAGTTGGTACGGAGAGAATAGGGGAGAAAGAGGTATTACGTAACGGCTTCCACTTGGCTGCTGAAGTTTTATTGATTGATGAGAGAGCTTTTTTTGTTGGTGATTGTTAAATGCTTAGTCGTGTACACCAAATTTTAGATCTATTAAAGCAGAATGTGAGTTTGTGTTCAGTGGTGTTTCTCTTAATTTGTGATAAAAAGTGTAGTCTTGTGTCTATAAGATAGAATGTCAACTTTGTCTTTTATGGAGTATGAAATTGTATACCTCTCCGAAGAAAGCTAACAAATGAAGAATTTTTTGTCCCAATTACGCCTAGGTTCTTATTGTAGCCAAAGCTTACAAGGTGGAAACACAAAGTTTCTTATGGTAGTCAAAGCAGACGGGCTATCTTTAATGTTGTAAAGAGCGACAGCTACATTGCTTTGGAACATATGACCAATTTTTGCTACTATGTATGTTTCAGCATGAAGTTCAAGATATTCGATATGCAGAAATGTTTTTGTTAGTATGAATGTTAGAAGATTAATAAACATGCACGAATGCTAATTGTCAATTGTGTTAAAGTCCGACTATAGGAGTTCACCAGGTCAAATGGTTGAGTTTGGAATGAGAATAGCAGTTTTCGGGAAAGATTGGGTGATCCCTGAATTCTATTTTCTGCTCCTATGCGTCCTTTGTGGACACTGTAATCATAGGCAGATACAATATTTAAACTTGATGGGCACTTCTTGGCTTCTTGGATGATTAAGGTCGCCTTAGTACCTTGTCTAATTTTCAAGACTACAACCTTATAATTGAAAATTAGTCGCTGTCATTGTGTTAAAAGTTTCACAGCGTAAATCCCATGACAATGTCTTGGAGTTGTTTACCTGTGGAACTTGAAACTCCATGATGGATCGGATCGGATCGGTTTTAGCACATTTCGGATTAAAAATTCGGATTTCGGATTCTACAAAATGCAATCCGAATCCGATCCGAATTAACATCGGATCGAATCGGATCAGATTTTAAAGTTTAGATCGGATAAATATTTCAGATTTTCGGATCGGATTACACGTATTATTAAGGCTATTGCTAATTTAATCGGCTAATGCATCTGCCTTATCTGCTTCTTCTGTGTTCTGTGCTAATACAAACATCTCTTTGCTTTACATCCCTTTTATCAGCATTGCATCTCTAAGAAAATATTTCTCTGGAGGTCCGAGTTGTTATGCCTCTAAGCTGCGAAACGCATACTCATATTTTCTTTGTAGAAGAGGCAATATAACAAGAAAAATTCATGTTTATGCAATTATGAGGGTACTATGGTGCCAATGTAGCTAAATCCAGCAATTGTAAAGGCAATAACTTGGAGGTAGATGTAAAGGAAGTACTGGCTATCTGAAATTAAGTTTAGTATTTATACATGCCCTAATAATTTCGGATTTTGGATCTGGTTAAAATTATATCAATCCGAATCCGATCCGGATATCCGAAATTTTAATAAACATAATCCGAAATCCGATCCAAATATCCGAAATCCGAAATTGAGCTGATCGGTTCGGACTTCGGATATCCGATCCAAATGCACAGCCCTATGATAGTGGCTATTTGGGTTAATTCTTCTTACATTAAGTTGAACTCGATGTAAGACTGGGCTTTTCGTTGGTTCTCCTGAAAGCCCAAAAATATTGAGCTCATTCCCAGACTGAAGTCCACCAAAGACTTCTTCCTCGTATTGTTGTGAACACGATTATTCAATTATTTTTGTACTCAAGACTCAAGAGTATGATTATTTGGGGACTAGACCCAATGACCAGCAATTAAAATGAGATGGTCCACCTTGTTTTCTGGATAACCCTAAATAACCAGATAAGCATGCTATCTATAGTAGAAAGCTGGTATTACGAAATATAACAAATGACATTTACATTAAACAACAGTCAGCCCCAGCGAAAACTTGCAAAATCAGCAATCTTTTTTTCGCAAAGAGGAATGTCTGCAAAGTAGTGGATTTTGTAATTGCATGGGATCTGGGAGGGCCCTTTTCAAATCTCTACTTTTGCAAATTGCTTTTTTTTGCTGGTGAGTGTGAAAATTGAAAATCCTTTGGTGGGGTTAGGATAGGAATGGTGGCATTTGCAGGTTATGTATATGTAGTCTAGCAATATATATTTTTTTATTTTTTCCTTCCTGTTCAATTCTCACCAGAATCAGAGACACAAGCAGATGCAGTATTGTACCAGCGGTTTCATCAAAACCTCTTACTTTCTGCGTAGAACATTTACGTCTAAGAATTTACTAAAATTATAAATAAATACTCCCTGTGTTTCAATTTATGTGAACATGTTTGACTGAGCACGGAGTTTAAAAAAAAAATAAATACTTTTCGAATTTGTGGTCCTAAACAAATCAAAAGGAGCCAGAGCATTTGTATAGTTATAAAAGCTTCTCATTAAGGGTAGAATTGTAAGTTTAATCAAAATTATTTTCCAAATTTAGAAATGGATCATTCTTTTTGGATCGGACCAAAAAAGAAATAGGTTCACATAAACTGGAACAGAAAGAGTAATAGATATGAAATCATAACTTAAAAAATATAATAAATTCAATGCTAAAAATATTAAGAAATGAACTCATAAAACTCAAAACTTGTATTCACATAAATCATACATAGCATAGCATTCCATATTTGAAGGGCCATCCACATCATATGTCGATAAGACAAAACAACAGAAAAACATTCTCCTTTTTCTTGTCTACCTTTTCCTTCATTTCTTTCTCCTTAATCTTTTAATAAAAGAATTTAGGCGTGCAAAATTTATATGCTTTCGGCAATCGACATAGAGTCTAAAATCCATTTCTTTTTGTTTTTTAATTCAATGGTCAACCACACAAGGGTGATGTATTTATGATACAATCATGCGTTCGTCTTTTTGGTACGTTGATGCATATATTACACATCCATAATATTATAATTTAATAAGATATCAATCTTTGGTTGCTAGACAACATTAAGTTTTTTTTTCCTAGTTCCAACTTTTGCCTCATTTGTTCCTCACTTTTTTTCCCATGACAATTCCACTGTTCACTTTTCTTTAATTTCTTTCTTTCTACTATTATTTTTATGTATCGTTTTTCACAATACGTTTAACTACGTTTGATAATTTTAACGGTTTGATAGAATCAAGTAACTCATTTTATGTCTCGAATATTCAAGTTTGGGATTTTAAGGTTGTTGAAACTTTAATAATTAAATCTATAGCTATTGCCTTAGTTTTACATGATTATTTATAAGCTAATTATAGCGGCTTTCACTTGTTGGTCATCAAACTCTAATTCATTTCTTCCACTAGATTGAGCTCTGGAGCATCTTTTCACTTATTTTTATAAAAAAATAACCCAGACATTGAGCTAACCATTTTTTTTAAAAAAAAAAACAAGCTAAATATGTTTATCTTCTTCTGGTGAAATGAATAAATAAGTACTCAATATTTGGAGTAACTTATTCCCGGAAACTAATTCTCAGAATAATTTCTCATAGTTATAAGCACAACAAAGATTAGACTAGAAGTTTCTTTTTATATCTAAAACCTGGTGTATACACCAAGTATACGTAACATGGTTAAACAATAATTTGAGATGAAAACAAAAATTAATGAGTAACCAATAGAAGTGTATGTAAAATAGTATTTATTAATTTTTAAATTTACTTGAACCCACTGTTTACACCAAACCGGTGATAAGATGATACGTTTCTTCTGGATATTCTTTTATTACTTAACAATGGTTACTAAATGTGTATTTTCATCGCATGTATTACTTAACTATGGTAAGTACATTTTTTTTTTCTAGACATCGGGTACGAGTAAGATTCTACCATTTTGTGTACGGGTGAAACCTGTAACGACCCGATCGGTCGTTTTGAACTCTAGCGCATTGTTCGGAGGTTTGAGGCCTCGAGTAGCTCCACTTCATGTATTACGACTTGTATGTGTGGTCGGAATTGAATTTTGGGAAGTTCGGAGTTAATTCAGAAGAAAAATTCTAATTTCGGAAGCTTTAAGTTGGAAGGATTGACCAGGGTTTGACTTTTGAGTAAGCGACCTCGGAATCGGGATTTGAAGGTTCCAATAGGTTCGTATGATGATTTCGAACTTGGGCGAATATTCGGGTTGAGTATCGGGTGATTCGGAAGCATTTCAGCAATTATTATGGAAGGTTGGCATTTTGAAAGTTTAAGAATTTTCTAAGTTTGGTTTGAAGTAAGCTTTGGCGTTATCGATATCCGTTTGGGATTCCGAACTTTGGAAAAGGTTTGTATCGTGATTTGTGACTTGTACGTAAAGTTTGGGGTCATTCCGGAATATTTTTTTATGATTCGGACGCGTTCGTCAAAGTTTGGAAGTTTGAAAGTTTAAAGAACGATTTTTATCGTCGATTCATAGTTTGGATGTTGTTTGGTATGATTTGAGGCCTCGAGCAAATTTGCATCATGTTTTGGGAATGGTTGGTATGGTTGGACGAGGTCTCGGGAGCCTCGGGTGAGTTTCAGATGAGATTCAGATCGATTTGAGCCTTGATGGAGTTGCTGGAATTTCTGTTGCTGGTGCGATCGCTTCTGCGGAAGTTTGGTCGCAGAAGCGGCTTGGGCAACTTGGGCGTGTAGTCGCAGAAGCAGAGGCGAGCAGCACACCTGCGTGTGGGCAGAAGCGAGGCCCAGTGCCACAGGTGCAGGCAAATGCGGAGATGCGCTAGGCAGTGTCGAACCTGCGATTGCGCAGGAGCGGAAGAATTTCCGCAGGTGCGATGGGCTGCTGACAGTGGACTTCCGCAAGAGCGAGATTTTTCTCGTAGAAGCGGGCTCGCAGGTGCGTAAGGAGTTTCGCAGGTGCGAAAAATTGACTGGGCAGAATATATATGCTAGCCAATACGGGATTTGCTTATTTCATCTCATTTTTCTCTCTTGGAGCCGACTTTGGGGTAATTTTGGAGAGCTATTTCATCCACCTCTTGGGGGTAAGTGTTTCTAAATCACTTTTGATTATATTTCATGAACACATGGAATTTTAGCATGGAAATTAGTAAAAATTGGGGGATTTTGAAAGAAACCTAGAATTTGGTATTTTGGATATTTGACCACGAAATTGGACATGGAATTGGGAATAAACTATATATTTGAGCTCGTAATGTTATGGGTAATATTTATCTTCAAACATTTTTGGAATCGGGGTACGTGGGCCCGAGGGTTAACTTTATTGACTTTTCGAGCAGAGTTGGGAATCATTATAAATTGTTAAATTTTAAGCATTTGAATATATTTTAATTGATTTACACGTTGTTTGATTAGTTTTAGAACGTTTGGCTTGGAGTTGAGTATTAGAATGGCATTGGAGCCGGTTATGGAACCTCGGAGCGAGGTAAGTCTCATGTCTAACCTTGTGAGGGGGAAACTAGCCCCTAGGTGATGTAATTACTATGTGATACTAGTTGTGGGTGCTACGTACGCACGAGGTGACGAGAGTCTGTATGTAGCTAAAACATGTTTATGTCCGGGTAGACTTAGGATCTTATCATGTAATATTTGAATTATTTAAACTCATTCTGCTGGCTTAATTATTTGAACTTATAATTAAAATTAATTTAGAAATAAATATATGTATGCTAGACCGAGCCTTATCACCTTGAGTTGTAGGCTAGTTATTTGAGAAACGTTAAAGATTATATTCACTTTGTGCTCATGTATTGTATTGTAAGCACGCGTCCCGTAATTCGATAACTTCCTTCCTTTCTTGTGGAGTGGGCCGAACGCCTCAGTAGTATAATAGATGCAGGTATGGTTCGTGCCGCTCGATCTTCGGCAGTGTACATATTATTCTGGATCATGCCGAATGACATTGGCATAATCGTGCATTATATTGCTGGTAGTCCGAACATTCACGAGATTATCCTTCCACTGATGCTTGGCATTTTACATTGTACTTCTTATCCATTTGTTACTGGTACTTGATACATCTGAGCTGATGAGGTAGAATACAAGACTGAGAAATTCGTACTTTAAAAGAAATATTTAGAAGATTAGGTAACTTACAGATTTACCCCATTATGGATGTGTGCTTCACAACTGCTTATTGTTTTATTATATCGCTTTGTTGGACCTCTAGTAAGTGTCGATGTCGACCCCTCGTCACTACCTCTCCGGAGTTAGGCTAGATACTTACTGGGTACGTATTTTTTTACATACTCATGCTGCACTTCTGTACTAAATGTGCAGGATCTGACAGGTTCATTTGGTGATCAACTTGGCACGTAGGCGCAGCTGTTGAGGAGACTTTATGTGAGCTGCATTCCAGGCTACGCATCGCAGTCCACAGAGTCTCCATTGTACTATTTATTTTATTCGGTCTCATTTACATCCTAGACAAATGTTGTATTATTATTGTACTCCCTAATAAATTCTCATGCACTTGTGACACCGGATTTTGGGATATACTAGTTGATGCTTACGGTTCTGTATATTATCATCGCATTTCATTTTTCTTATAAACTACAAATTTTGTATGTTCCCGTGAATTTAAAAGTCTTAATTTCCTTCCTTATTAAAATTTATGATTTCGAAAGTAATAAAATGAGTAATTAAATAGATCAATCACCGTTGGCTTGCCTGACGGTGGCGTTAGGCGCCATCACGACCTATAGTGGATTTTGGGTCGTGACAAAATCGAGCCCATGGGATGCTTCAGTTTTTGATGTAGTAAATGGAGGAAGATACGTGATTGTAAGGGACTAGAATCGAGGCAAGGAGCCTCTCGAACCGGGGTCAGAGCAAAACGTCTGCCCTCGGGAGTAACAAGGCCACGACCCCTAGGATTCAAATCCCAAAGATCTCAGAGGGAATTACCAGATAAGCGAGCATGACCAACAAAAGGTCGTGATATCTGTGACTCGCCGGATGTCACGGCGTGAATCTTGGCATATATCGGGTAGAAAAATAGTGATTAGTTAAACAGAAGATTTTTACCTTTTGTGGAATTGCACTTAGGGTAAGACCCCCTACTATATAAAGGGGGGTCTGATTATTCATTAGGTACATTGTAACACACATATCAAGGCAATATATTCTCATTTTCTCTGTTATTCAAAGTTCTTATTTTTGATCATCTATTCATCAATAACGTGAGCCCGAGATCGAAGGCAGGCATTTTATTAAGCTGTTACTAAGTCTGGGATCACTCTTCTTGATTGGTTTGATAATTTATTACGTCCCTTATCTGTTTAATCTAACGCAGTTTCTCATTTGTATTGAATTAACCCACATATCCTTAAAACTACTTATAAATTTAATTGTTAACCATTTTTAGGGTAAACAGTTTGACGCCCACCGTGGGGCTAAGGATAATAGTGGTAATTTGATACAAATTTCCATAACACACTCTATTTTACATTTGTTCTTTGAGCTTTTAATTTCAGGTCAAATAAAAAATGTCGAACTCCTAATCTACCCATTTGAATGTGGATGTTGAGTCCGGCCACCATGGTGAAAACAACAACGTGGTACCTAGCAACGAGCTGCCCCCTGCTGACCCTTACGGAGTCCCAGTCGCTGATTCGATCGATACTAACTCACACGTGGCTATCGAAGCAAACATGCCCACTGACCCTGAAATCAGCATTCGCGAGGGAGTTTGATCGATAGCCTCGAGTACACACGACGACGAAGGTGATGGGATTAACTTGCGCGTGATCTTCGAAATATTACATGCTCAACAGGCAGCGATAGTCCAGTTGCAGAACCAAAGTTGAGCCCCCAATAGAGTTTAGCCCGAATCATCCCGAAAAAATCCCCGCAAAAATGAACCGGCCACAGAAAGGCCGGGTGAAGCAGAACCTGGGACCAACCACGAGATAATAAAGATGCTTGAGAAACTGACAAAACGGGTGGAATCGGGAGAAAAGAAAATCGAAGCCAATGACTAAAAAATAGAGACCTATAACTCCAGGGACAACCAAATCCCAGGAGCGCCACTAATACTGAAGGGCCTGGATTCCAAAAAATTTGTCCAAATGCCTTTCCCTCCGCACGCAGCTCCAAAACTGATCCCAAAGAAGTTTCGTATACCCAAAATTCCAAAGTATAATGGAAGAATCGATCCAAACAAACATGTGACCTCTTATACGTCCTCCATCAAAGGAAATGACTTGGAAGATGATGAAATCGAATCCGTTCTGCTGAAAAAGTTCGGAGAGACCTTGTCGAAAGGAGCTATGAAATGGTATCACAACTTATCCCCTAATTCTATTGATCGTTTGCTATGCTTGCAGATGCCTTTGTAAAAGCGCACGTCGGGGCCATCAAGGTCGAGACTAGGAAATCAAACCTTTTCAAGGTAAAGCAAAGAGATAACGAGATGCTCAGGGAATTCGTATCGAGGTTTCAAATGGAGCAGATGGATCTGCCCCCGGTCGCAGATGATTGGGCCGTTCAGGCCTTCACCCAACTCAATCCCCGAAGCTCATTGGCTTCACAACAGTTGAAGCAAAATTTGATAGAATACGCGGCGGTAACTTGGGTTGACGTCCATAACCTGTACCAATCCAAAATCAAGGTCGAAGACGATCTACTCGGGGCCCCTTCCAGGTCCGTTCATCCTGACAGAGCTAGTGACAGATCTAAAAGAGACATTGTGAACCAAGATCGAATAGAGACCGGTATCAATCATAAAATGGAGATCAAAGGGGTAATAGGTCCGGACGCAACACTGTGAGGAGTGAAAGAAGAGGCGACCGAGGTCATAATAACTGGGGACTCATGAGCAAAAGCGGTTTTGACAGACCCAACGGATCTAAGGAAGCACCAAGGTTATCGGAGTACAACTTCAATGTCGATGTTGTCGTCATCGTATCAGCCATCGGACACATCAAAGATACTAAGTGGCCTCGACCGTTACAATCCGATCTTGCCAAAGGGACCCCAACCTAATGTGTAAATATCATGGCACTCACGGCCACAGAACCGAAGATTGCCAACAATTGAGAGAAGAAGTAGCCTGATTATTTAATAACCGACACCTCCGAGAATTTTTGAGTGATCGAGCCAAAATTCACTTCAGGAACAGTGACTCCAACAAGCAAATCGAGCAAGAGGAACCTCAGCACGTCATCAATATGATCATTGGTGGGGTTGACGTCCCCCATAGGCTGATGTTAAAGCGCATTAATATGTCCATTACAAGAGAAAAACGGACTCGAGATTATGTACCAGAGGGAACCATATCTTTTAATGATGAGGATGTTGAAGGCATCATGCAACCACACAATGATGCACTGGTAATATTTGTACTCATAAATAAATCTCGAGTTAAGTGTGTGTTAATTGATTCAGGTAGCTCGGCTAATATCACCAAATCGAGCGTCGTGGAACAGCTGGGTCTACAAGACCAAATTGTGCCTGCAGTCCGAGTTTTAAACGGGTTTAACATAGCATGTGAGACCACTAAAGGAAAGATAACCCTGCCGGTAAACACTGCCAGAACTGTCCAGGATACAAAGTTCTACGTGATCGAAGGAGATATGATATATAATGATCTGTTCGGGAGGCCTTGGATTCATAATATGAGGGAAGTACCCTCGACATTACATCAGGCATTGAAATTCCCCACATCGGGAGGGATCAAAACAGTTTACGGAGAGCAACCAGCTGCAAAAGAGATGTCCGCAGTCAATGAGGTGGTCCTGATATCCTCACTCTTGACATTGAAGAACCCGAGTTCGGTCACCAAGAAAGAAACCAAATAGCAATCACCGATACCGGCCCCGACCGAACCAGAAAAGCAGGGGACGGGCGAGGAGGACGTTTACAGAGTCCCCATGTCTTTCATATCCCCTGACGATTCCGATGCCACCAAGTCGATAGTTGAAGAGTTGGAGAAAGTCATATTGATCGATCACCTTCCCGATCGGAAGGTATACAATTGAATTTCTTATTGCTAACATAGATTGTTTCGCTTGGTCCCATCTTGACATCACAGGGATCCCGCCAGAAATAACTACTCACAAGTTGAGCTTAGATCCGAAGTTTCACCGGGTTAAACAGAAGAGGAGGCCTCAGTCTAAAGTCAAGCACGCATTCATCAAAGACGAGGTATCCAAACTCCTTAAAATAGGTTTCATTCGGGAAGTTAAGTACCCGGACTGGTTAGCAAACGTAGTGGTAGTGCCTAAAAATGGAAATAAATTAAGAATGTGTGTAGACAACAAAGACTTGAACAAGTCATGCCCTAAGGACTCTTTTCTTTTGCCTAACATAGATCGCATGATTGATGCGACAACCGGTCACCAGATAATCAGCTTTCTCGATGCCTATTCCGGGTACAACTAGCTCCGGATGGATACGAGCGACCAGGAAAAGACTTCCTTTATCACTAAATACGACACCTATTGGTATAATATAATGCCATTCGGACTAAAAAATGCTGATGCCACTTGCCAAAGCCTAGTAAATTGGATGTTCAAAGAGCAAATAGGAAAATCAATGGAGGTTTACATTGATGACATGCTAGTTAAGTCCCTGCAAGCAGAGGACCATTTGAAACATTTGCAGGAAACCTTCAACATACTAAAGAAATAGAATATGAAGTTGAACTCGGAGAAATGCGCATTCGGAGTCGAGTCCGGGAAGTTCCTTGGATTCTTGGTGTCCAACTGGTGAATAGAGATCAATCCCGACAAGATCAAGGCCATAGAAGACATCACTGTGGTGTACAATGTCAAGGCTGTTCAAAGACTAAACGGGCGCATAGCCGCCTTGGATCGATTCATTTCAAGGTCCTCCGATAAGAGCCATCGGTTCTTCTTATTATTGAAGAAGAATAACTTCTCGTGGACCCCGGAGTGCCAGCAAGCTTTGGAAGAACTCAAATGGTACCTTTCAAGTCTACCTTTACTTCATAATCCGAAGGCAGACGAGCAGTTGTACCTGTACTTAGCGGTATTTGAGATAGCGGTAAGTAGAGTCTTAGTCCGGGAAGAAGAAAGTACGTAATTCCCTATATATTATGTTAGCAGGACGCTAGGTGAGGATGAAACGAGGTATCCTCACCTAGAGAAATTGACGCTCGCTTTGCTAAGCGCCTCCAGGAAGTTAAGGCAATATTTTCAATGCCATCCCATATGTGTCATGACTACTTACAATTGATGAACATAATGCACAAACCCGAGTTCTCAGGGAGATTGGCCAAATGGGCCGTGCAAATTTGTGGGTATGATATTGAATATCGACCCCAAACCGCAATCAAATCTCAAATTTTGGCAGACTTCGTGGCCGATTTCACGCTGGCCTTAATACCCGAAGTCAAAAAGGAATTGTTGTTACCCTCGAGGACCTCCTCGGGGATCTGGACCCTCTTTACGGATGGCACTTCGAACGCAAAAGGGTCCGCACTCGGCATTGTGTTAAAGTCGTCCACGGGTAACGTAGTTAGGCAATCTATTAGAACTGTGAAATTGACTAACAATGAGGTCGAGCATGAGGCCATGATTGAAATGGGACGTTCGAAGTGAAAGAGGAAGGAATGCGAAGATACCTAAATAAACTACAGGTAACACTATATCGATTCAAGGAGTGAACCCTACAGCATGTACCACGGGATCAAAACAACAAAACCGATGCTCTAGCTAACTTTTGGTCGTCAGTTGATGATGATCAATTCAGCTTAGGAACGGCCGTACAACTCATGAAATCGGTAGTGAAAGAAGGCCACGCCGAGATAAACTCAACAAGCTTAAACTTGGACTGGAGAAATAAGTATATAGATTACCTGAAGACTAGGAAGCTGCCCTCAGATACTAAAGAATCGAGAGCTCTACACACAAAGGTGGCCAGGTTCAGCATGTCCAAGGATAACACCCTATTCAGAAGAATGTTCGATGGCCCACTCGCCATATGTCTGGGACCGGGAGACACCGATTACGTTTTGAGGGAATTTGCATGAAGGCACCTGCGGGAACCATTTAGGGGGGCCGAATCGTAGGTTCATAATATAATCAGAGTCGTCTATTACTGGATCGACATGGAGAAAGATGTGAAGGAGTTCGTACGAAAATGCGATGGCTATCAGAGGCACGCACCGATGATCCATCAGCCCGAAGAGCTATTGCATTCAGTCTTGTCACCTCGTCCATTCATGAAATGGGGAATGAACATCGTTGGTCCCCTGCCATGGGCACCCGGTAAGGCTTAATTTATATTATTTATGACTGACTATTTTTTAAAATGGGTTGAAGCTCCGACATTTGAGAAAGTCAAAGAAAAAGAAGTCATTGATTTTATTTGGGACCACATAATATGTCTGTTCAGAATTCCGGCCGAGATCGTTTGTGACAACGGGAAGCAATTCATCGTCAGTAAGGTAAGCAAATTTTTTGAGGATCAAAAGATCAAAAGGATCCTATCAACACCCTATCACCCTAGTGGGAACGGGCAGGCGGAGTCTACAAACAAGACCATACTCCAAAACCTTAAGAAGAGATTGACCGACGCCAAAGGGAAATGGAAGGAAATTTTGCCCGAAGTCCCTTGGGCATACCGTACGACCTCAAAGTCTAGTACCGGAGCCACCCTATTTTTGTTGTTCTGCGGTAACAAAATGCTAATATCGGTCAAGGTAGGAGAATCGAGTTTCAGGTTCTGATATACGATCGAAGAGTCAAACGGTGAGGCCATGAGCACGAGCCTGAAACTAGTAGATGAGAGGCGCGAGGCCGCCCTTGTCCGGTTAGCCACCCAGAAACAACGGATCGAAAGGTATTATAATCGGAGAGCCAACCTCCGACACTTCAATATCAGGGACTTGCTGTTAAGAAAAGTGACACTAAACACCTGGAACCCGAACTAAGGGAAGTTGAGACCGAATTCAGAAGGCCCATATCAAATTATAGAGATTACCGGTAAAGGTTCGTAAAAACTCGAAGCAGGGAACTATGAGTAGCTACCGAACAACTGGAACGTAACCCACTTAAAACGATACTACTGCTAAGGTGTAACCCCATTCATTCTTTTATTTTATTTTTTACATATATTACGAATTGGACTAAAACTTGCAGGCAATATCCAAAGGATGATGTAGTTGTTAGTCCTGAAAGCATGCGTTGCACTCTTTTTTCCTTGAACCGAATTTTTCCCAAATGAGTTTTCTGGCAAGGTTTTTAACGAGGCAACAGTGGATCGTGCTAACTTAGAATCCAAGACTGGTTATGAACCGTAGTCGATGGTCACATCAATAGTATCCGAGCCCTCTTGACGATCGACCTCGAATACTGGGGGCCATCACCCTAGGGTAATGATTTTTAGCAAGGAAGGAAACTTTATGCTTGAACAGTCTAGGCTTGGTGGATAGGATTTATTGTAAGGGCCAAACGGTCAAATGAACCATGCCCGCGTAGACCACCTAAGCCATAACACAAAGCTTGTATACACTTACAATCTTGTATATTACGCACAGGAATGAAAGAAAGTTTTTACCTTGCAGATATATATTTTGTCCCTTAAGACTATTACATTCTTTTCCTTAAGGATATCGAGCCCAAGGGCCGCCTCTATCTGGATCCAACAGATCATCCCCACTCAGAGACTGTCATCCAAGACAAACCCGGATGGTTCCGGATATCGATGCCCGGAGGCACAAAAGCCCATTAGGTAGTGCTTAAACTTAAAAGGCCTGGGCCACCCCCACTCAGGGACTGTCGTCCAAGGCAAGCTCGAACGGCTCGAGCTATCGAAGCCAGGAGGTACAAAGCCTATTAGGTAGTGCCTGAACTTAAAAGGCTACAACCACCCTAAAAATGCCTCGGAGACGTCCGAAGTCGGTAATCAAAACATAAGGCCTTTAAAATTTCAAACTGATTCAAAGGTTACCCTCGGCAAAATTATAGTCTAAACACATCTAAACAAACACTTTGGGGAAAGCTTTCGGTCATACCGAGCTCTCACAAGTTTCAAACGAAACTTACATCGAAAACAAGTCTTGTTCGGATCTCCGAACAACAACTTATTACTACGTTTTATTCTGTGCTAAGGCATTTGAAATCTTTACAATTGTAAAAAGAATGCTGAAGGTAATAGACTTGAAAATTGACAAGAGGAAAAAGAACCTTGTATATATACATTCTAAAATGTCTTTAAAAAGGCCAATGAAAACGACCTCAACAAAATAGAAGTACAAAATGCAGACAAAAAATCCTAAGCACTTACGCCCGATCTTCACCAAAAATTGCCTCGTCACCAGAGCCGTCAGGGTCTTCTCCATCCTTGGGTTCGCTGGAGCCCTTGGATTCTTCTTCATCCTCGGGCTCAGCCAGCTTCTTAGCCTCGACCTCGAGCCTTTTCGCCTCTTCGATCTCGGCTGATAGGTTGAAACCTTGGGCATGGCTCTCCTCGAGGGCCTCCCTTGGAGACAACCGCTTCACGTACTCAACAGTGACTTTCGGACGAGCCTCGGCTGTCTAAACATTAGCCCTATACTGGGCCACCATCTCTTCAGCGTTGGCCCTGGTTCTCGGACCTTGCTATTTCAAGCTCCTTGCCAAGGGCATCCCATTTGGCAGCCGAGCCTAGTTGAGCTTGGAGGTCCTCATTTTGTCGAGCCCGTGCATAGGCTTTCTCTTTTGCCGCTCGGAGTTAGACCTCTACCGATGCCAGCTGCTCCTGAGGGGTCTCCTTCTCTAAAGCTAGTCGGTCTATGTTTTCCTTCCAAACATCGGCCATGGCCTGGACCTCGTTCATTTCAGCCCAAAGATAGTCAATCCGATCAATCGTCTACTGGACCTGTGAGGTTTGATCGTTAGTCGCTATGGATAAGTCGTCATCGCTAGCTTCAAAAATCTTTACCCGTTCCACCATGTCGGCATACACCTTCTGAGCCGCATCCAATTTGGCCATGAGACTCTTGATAGTTTCTTTGTGTTGCTCGCTAAGAAAGTTATATGTGTCCCCCTTCTCGACGAGCTCCCTGGCCTCAGCCTCGAGCTGATTAACCTCAGTCCGATACTGGAGAAAACTTTCATGATGGAGTACCAAGTCCTGCAAAAAGATAAAAGAGAGAAGACGTAAAAAAATATCAAAAAACTAAGTGAGAAGATGGAAGAACGTAATGATGCCTTACCCGGTTCAGCGCCTTCTACGCTTCGTTGAACAAGCACGGCATATCCACCTCATTTATTTTTTCCTGGTCTTCTTAGGTTTTTAGGCACCAGAGGTATCTCGCCACTCCAACGGGGGCAGAAAGAACCCGGGCATCCTCCAAAATGGTAATGATTATTTACCTCTTACAGTCGGGATCCATGCTCAGGGCGGGGAACTGGTTGATTAACTTTAGGCTCGAGTTCAGCTTGCCGGCCTCTGAAGATGGATCTTTCCTCAGCACCTCCAAGTCACCAACCCGGAGAAGTCTTCCAGAGCGGTCAAATCGACACCTTTGAAAAAAGAATGAAGGGGATCTTCTGCTCCATGGGCCCCTTTGTTGGATCACTCCTTCACCACTCGGGCTTCGTCAAACATAGATTCGGTGAATGAAGGCGACCCTGGAATATCTATGATACCAGGCAGACCAGAGTCAGCGTCTCGAGAGGTCTCAACCCTCATCTCTACATCGGTTTCCCGAACCTGAGGGGGATCAGCCCCCGTTGTTTCCCCCTCGACTGTTGCCCGCTCTTCTGGGGAGGTCGGCTCACAGGCCACAAAAATATCACCTTCCTCGGGCTCGTCCCTGAGTCGGAAAAGCGAGTCCGGGTCGGTGCTCAGGAGCTAGAACTCTCCTTTGGCTTACGTGCCAACCTTCTTCTTGGCTTCTTCTTCTCTGAGCTCGGAGAACTCGGTGCCTTCCTTTTCTTCTTCTCTCCTGATACAACCCCGAGCTGCCCCAAAATGGAGCGATTAACGGACAGGTCCTCGTCCTCTACTAAAGTCTTAGGCTCAATGGTCTTAGGCAAGCGTGCGAAAAGAAAAGAGAGGGAATGAGAATATGGTGCTGAAAAAGGGGCCTAATGTTACTTATTCGGAAAAGAGATCTTACCGTGAGAACGGGCCTCCCAACGGCCCTTCGAGAGTTCGCGCCATATGCGCTCAGAATAAGGCATCTGCGAATAAATTCCCTCGATCCAATCCTTGAGCCGAGGAATGGCGTTTGGGACTCGAGCAACAGCTGCACCACCGTAAATACTGGTGAGAAAAAAAGAGATGAATGTAAAATCGACAATTAAAGGAAAGTTATACTTACGTGATACATTTCACTTCTCGAGGAATGGCCTAAACTCGCCAGGGATGAAGTCTACGGTCCTCACCCGGACAAAGCATCCCTACCAGCCCCGATCCCGGTCCTCATCGATGCTTGAGAATGGGGCTTTGCTGGCCCGACGTACGAGCTTTATTAGTCCCTCTCGGAAGATTCGGGGACTGTAAAGACGGAGTAGATGATCGATAGTGAATCGACATGAGTCAATTTTGTTCATGAAGTATCGAAGGAGGATTACAATCCTCCACAGCGACGGATGGATCTGACCGAGGCATACTTTATACCTCTTACAGAAGTCCAGAATAACCGGGTCCACAGGGCCCAGTATGAAGTGATTAGTGTAAATACTAGGATATCCCTCCACATGAGTAGTAATGGCGTCCTCAGATTCGAGGATTACTATGTCCTTATCCGCCCAGCCACAGTCCTTTCAAACCGCAGGAAGGACCTCTTCGGTGATGGAGCATCTAGATACCGCCTCACACTGGCCCTGCACCGACGAGGTCTTTTCGACCTTAAAATCATCCGCGATCGAGCACCCCTAGGGACGAACATTTTCAAGGAAGGCTCGGGAGCCGGTTCGTCGGTAGCCGCGCCTGGAGCGGCTCTCTCGAGGACGACCACATCGGGAGTGGTTTCCTCGACTTCGGCGGTCGACTGTGAAGAAGAGGAAGCAACTTTTTGGGTAACAATTTTGGAAGTTTTAGCCATTGATATCTGGGAAAAGTTTAAAAAATGTGAAGAAAGGTTGGGAAATGAAAGGTAAAAGCTTTACTTAGAAAGTCAAGTGCATTGGTTTGGATAGAAAATAAGTAGAAGCTTGCAATTTAATGAGGAATCTCGAAGAACGGAGGTAAACGTGTGAGAGTATGAAGAAGGACAGTGATATCCCGAAGAGTCGAAGGTAGAAGCTTGATCAAAAGGTAAAAAGTGAACGAAAGAGGGGAGTATTTATAGAGGCTTCACGTCATTTCACATCCAGGGACGACCCGCCGATGGCTGACACGCGTTTAAAGCCATAATGACATGACTGACGGGACTTTTCGAATTTTTTTTTCTTTCTGTCATGGCGTATTGAAGAAGGAATCGAAGTGCACATATCATTTCTCGTTGTTTCCGTAAACTTACTCTCCGAGAAACGAGGGGACTATCGGTGTACGAGTGAAATCGAGCCCATGGGACGCTTCCATTTTCGATGAAGTAAACGGAGGAATAAATGTGACTGTAGGGACCAGAATCGAGGCAATGAGCCCCTCGAACCAGGGTCTGAGTAAAACGTCTGCCCTCGGGAGAATCAAGGCCACGACCCCCAGGATCGGTTCGAATCACAAAGATCTCAGAGGGCATTACCAGATAAACGAGCATGACCAACAAAAGGCCGTGATATCCGTGACCAGCCGAATGTCACAACGTGAATCTCGGTACGTATCGGCACAAAACCGGTGATTAGTTAAACGGAAGATTTTTACCTTTTGTGGAATTGCACTTAGGGCAAGACTCCCCTACTATATAAAGGGGGTTTGATTATTCATTAGGTACACTGTAACACGCATATCAAGGTAATTTTCTCTATTATTCAAAGTTCTTACTTTTGATCATCAATTCATCAATAACGTGAACCCGAGATCGAAGGCAGGCATTTCATTAAGTTGTTACTAAGTCCGGGATCACTCCTCTTGATAGGTTTGATAATTTATTACGTCCCTTATCTGTTTAATCTAACGGAATTTATCGTTTGTATTGATCAATTAACTTATGTATCCTTAAAATTACTTACAAATTTAATTGTTATCATTTTTTTAGGGTAAACAATTAGCTAGAATTTAGCAATAATATATTATTCGCATTCGCGATTTCATTTTTTTTATCAGAAATTGCCGGATTTACAACTGATAATTGAAAAATAGCCGCAGTTTCAAAAGTAATCGAAATTTAGCCACTTTTTCATGTAAAGATAAAATTAGAACAAAAACACCCCTAAAATCCGAAAAAATTCTAGCATAATATGATGGAGTTAGAATTTTATACATATGAGATTCCAGCATAATGTGCATATTATTCAGCATGCAAAATCAAGCATATTATCCATAATCTAGAATATTATGCTGGAAGTTTATACGCAAGGGCTCCATAATCTAGCATATTATGCTGTAACTTTCCGTGTTTCAGCAAAATAGTGATTATTTTTCTGTGACTTTGCAAACGCTAGCTATTTTTCAATTACCGATTCGAAAAATGGCTAGCCCGAGTTATTTTCACGGTTTTTATTAGAGTGAGAGGCTACTGTTTTGCACAAATCTCTATATTGATCATATGACTAGTTGGCAGATCCGTTTCGTGGAAAAAGCTGAAGAAAAATCACCGGACCCGACCCACAAAGGAGAGGATTTAACGCGTAACCTACAACCCGGGCCCATAAACGTGGTGTCGGTGGTTAAATAGTAGCGTTAATGGGCCCTTTTTGTACAGGGCCTTTTTCCCACTTGTGCAGATAATGACCCAAACCACGTGACTCATAATACCATTTTGTTGACTTCTCATCATTATAAAACAGTTTGGTACTGACAAGCCCACTGCCCATAAACATTTCACGTTCCCTTTGGTTGATTATGTTTACAATTTAAAGTTAAAAAAATAATCAAACATAGCAAAACAATTTTCAAAGGTTGTGCTACAGAAAAAGACGGATGTGAACATTTAATGTAAATGCAAAATCTTTAAAGTAAAAAAGAAGAGAAAAGTCCATGAGTTTGAACTTTGAAGTGGAAAACAAGAAGTGAAATGCATACACATCTCTGAAGTGAAGCGCATAATTTATTAAATTTTAAAAAATTACAAAAACTAGTAGTCGACTTTTGAGGAAATTAGCACCGTTGGCTGATGTGGCAAGGACACCTGGCCAGTCATGTCAAAGAGTAGTCTCTATTGTCAACCTTTGGAGATTTTAGTTTGACCAAGAATTTTGATTGAGAGTAGTTTAGAATTATTTCGTGGAAAGGCTGATTCTAGCTATAGAAATCTAACGGAATTTCAAAAGTTGCTTTTGACTAATTTGGTTGCATGTATAAATTTGTTTTTCAACTTCTAATACTTAGATACTCGCCTGTTATTCTGGATTATGCTGCTTTATGGTATGATCCTTGAATAAATTAAAGCGCGAAGTAACTCGATTCAACTAAGAATTATTTGGCTTTCCATTGAATTTTCTACAAAGGGAGGGTGAGATTTACACTATAGCATTGTAAACTTAAAATATCCTCATATGAAAAAGCGCTTACCTATATATATACACATTCACCACGTTTTACCTTTAGATGGATACTAGGCAAGAGTGTTTTCTCTTTGGATGGATACTAGGCAAGACCGCAAGAGTAAATATTTTCTATTTGGAAAAACATATATCAAAGTGATTTTATATGATTATATGTATATCATATATCTAGATGTTCCGCGGAGAAGAGATTTTCACAAACCCAAGGAATTACGGAGAACCAGTTACACAAAATATTTTGCATTCACACATGATACGGAGAAAGAAGGAGATCGCATTTAATTAATTATGATTTTGTCTTTGTGTGAAAATTGCTCTCCGCCACTAATTTTAATTTTTAAGTCAGATGCAATTTGCATGCAGATAGCAGGCAGACAACACAAGTTGTTATCCGACCATGAAATCGACCGACCAAATATGAATTTTAGCATGCGTTTCTTTAAATTCGAGCAGCCTAAATCGATGTACGTAGGCAGCGTCAATAACATGTAGTACTAAGTGTTTACCCAAAAAAAATGGGTAACAATTGAATTTATATACGGTTTTAATGATACGTGATATAACTTGGCACAAATTAAGAAAATATATATATTAATATTAAATTAACAGTGAAAGAAATGAATGCAAACCAAACGAATCGAATATCCTCGGCCCTTGAGTTCGGTCACCCTCGAACCAAGTGAATGTTCAAATGATATAAGAACAGAGTAACAAGATATTGAAAGCTAAAAAGAGGCAGTATATTGCTTTGTATTGCGTAAATGTCATGTGTCTTACAAATGATCAGACCTTCTTTATATAGTAGGGGAGTACTACTCTTGATACAATTCTAAATACAGTAAGGAATCCCATGATAGGCTAATTAATCGGCCTCTCCTTGATACGTGCCGGAATTTACGCCGCGATCCTCGTCCGATTGCGGATATTTTGGCTTTCCGTTATTTGGCTCGGTAAGCTTCCCTTGGTTTCGTTCGATCTCTATCTTGGCCGGTCTCGATCTTGGTCGGTTTCGAACTTGGCCGGTCTCGATCTTGGCCGGTCTCGATCTTGATCGATCTCTGGGTCACGAGCACGGCAATCTAACTTCGCATCATGGTTCGATATAACATGAGTTTGAACCTTGTCGTATCATGTTCTAGTCTCGACCAGTCATACGAAAGGCAAGCCCGGTTTTGACCGTATACAGATAGTCCCCCAATTCACGGAGAGATAATGTTGAGAAACGATATGAACTTCCGAGCTCCGCCTCGACGGGTCATGACGTAAACGACGAAACGTCACTGGTACACTTGATCATGACGTAAGCAACAACTCGAAATATCCTGTCGGTCTAGTTATCAAGGTATTAAATGCATGTCAGTCGCTGGTCGGCCACTACCGGTTCTGAACCATCACCAACAAGTTATAAGTACCCTATATTTTTCTCTTTCAAACTTTTTACGTTCAAAACTCTTCCTACTCTTGCTTTTTCTTCAAAAATCCCTTCGCTTTACAACTTTTGCACCCAAATTTCTTGAATTCTCATCAATCCGCATACTATCTTAATTCTCTTTTCTCATGTTTTTCAATGGCGAAAACTTCTAAAACTGTACCGCAAAAGGAGGCTACTTCTTCATCACGGCCCGCCGGCAGTGAGGCTGCGGCGGAACCCCACCCTGAGGAATTCGTTCCGGCATGGTGTCCGACTGTTACTGATTTTAGGGTCGAAAAATCTTCCTCGGTAACGGGCCGATGTGAGCCGGTCTCGAGGTACATATGCACAATCACCGAAAAACTCCTTGCCAGGGTTAAACAGAACTGCAACTGTGTCAATAAGCATGTGGTGTTTCCTTCGCCCGAAGAATCGATCACTACTCACGTGGAGGGTGTTTCTAAGTGTTTACACTTACCTCTTTACGTTGGGTCCCTTAGACCCCCATCATTATTGCCTTTTGCAAGAGGTATGATGTGACCCTCGGCCAGATCCACCCCTCCTTCTGGAGAATAGTGATTCTCCTCCGATTTTTTGTAAACAAAATCGAGGGATGTCCCTTCACCCTCGACCACTTTATGCGCCTATACAGTCCCCGACTTTATCGAGGGGGATGATCAAGCTTGCTCGCTGAGCCAGTAAGGTTCCATTCTCGAGCATAGATGAAGGTCGGGATCGAGGTTGGATGGGCCGATTTGTTCGAGTAAGGACTTCGGACCTGATCCCTGCTGAAGACATGCCATTTTCCGAGAAATGGAACATGAAACGTAAGTAGTTCTCCGCTTTGAAGGTTTATTATTGTTGCTTTTCTTCTTATTTCTTTCTTTATTAATATTTTTGGGTGTCGCAGTTGTGGCCCAGATGCCGGACCTAATTCCGGAACTTAAAAAATGGGTCGAAGGCCTTGTGTTACAGAAGCTGTACTTAGAGCGTGCTTGGATGGAGTTGTCGAAGGGTCGATGGGAGGCTCACAATCATGGTAAGTTTTCTCCTTAGAACGATGATCGTTCAGGCTTTTTCTCGGGCTCACTCATCTTTTTTTCCTTGTAGGCCTCAGAAAGGATGTTGCAATGAGGCCCCCATTTGGTGACGAAGAAGTCCTTCCCCACCCCCTGCTCCGAAACAGGCCAAAGAGAAGAAGAGGAAAGGATCTCCGAGTTCTCCGGGCTCGAAAAAGAAAAGACCAACGAGGAGGTCTCGCAAGCCCGGGGGGACACTGGTGCTATGTCTTCGGATTCAATCCGCTGATTAAGGAACGAGTCCGAAGAAGAATAAGAAGAAGATAATTCCAAATTGGTGGCCCATGTGCGGGCCGGCATCACCGTACAGGAAGTTCTCAAACCGGCAAGCGCTGAAGTTGAAGCATCCCGACATGAGGAGGTCGGTGAGAGAGCTCAAGTTGAAGCTTCTGAGCCATAAAGGGTCGAGCCCATTCCGCCCCAAGCTAGAGGGGTCGAGAGAGAGAGAGCGAGGAAAGTGCCCCAATAGACGAACTTGGAGTGGTCGACCTCAGTGGGTCTCCTCAGATTTCGGATGCCATGATCCGTGAGGCCGGTATGTTGAGTCCTCAAGGGGTGACCGATATCCATGGCTTCTTGGACGGGGTTGAGTCCGCTGCTTTGGAAGATATCACCGGGCTCGGTGACCTGCCGATATCAAGGAAGGAATCGTCGTCGGGCGCTACTGGTCTATTCGATAAAGCCCGACAAGCATTAAATCGGGTAAATTGGCGTGCCTTTTCTTTCTCATATATTCTAACTTTTAAACTTGTAAATAACCATAACATCTTCCCTTATGCTTGTAGGCTTCGGTGCTGCATCACGAGGCTTTCCTCAGATATCGGGAGGAATAGACTCATCATAAAGCCGAGGTCTGGTACCTCACTGAGAAAAGTGACACCTACTAGCTTCTCAGTGAGGTCGACCTCAGCGGGTCTCCTCAGATTTCGGATGCCATGATCCGTGAGGCCGATATGTTGAGTCCTCAGGGGGTGACCGATATCCACGGCTTCTTGGATGGGGTTGAGTCTGCTGCTTTGGAAGACGTCACCGGGCTCGATGATCTACCGATATCAAGGAAAGAATCGTCACCGCTACTGGTCTATTCAATGAAGCCCGACAAGCATTAAATCGGGTAAATTGGCGTGCCTTTTCTTTCTCATATATTCTAACTTTTAAACTTGTAAATAACAATAACATCTTCCCTTATGCTTGTAGGCTTCGGTGCTGCATCACGAGGCTTTCCTCCGATATCGGGAGGAATAGACTCATCATGAAGCCGAGGTCCGGTACCCCACTGAGAAAAGTGACACCTACAAGCTTCTCAGCGAGAAGCTTCAGGCAGATTTAATAACGGCTCGCGACGAGCTTGCCAAGCAGGTATTCCGAGTGTTTCACGATAGTGAAGATGAATTGGAGATAGTAACTAACAATCCAATCCTGCAGGTCCGTTAGAAGCTCGAACAGATCGGGGAGCTTATGAAATAAGTAGATACAATACAAGCTGAGGCTGAAGAGTTCAAGAACAATATGGACATTTTAGCCTCGAAAAAGGAAGTCGTCCAAGCACAACTAGAGTTGGACGAGACCCAGCTCCGAGCTGCAAAAGAGAAGGACTCGGTGCAGGTCGAGAAAATCAAGGATCTTCAAACTCTATTGGACTTGGCTGTTTCTGATAAGGCAAACTTGGCTAGCGAATTCGATGTAGCCATATCTGAGGTGGTCGTGGCTAACACCAAAGCTAATGCCAAAGTGGCCCAATTTAAGGTCGATGTCGAGGCCATCCAGTCAAAGGCTAAGAGCATGGTGGATCATGCAAAATGGCAAGCTCGAAGGGAAGCCCTCAAGGGAGTTCACGCTCAGCGCTTCGATGTTATGGCTGAAATCGAGAACGCCAAAGGAGAGGAAACCAAGACCCGGAAGCTGGTCTTTCCGGATGGGGACTCTAATAGCTTAACCGAATCCGAAGACGGGGAAGATCCCAGGGATGGAGATATTACCCCCGATGAGCACCATGCCACTTAGGCCTTTATATTTTGCTTTATTTAGCAGCTTTTTTGAGGCTGTTCTGGTTGTTGTAAATTTCTGTATTAGGTCGATCCGGCCTTTGTAAAAATTATTATTATATATATATAAGGCTTTTCTTCTCCTTTCAGCTCTCAAACTTTTCCTTTGCTTTATTACTTGTATTCACAAAGGTCGGAATGCCTTAGCGTGAAACAATGAGGTTGTGTTCGAGGGTTCGAACAAATCTTACTTTTATTGCCTTTCTAGGTTAAGGCGTTGTTAGGGTTCGATGTTACCGAAGATTTTGCTCCGAAAATATCTTGAGTTTATGACTTTGCCAAGGGCAGCCTTTAGAACCGGTTGTGAAAATGTTTCTCTTTTTCAAAGGCCTATTTTTATTATGGGTCTCGGACGTCTCCGAACCATGTTAAATTGGCCGTAGCATTTTAGTTCGGGAACTACCCATTGGGCTTATTTTCCCGAGTCATCTGGGCTTGCCCGAGATAACAGTCCTCGATTGGGGTGGCCGTGGCCTTTTTAGAAATCGGGGAGTTGCCTAATAGGTCTTTTGCCCCCGAAGCCCGATGACTTGGGCTGTTTGAGATGGACTGCAGTCCCCGAATGAGGGGGTGGTCGTTCGCATTCTGGTTATGTATTGCCCTTGGGCTTGTTATTTTTCGGAAGTACGAAGTTCTCTAAAGGGATGTAAAGAGGAAAAATTTTAAAACATAAGATGATTGTAAGGAAAGTACTTCTCTTTATTCTCGATTGAAATAATCATACATGCGTACATGTTTTATGCCAAGGCTCAAGTAATCGATATGGGCACGATTCAATTTGACCGTTTGGCATTTACAATAAATCATTTTTATCGAGACCCTCCCTTTATGAAGTAGTTTCCTCGCTAGAGTTGATACTCGAAGACAATGCATATCCGAGGGTAGCCCCCTAGTTTTCGAGGTTAGTTGCAAAGTGACCTCGGATATTGTTGAATTGATCTTCGGTGCCGATTCGTAATCGGGCTTCATTCAAAGTTAGCACGATTCATGGTTGCCTCGTTAAAAACCTCGCCGAAAAACCCATTTGGGACAAAATCGGTCTAAGAGAAAAAGAGAGTAACACGTGCTTTCAGACCTAAAGACTTTGTGTCGTTCGCCAAAAAATCCATCATCGTTTCTTGTTGTCCACATGCAAATGTTAGTCTGAAAAATGGAAAAGGAAATGAAAAAGGGTCGTACCTTAGCAATAATACCGTTTTAGATGAGATATGTTCCAATTGCTCGGTAGTTATTTTCCATTCATCGTTCCGAGCTTGTAGGACCCTTTTCTGGTAACCTTGAGAATTTGGTACGGTCCTTCCCAATTCGGACCCAATTTCCCTTCATTCAGACGTGTTGAGGGTGACTTTCCATAGCACTAAGTCCCTGATGTTAAAATATCGAAGATTGGCTCTTTGATTGTAATATCTCTCGACTCGTTACTTTTGGGTGGCCAATCGGATGAGGGAGGCTTCATGCCTTTCATCCAATAGTTCTAGGCTCGTATTCATGGCCTTGTCGTTTGATTCCTTTGTTGCGTATTAGATCCAGATACTCGGTTCTCCGATTTCGACCGGTATTAGAGCTTCGGTGCCATAGACTAATGAGAATGGGGTAGCCCCGGTACTTAGATTTCGTGGTTGTGCGGTATGCCCAAAGAACTTCGGGCAGAATTTACTTCCACTTTCCTTTAGCGTCGGTTAGCCTCTTCTTAAGATTTTGGATGATGGTTTTATTGGTCGATTCGGGTTGCCTGTTCCCACTAAGATGATAAGGTGTTTATAGGATTCTTTTAATCTTATGATCTTCGAGAAATTTGGTTACTTTGCTGCCGATAAACTGTTTCCCGTTATCACACACAATTTCGGACGACATCCCGAATCGACATATGATGTGATCCCAAATGAAGTCGATGACTTCTTTTTCCCTAACTTTTTCGAAGGCCTTTTCTTCAACCCACTTAGAAAAATAGTCAGTCATAAACAAAATAAATCGAGCTTTACCTGGTGCCCATGGAAGAGGGCCAACGATATCCATTCCCCACTTCATGAATGGCCATGGTGACAAGACCGAATGGTGTAGTTCCCCGGGTTGGTGAATCATCGGTGCATGTTTTTGGCATTTGTCACATTTTTGAACGAAATCCTTCGCATCTTTTTCCATGTCTATCCAATAATAGCCGGCTCTGATTATCTTTTGAACCAATGATTCGGCATCAGAATAATTTTCGCAAGTGCCCTCGTGAACTTCCCTCAGAACATACTTGGTGTCTCTTGGTCCCAGACATATCGCTAGTGGACCATCAGACATCCTTCTGAATAAGGTTCCGTCTTCGAATAAGGCAAATCGTGCTGCCTTCGTGTGCAGGGCCCTCGACTCTTTTGGATCTGAGGGAAGCTTTCCGTTTTTCAAATACTCTATGTATTTATTTCTCCAATCCCAGGTCAAGCTTGTGGAGTTTATTTCGGCGTGGCCTTCTTTGACTACTGACTTCGTGAGTAGCACGACGGCCCCCGAATTGAGCTCGTTGTCTTTGACCGATGACCCTAAGTTTAAGAGGGCATTAGCCTCGCTATTATGGTCTCGAGGCACGTGTTGTAAAGTCCACTCCCTAAATCGGTGCAAAGTTACTTGTAACTTATCTAGGTATCTTTGCATTTGTTCTTCCCTAACTTCGAAGGTTCTGTTAACCCGATTCACTACGAGGAGGGAGTCGCATTTGGCTTCGATCTCCTCCGCTCTCAAGCCTTTGGCTAGTTCAAGACCTGCAATCATGGCCTCATATTCAGCCTCGTTGTTAATCAATTTTACGGTTCTAATAGATTGTCTAACCATGTTGCCTGTGGGTGGTTTTAGTACAATACCGAGTGCAGACCCTTTTGCATTCGAAGCACCGTCCGTAAAGAGGGTTCAGATTCCCGAGGACGTACCCGAGTTTACTAACAGATCTCTTTCAACTTCGGGTACAAGGGCGGGCGTGAATTCAGCCACAAAGTCTGTCAAAATTTGAGACTTAATGGCTGTTCGGGATCAATATTCGATATCATACCTGCTGATTTTTACGGCCCATTTGGCCAACCGCCCCGAAAGCTCGGGTTTATGCATAATATTTCGAAGTGGATAAGTTATTACAACACATATGGGGTGACATTAGAAGTACGGTTTTAGTTTCCTAGAGGCGCTTATCAAAGCGAGCGCCAACTTTTCTAGGTAGGGATACCTAGTTTAGGCCTCACCTAAGGTCCCGCTAATGTAATAAACTGGAAATTGCATACCTTGTTCTTACCGGACTAGGACTCCACTTACCGCTATCTCTGATACTACCGAATATAAGTACAACTATTCATTTTTTCTCTGCGTGTAAAGCAGCGGCGAGCTCGATAAGTAATGTTTAAGCTCTTCCAAGGCCTGCTGGCATTCCGGGGTCCATGTGAAGTTATTTTTCTTCTTCAGGAATGAGAAGAATCGATGGCTCTTATCGGAGGACCTCGAAATGAAACACCCCAAGGCGGCTATGCGCTCGGTTAACCTATGCACGAACTTTATGTTGTCTACTACCGTGATGTCCTCGAAAGGTTTGATCTTATCGGGGTTGATCTCGATTCCTCGATTGGATACCATGAACCCGAGAAATTTGCTTGACCCGACCCCGAACGCGCATTTTTTCGGGTTCAACTTCATGTTGTATTTCCTCAATATATTGAAGGTTTCCTACAAATGCTTCAAATGATCCTCAGCTCGCAGGGATTTAACTAACATATCATCAATGTAAACTTCCATGAATTTCCCTATTTGTTCTTCGAACATCTGATTTACTAGGCGTTGGTATGTGGCACCAGTATTTTTTAATCCAAATGGCATTACGTTATAGCAGTAGGTTCCATATTTAGTGATGAACGAGGTCTTCTCCTGATCATCCAAGTTCATCTGTATTTAGTTGTACCCGAAATAGGCATCGAGAAAACTGAGGATCTCATGGCCAGTCGTGGCATCGATCATGCGATCGATATTAGGGAAAGGAAAAGAGTCCTTGGGGCATGCTTTATTTAGATCTTTATACTCTACATACATTCTAAGTTTGTTTCCTTTTTTAGGGGCTACCACTACGTTTGCTAACCATTCGGGGTATTTTACTTCCCGGATCGACCCTATTTTAAGAAGCTTGGTTACCTCATCTTTGGTGAAGGCATGCTTGATCTCGGACTGGAGTCTTCTTTTCTGCTTCACCGGATGGAACTTCGGGTCCAAGCTTAGTTTATGTATGGTGATCTCCGGCGGGATCCCTTACATGTCGAGATGGGACCAAGCGAAAAAATCCGTGTTAGCTATAAGACATTGAATAAGTTTTTTCCTGAGCTCGGGAGTTAACCTCGTGCCCAGGTATACCTTTCTTTCGGGCAGATGTTCGATTAGTATGACTTGCCCCAGTTCTTCGACTGTTGATTTGGTGGCGTCGGAATCATCGGGGATTATGAAGGATCGAGGAACCCCATAATTGTCGTCTTCGTTAATCCCTTGCTTGTCTGATTGGGTCGAGGCTGGCATCGATGATTGCTATTGACTTCCTGTTTTGCTTTCGAACTTGAGTCCTTTATTGATGAGAGTGTTGATATCGGAATTACTTCATCAACGGCAAACATCTCCTTTCCGACAGGCAGCTCCCCATAAACCATATTTATCCCATCTGGTGTTGGAAATTTTAATACCTGGTGAAGGGTCGAGGGCACGGCCCTCATGTTGTGGATCCATGGTCTCCCGAGCAGGGCATTGTACCTCATGTCTCCTTCGATCACATAAAAATTGATCTCCTGGATGGTACCGGCTACGTTTACCAGCAACGTTATTTATCCCTTAGTAGTTTCACAAGCCATGTTGAATTCGTTTAGCACTCGGGCCATAGATACGATTTGGTCCTGTAGGCCGAGTTGCTCTACAACCCTCGATCGAATGATGTTGGCCGAACTACCTGGATCAATCAATACACGTTTAACTTGAGTTTTATTCATGAGTATAGAAACTACTAGTGCATCATTATGGGGCTGTATGATTCCTTCTGCGTCCTCATCGTTGAAAGATAAAGTTCCTTCAGGTATGTAATCTCGAGTCCATTTTTCCCTTGTTATTGACACTTTGGTGTGCTTTATCATCGGACCTTGAGGAACATCGACCCCTCCGATGATCATATGAATGACGTGTTGGGGCTCGTATTGTTCATTCTATTTAATGGAATCCCTGTTTCTGAAATGATTCTTAGCTCTGTCGCTCAGAAATTCTCGAAGATGCCCGTCATTGAACAACCGAGCTACTTCTTCTCTCAATTGTCGACAATCCTCCGTTCTGTGGCCATGTGTGCCATGATATTTACATATTTGGTTGGGATCCCTTTGTATTGGATCGGTTTGTAGAGGTCGGGGCCATTTAGTATCTTTGATGCGTCCGATAGACGATACGATGGCGGATGCATCGACATTGAAATTATATTCTAACAATCGTGGTATTTCTTTGGGTCTGGTATGCTTGTCAAAACCATTCTTGCTCATGAGCCCTCGAGAGCTCTGGCCTCAATAATTTCTCCTTTCACTTTGTATAGGGTTGCGCACAGGTTTACTGCCCATACGATCTCTATTATACGGTTGGTATCGATCCCTGTTTGACCTTGGTTCTCGGTCGATATCCCTCTTAATTCGGTCGACGGGTCTGATAGGATAAACGGAACCGGAAGGAGCCCCGAGTTGGTCATCTTCAACCCTGATCTTCGATTAATAGCGATTATGTATAACGGCCCAAGTGACAGCCGGGTATTCTATCAAATTTTGCTTCAACTGGCGAAGACACCGAGCTTCGAACATTGAGTCGCTGGGTGAAAGCGTGAATCGCCCAATCGTCGACGACCGGTGGTAGGTCCATTCGTTCCATTTGGAATCGAGACACGAATTCTCTGAGCATTTCGTTATCCTTCTGTCTTACCTTGAAAGGGTCTACTTTCCTGGTTTCGACCTTGAAGGCTCCGGCGTGTGCCTTTACGAAAGAATTTGCATGCATATCAAAAGAATCAATAGAGTTAGGTGGTAAATTGTGGTACCATATCATAGCTCCCTTTTACAGGGTCTCCCCGAATTTCTTTAGTAACACGGATTCGATTTTGTCATCCTCCTGATCATTCCCTTTAATTGCACATGTGTTAGAGGTGACATGCTTGTTTGGGTCAGTCGTTCTGTTGTACTTAGGGATCTCAGGCATGCGAAATATTTTGGGGATCGGCTTCGAAGCCGCAATTGGAGGAAAATATTTTGTACAAACTTCCTGGAATCCAGGCCCTTCAATATCAGAGGTGCTCCTGGGATTTGGTCTACCCTCGAATTGTAAGTTTCCACCTTTTTGTCGTTGGCCTCGATCTTCTTCTCCCCTGATTCTATCCATTTTGTCAGCTCCTCAAGCATCTTCATAATTTCGGAGCTAGCCCCTGATTCACGTTCGTTTAACCTTTCTACGACCGATTCACCCATGCGGGTGACTTCCCGGGGAGGATCGGGCTCAGCCCTGCTTGGTGCGCGGTTTTGGTTCTGCAACTGAGCTATCGCTGCCTGTTGAGCCTGCAATATTTCGAAGATCATTCGTAGGTTGATCCCGTCTCCTTCAACATTTTGTACGTTCTGAGTTACCGCCCGGGCTCCACCACGAAAGCTATTTTCGGGATCGGTATGCAAATTTGCATTGATAGCCACATGCGAATTAGAGTCGATCGGATCTGCGATCAGAATTCCAGCGGGATCAGCAGGCGGTATCTCGTTACCGGGCACTATGTTGTTATTTTCACCTTGGTGACCGGACTCGTTGTCAACATGCAGAGGTGTTGATTGAGAGTTCGACATTTTTGTGTTTTAGCCTGGAATCAAAGATACTCACAAGAATAAGTGTAAAATAGTGTGTGTTATGAAAGTTAGTATCAGACGATCACTATTATCCTTTGCCCCACGGTGGGCGCCAAACTGTTTACCAAAAAAATGGGTAATAATTGAATTTATATGCGGTTTTAAGGATACGTGATATAACTTGGCATAAATTAAGAAAATATATATATTAATATTGAAATTGACTGTGAAAGAAATGAATGCAAACCAAACGAATCGAATAGCCTTGGCCCTCGAGTTTGATCATTCTCAAACCAAATAAAGATTCAACTGATATAAGAACAGAGTAACAAGATATTGAAAGCTATAATAATGCAGTATATTGCTTTGTATTGCGTAAATGTGTCTTTTTTTACAAATGATCAGACCCCCTTTATATAGTAGGGGAGTCCTACTCTTGATACAATTCTAAATACAGTAAGGAATCCCATGATAGGCTAATTAATCGGCCTCTCCTTGATACGTGCCGGGATTTCCGCCGCGATCCTCGCCCGATTGCGGATATTTCGACTTTCCGTTATTTGGCTCGGTAAGCTTCCCTTGGTCTCGTTCGATCTCTATCTTGCTCGGTTTCGAACTTGGCCGGTCTCGATCTTGGCCGGTCTCGATCTTGATCGATCTCTGGGTCACGAGCACGGCAATCTAACTTCGCATCATGGTTCGATATAACATGAGTTTGAACCTTGTCGTATCATGTTCTAGTCTCGACCAGTCATACGAAAGGCAAGCCCGGTTTTGACCGTATACAGATAGTCCCCCAATTCACGGAGAGATAATGTTGAGAAACGATATGAACTTCCGAGCTCCGCCTCGACGGGTCATGACGTAATGGGGTACCAAGAGTTAGACCATCCCCCTACCTCTTCGTAGCAGACCAATTGGACTGAGCTTTAATTTGAGAGGTCGCTATTCATTAAAATTGCATGTATATTTCGACGAGGATGAGTTATAATTTGAGAGGTTGCTATTCATTAATTTGAGAGGTCACTAATAATTGAGTTATAAATTTTTTGTATGTACACATTTAATAAAAAATTTAACATTAAAATAACGTTTGAGCATAAGCTACTAAATTCAACCGAATCTATTCTTAACTAATTATTCTATCTTTGCCTTGATATTTGGAATGAGTTTACCTTATATACAATGAGTCAATGACAATATCATTGTTATGAAAATATCATATTGTGGATGTCCATTCATTACTCCGCTATAGATAATCTTCCTGAAGAAGATTATCCATCTAGTACTCTATTGAAGTTTATCTACACGCAACTGATGCAGGCAAGTTGCAAGCAACTCAATGAAATAATTTGCAACAGCTTCTTATTAAACATGCAGGTTGCAAGCAGCTGATGCAGACAACTTACAAGCAGTTGATGCAGGCAGGTTGCAAGCAACTCAATGAAATGATTTGCAGTAGCTTCTTATTAAACAGGCAGGTTGCAAGCAGCTAATGCAGACAGCTTACAAGCAGCTAAAGAAAAGCCTTGCAGCTGCTTCCTGAAAAGCCTCGCAGTTGCTTCCTTTCTTCTATAAATAGAGGAGTTTTCAGTTCATTATAAACACAAGTTTGAAGTTTGAATAATAGATCAATTTGTCTCTACACTTGTCTTTACTTTATAGTCTTTATTTATAACACGTTATCAGCGCGAGACTCTGCCATCTCGAGCAAATACTTTGAAAGTATCATAGGTACGAACTTTATTTTTCTAAATAATGTCAAATCTTTCTAAACTTGAATTTGTAGCCCTGAATATATCAGGCAAAAGCTACATGTCTTGGGTGCTTGATGCCGAAATTCATCTTGATGCGATGGGTCTGGTAGACACCATCAAGGACAAAAATCAGGCATCAAACCAAGACCGTGCCAAAGCAATGATATTCCTACGTCATCACCTTGATAAGGGCCTGAAAATGGAATATCTTACTGTTAAAGATCCAGTCATACTGTGGAATAATTTGAAAGATAGATATGACCACCTGAAGATGGTCGTTCTTCCACAGGCACGATATGATTGGACTCATTTAAGGCTACAAGATTTTAAATCTATCAGTGAGTATAATTCTGTTATGTTCAGAATTATTTCCCAATTGAAGTTATGTGGTGATAATATTACTGATCATGATATGTTGGAGAAAACTTTCACCACTTTTCATGCCTCGAATATGCTCCTGCAGCAGCAATATCGAGAGATGGGATTCAAAAAGTATTCTGAACTTATCTCACATCTTCTTGTAGCCTAGCAACATAATGGGATATTAATAAAAAACCATGAAAGCCGACCAACTAGTTCTTGTCCATTCCCTGAAGTGAATGAGACGAACTTCCACCAAGCTAAGCGTGGAAGAGGCCGTGGCCCCAGTCGTGGTTATGGCCATGGTCGGGAAAGAAACTCTAATCATGGTAATAATAATGCATCAAAGAACCCTCCTCACCACCAGCAGTGGAAAAGGAAGGAACAAAAGCATGAAGCGGTGCAAGCAGTAAAGCCAGAAAATACATGCAATAGATGTGGAGGAAAAGGGCACTGGTCACATACCTGTCGTACGCCAAAGCACCTGGTTGAGCTTTATCAAGCCTCCCTGAAGAAGGCAGAGAAAAATGCTGAAGAAAATTTTATTTCTAAAGATAATTTAGATTTCATGCATTTAGATGTAGCTCATTACTTTGCACTCCCAGAAGGAGAAACAAGTAATATGATCGGTGGTGAATCTGTAGAAATATAAATATTTTAATTTTGGTTGTTTGTAATAGATAGTATGGTTATGTAATTGTTGTACATAAATAAAAGTTATGCTTTGATAATGATGTTTACTATAACATATTTTATTTATGTCATTTTGAAGAATATGGATAATCCTCAAATTATGTTTGGATCAAAGACCAATCATCAAGATATTTGTGTAATTGATAGTGGAACAACTCATGCCATATTCAAGGATCAGAAATACTTTTCTTATTTTCATAAGGAAAAAGCAAATATTTCAACAATTTCTAGTAATATAAGTTTGATTGAAGGCTCTGGAAGAGCCATTATATTTCTGTCTAAGGGAACAAAACTTATAATAGACAATACATTATTCTCTTCCAAGTCCTAATGAAACTTGTTGAGTTTTATAGATATCCGCCGAAATGGGTATCATGTTGAGACGACAAATGAAATGAATAGGGAATATCTTTGTATTACAAAGAATGTTTCTGGCCAGAAGTGCATTGTAGAAAAGTTATAAACTTTATCTTCTGGCTTATACTATTCAAAGATTAGTACAGTTGAAGCACACTCTATCGTAAACCAGAAGTTTACTGATTCAAATATTTTTGTGCTTTGACATGGACGTTTGGGCCATCCTGGATCAATAATGATGAGACGAATTACTGAAAATTCGAGTGGGCATCCATTAAAGAACCTGAATATTCTTACAAATAATGAATTTTCTTGTGATGCTTGTTATCAAGGCAAAATGATCACTAGACCATCACCAATGAAGGTTGGTATTGAATCCCCTACATTTTTAGAACGTATACATGGGGATATATGTAGACCTATTCACCAACCAAGTGGGTTGTTTAGGTATTTTATGGTCCTAATAGATGCATCTTCAAGATGGTCTCATGTGTGCCTACTATCATCTCGCAACCTGGCGTTTGCAAAGCTATTAGCCCAAATAATTCGATTAAGGGCACAATTCCTAGATTATCCTATAAAGGCTATTCGCCTTGATAATGCTGGAGAATTCTCATCTCAAGCTTTTGATGATCACTGTCTATCAGTTGGGATAAAAGTTGAACATCCTGTAGCTTATGTTCATACTCAAAATGGCCTTGCAGAGTCATTTATTAAATGCCTGCAATTGATAGTAAGACCACTACTTATGAAAACACAATTGCCCACTACTGTTTAGGGCCATGCTATCTTGCATGCAGCATCACTTATTCATCTCATACCGACACATTATAATAAATATTCTCCGTCACAATTAGTTTTTGGTCATGAACCAAATATTGCCCATCTACGAATTTTTGGATGTGCTGTATATGTGCCAGTAGCACCACCACATCGCAGTAAGATGGGCCCTCAAAGAAGGTTAGGAATATATATTGGGTTTGAATCACCCTCTATTATTCGTTATCTTGAACCATTGACGGGAGATTTATTTACTGCTCGATTTGCAGATTGTCGATTTGATAAAATAAATTTTCCACAATTAGGAAGAGAGAAAAAGGAAATCAAAAGAGAAATTGTGTGGAAAGTTTCATCATTATCTCATTTTGATCCACGTACCCCTATATGTAATCAGGAGGTCCAGAAGATCATCCACTTACAAAATATAGCAAATCAAATGCCAGACGCATTTACTGATTTGAAAAGGATAACTAAGTCACATATCCCTGCAAAGAATGTGCCCATCCGAATTGATGTCCCAGTAGGACCATTTACTAGCATGAGAGCTAGTGAACCTAAATCACGCCTGAAGCGCGGTAGGCCTTTGGGTTCTAAGGATCGAAATCCTAGAAAAAGAAAATTGACAAATGATCAAAATGATACTATAAAGGGATCCCCCTGAAGAGACCCAAGATCTGATTAGTTCTGAGATTCCTGAAGAAATCACTGAACCCGAGATTCAAGTGAGCAAGGAACTTTTAATAAGTTCTACTGGTGATGGGATTAATTTAAATCGATATGAAATAATGGTGGATAATATTTTTGCTTATAATATTACACTTAATATTATACAAGATAGTGAGAATTTTGAACCCCGATCTGTTGAAGAATGCCGACAAATATCTGATTGGCCAAAATGGCAATGGAAAATTCAATCAGAATTGAACGCACTTGCTAAAAGAGAGGGTTTTGGACCAGTAGTCCAAACACCTGCTGGTATAAAACCAGTTAGTCATAAATAGATGTTTGTGCGAAAAAGGAATGACAAAAATGAAGTTGAAAGATACAAGGCTCGCCTTGTCGCACAAGGATTCTCACAATGACCTGGAGTCAATTATGAAGAAACATATTCACCTGTTATGGATGCCATAACATTTCTATATCTCATCAGTTTAGCCTTACGTGAAAGGCTTGAAATACATATGATGGATGTTGTTACAGAATATCTATATGGGTCACTTGATAATAAGATTTACATGAAAATCCCTGAAGGATTTTAAATGCCTGAAGCAAATTCAAAATCTCGGGAAATGTATTCAATCAGATTGCAAAGATCTTTGTACGGTTTAAAAGCAATCTGGGCGCATGTAGTATAATCGCCTTAGTGAATATTTATTGAAAGAGGGTTACATAAATGATGTTATTTGTCCATGTATTTTTATAAAGAAAATGGCTTCAGAATTTGTTATACTTGTTGTTTATGTTGATGATATAAATCTTGTTGGAACTCCAGAACAGCTCCAAAAGGCAATTGAATATCTAAAGAAAGAATTTGAGATGAAAGATCTTGGAAAGACAAAACTTTGTCTTGGTCTGAAAATTGAACATTTAGCAGACGGGATCTTTATCCATCAATCTGCCTATACAGAAAAGGTCTTAAAACGCTTTTACATGGATAAAGTGCACCCATTGAGTACACCAATGTTTGTTCGATCACTTGAAGTGAATAAAGATTTGTTCCGACCTCCAGAAGAGGATGAGGAACTCCTTGGTCCTGAAGTACCCTATCCAAGTGCAATTGGTGCACTAATGTATCTTGCTAATGCTACAAGGTATGACATAGCATTTTCTGTTAATTTACTAGCAAAATATAGTTCTTCTCCTACACGGAGACATTGGAACGGGATTAAACATATATTGCGATATTTAAAGGGAACTCTTGGTATAGGTTTGTTTTATGCTAACAAAGATAGTGCAGATCTTGTTGGTTATGCAGATGGAGGTTATTTATCTGATCTCCATAAAGCTAGATCTCAACCCGGGTACGTGTTTACATGTGGAGGTACTATCATATCATGGCGCTCCACAAAGCAATCTATTATTGCTACTTCTTCAAATCATGCTGAAATAATAGTTATTCATGAAGCAAGTATGGAATGCGTATGGTTGAGATCAGTGATTCATTTTATTCGAAAAAAATATGGTTTGGAATGTGAGAAAAGACCCACAATCTTATACGAAGACAATGCTTCATGCATAGCCCAATTGAAGGGAGGATTTATAAAAGGAGATAGAACAAAGCACATTTCACCAAAATTATTCTACACACATTATCTTCAGAAAAATGGTGACATCGATGTGCAACAAATCCGTTCAAGTGACAATCTAGCAGATTTGTTCATTAAATCTTTGCCAGCTTTAACTTTTGAGAAGATGGTATACAAGATTGGAATGCGGAGACTCAAATATTTGAAACAAGGTTTTCATCAGGATGTCCATTCATTACTCTACTATAGATAATCTTCCTGAAGAAGATTATCCATTTAGTACTCTATTGAAATTTATCTACAAGCAGCTAATGCAGGCAGGTTGCAAGCAACTCAATAAAATAATTTGCAGCAGCTTCTTATTAAACAGGCAGGTTGCAAGCAGCTGATGCAGACAACTTACAAGCAGCTGATGCAGGCAGGTTCCAAGCAACTCAATGAAATAATTTGCAGCATCTTCTTATTAAACAGGCAGGTTACAAGCAACTCATGAATACAGCTTACAATCAGCTAAAGAAAAGCCTTGCAGTTGCTTCCTGAAAAGCATCGCAACTGCTTCATTTCTTTTATAAATAGAGGAGTTTTCAGTTCATTATAAACACAAATTTAAAGTTTAAATAATAAATCAGTTTCTCTTTATACTTGTCTTTACTTTACGATCTTTATTTATAATAATCATAAACTTTTATATTATTTGTATATTTATTAGATTACATGTCTTGTTTCGCTATTAGTGTACAGAGGTTAATTAGGCAATGCCCTTAGCTGAGCTGTTTTGTGTATTGGGTTCCGTAGAAGCCTATGACAAAAGGTGTCGGCTCTGATGATGTTACATCACATGTACATTAGTTACGTACACATATATATAAGGAAATGGCCAAATAGATAGGTAGGTCCTAAAATTTGTCCCTTTTTGTCACTTAAACTTCTAAATATAGGGTAGTTTCTATCAGAAATTCCAATTAAATTTATCTATGCCAATTAAACACCTAAACATATGGTTGTTCCTATCAGGCACTTTAACTAAATCATATCTGTGCCAATTAAATACTGTCAAGGAAAAGGGTGCGTGAACATGAGAAAAATTTGTTAATTTATTATTATTGTTATTATACTCTATATTATAATTATTTTATGTATCCTAATATATTATTCATATTAAAGCCTTATCGTCATTTTTTTTTTCTGTTAACGGTTCTGACTTCTGATATCGAGGCTCTGTACTCTTTAAGAAGTTACTATGTGTCAAACCAGTAGGGTTAAAGAGTGGGGGGCAATTTCCATTGATAAGTCGCCCACATTTTTTGACTTGTTATCATAATTCTATCATCAAAGTCACTTTGCCCTTTCTCACAACACAACATAGATCATCTTTGCAGAAAAGAAGCTATGGCCTCTTAATTTCAGCTATAAACTATAGCAGTAATAATTAAATAGGCAAAATGTGTGCCCGCGAATTGATCAAATTAGTGTATATGTTTCAGTTTATATGATGGACTAGTTCAAATTTTGAAAATCGAACCTTTTACTTTTGATAATGAGTTTGGACATAAAATCTTTTGAAATAAAATTTACATATTTGCAAAACTATATTAAAAACTGCTATTAGTTATAATAATCATTAATTCAAAATATTTAAAAGGCATATAAAAATTTACGGTCAAAGAAAAATTTGTGTGGCTCTAGAAACCACAATTAGGTTGTATATATGTCGGGTTTGTTCGAATTTTTCAATTATCAAATCAAATCAATAGTGTTGGATTTTTAAATTTATATACCAAACCAATAAAGTCGGATATTTCAATCTCGATTTTTTTCGGATTTTTCGGGGTTTTCGGATTTTCGGATTTTTTTCCGGTAAAGTCTTCATAGCATAAAATATGTAACTTGTGCTCCCAATATTTCTTACGTCCTAGTAAAATATAACTATATAATGTGTTTTCAAGAAATTAATACAATAATATGAGATAAGTCACAGCATTATACTAAAATATTCAATAACAAAGATAAAATAATAAAATTACATAAAACAAATATTGCTAATTAATAAACCATAATGAAAATTAACATAATCTAAAAATACTATATAGGTCATGCTAAAATAAGTATAGTTAATAAGTACTAATATTAATTACATAACTAAGCACCGAAGAAAAAGATAAACTAAGTTATTCATTATAAACCAATGTAAAACTAAAATAATTATCCAGCACTATCGTCATTCCTATTATTGAATTGAATTTCTTTTGTTAGCATTAGTATTGATTTAAACTTTGTTTGAGTTACTATATTTATGGGCTATAAAATTTATTTACCATTCAAGAATGTTAAGTCTAAACTTGAAATAATACGCTAAAAGATAAAACTGTGAAAAAATTTAAGAAATATTTATAAATTATATTACAATAAATATTTATATATATAAAATATTTTTAAAAATTAAATAAATGTACTATATTGATTTGGTTTAGGTTTGACGTTTTTTAGTTAAAACAAAATCAAACCAATTATGATCGGGTTTTAAAAAGTCGAAGGACAGGAAAAGCAAAAGCGAAAAGCAAGTTGAACTAGATACTAATGACTTTAAATGATCTAGCTAGCTGCAACATACATTTGGTTCTTATGCAAAAAGTCCACCTACAAAATCAACTTTATTTTGTACGGACTTGATTTTTTGGACCAAAGTGTTACTTTCCCAAAGTCAATCTTAATACGGTGCTTACTAACATGTTTATGCCTAAAGATTTTAACTGTACGTTTTAGGTGTGAAATTTAATACCCTTTATTATATTTTATTTTTGGTTGGGAAAGTGACCAATTCAACACACCTCTCTCCCCAATTTGTCCAAACTCCTTTTGGCTGGTAAGCAGTAAAGAATTTCGTTAAATAGAACTGTGGACCACAGAGGTTGCAAGTGTCCTAGTATAGTGATTTATCTGGGCAGAGAGGTGTTGTAGTTATAAATATTTGCTGCAGTAGCCCTTTTATTTTATCGGTCCCAAAATAAATAATTAAAAGTAATCAGTTCTAACAGGTTTTTAATTATTAGTCCCAACTGGTATATAGCACACTTTTAACTTTGACCTAACCATGAATATTATCAACTGTATAAAGTGTAACTTAATTAACAATAGATATATTTTTTAAAAGAAATTATGATTACCTCGAAAGAAGAAACTTGTAGAACGTGAAATGGCTGAAGAATCATGCAGGCATGCAGTGCTTAATTTAGCATATAACACCCGGGGGGCGAAGCCTACGGGAACGTATTCAATCGAATCTAGTAATTTTTGTTTAAATTTTTAATTTATATTAATTTTTTATTAAATATATATAAATTATTACTTTTTTTTAAAACCAAGTAACTTAAACACACTATAATTGAATCAATAAATTTTAAATTCTGGCTCCGACTATGTTTATAAGAGCTCGGAGAAATCCCCTAAAATAATGTACTACTTAATTAGAACTATATCCAATAACACTTGCAAATAATCATTACATGATGATTTCTCACAGTTATTTTGTCTTGCCATACCCAAGCAATTGGGCATCCGCAGTCTGCCAACACCACCTAATTTTGTTACTAGTTACTGTTCCCTCCCCCATGTTTTCCACTCTAATCAACCTAAACAAATTTACTCTGTCTGAAATAATTTTCACGCGATCACCATCTAGATAATTATAAGTAAATTTCCATAAAAGAAACTAATAACCAGAAAAGGTAAGGCAGTTTATCTACTATAACATATTAATATAATATTCACTAGAAATATAATTTCTTTTACAGTATAGTATTATAAATTAAATTCAGATTTAAAAAAAGCTTACTGGAACTTATGGCTAGCTAACAGAGTAGCAGGTCCAATTCTAAGAGGTGTAGCTTCTGCCAATGGGAGTTAGGATCAGCCGCCTGCTATAACCAATCAAATTAATTACTTTTTTATACATTTTGTAAACGGAAAATTAATTTTTATATTTTTCACTAGAAGTTCCACTTTTTTGTTTTTGTTTTTGTTTTTGAAGTTGATGCAAAGTAAGCAGATTTTTGGTTTTCATATCTAAGGAAGTGCGACCATGTTTAGAAATATTGTCAATTTCAGAAGGTGGTATACTTAAAGAGTTTAGTACAATAAGGGAAATGAGGATTAGATTTACATTTTGCTTTCTGAATAACTTTTTTTCTAATATTATCCCAAAATCCCAACTGTAAAAGCTTCTGCAAAGCGGTCATCTTTTCTTCTTGTGAAGAATATTGACAAAACTTTCCAGCAAGTTTGAAGGGAAAAAGCATGGTTTATTGGGTTGTCTTTTGCTGTAGTTGCCATTTCAAATTAAATGTTTGTTCATATATATAACATTGACAAATCTATCTGTTAATAGATTTTCTGAAGATCTTTTTATAATTGATTTTAACTTGGTTCTGAGTAGTTCCAATTTCTTTAAAGACAGTAGGCGGCCGTGGTCCAAATAGTTTTTCGATTTTCGTTATAACTATTTACTTTATTACTCCCATCCCTATTGTAGTAAAATCTGAAAAGAAAAAGTTAGCAATATGAGGCTATATATAGAACACATATATAAGTTACAGAGACAAATTAAAATGTTGTGCTTTTTTACGTTTTCAATGTGAAAATTTGTAGTTTCCTTTTGCATCTTGGAATGAAATAACTTGAAAATTTTGAACTTTCTTATTGTCAGATTTTGTGTGTCACCACAACAACCGATACTTCAAATATTACAGTTTGATAAATATCATAAATATATCGAGGTGGGTGATTAGATACACTGTACGGCATAAATAAATTCAGTGTATACTGCTAGGAGTTACAGATTTTACACATTAAGATTGTTGTATGTAAGCTTTCTTTAAAAAGGAAAAAGCCACTGAAATTAATGGAGACGTCAATAGTAATTGCATATAATTCGTGCCAACCTAGGACCACATACATATTAGGAGTATATGTTTATCATTTACATGTAATTCTGAATTATAATTTACAGTTAATAAGCTTGCTAATTTTACTAAAGATTTAACTTATACACTAATAGGTAAGTTATACTATTATAGTATTTTACCTTATTGCTAAAGATATAACATGGCTCATTTTCATGTTCTAATTTCATTTTTTATGAATGAAAACTTATACCAAATTATTTTTTACATGACTTGTGTATTTTTTTAAGTCTAAAAAAATGTATAGAGGCTAAACTCTTCTACTGGATCTTACTTAGCTTAATTATAAACAGTTTTGTCCAACGTGCATGAGGATGCACGCGTGCATGTGGTTGACCATTCTATATATTATCTGTTTCCCTGAAGAGGGAGCTGGAGATTATGAAAGCAGAATAAAAATGGGTCTTAATCTGCTAATTAACAATGATTGAAACTTGCATCTTAAGCATAAGTTAAATCTCTGTAAAACATGCATATGGGCTATGGCCATGCTAATGAATGCTTCCACAAAGATATTTATTAAGCCGAAGCCCAAAGTAGGTAGAAGTCTAGATATAAATTACTATGTCGGATTCAATAGTTTTTTCTTAAATAGTATATTCACGACGGTCTATATATATCTTTCTTGGGGTGCGATCATTTTTTTAACTTTGTAGATGGTTTGTGCATTGAGCTGTCTTTTTTATATTAATAAATTTATACGTATTAAATTTAAAAGTCAATTATTAGCACTTATAATTATTATTTAAATATTCAAAATCCATGAAATTAAAATTCTTGCTCTGCTATTGAGGAATTAAATGAAAGTGCAGAAAGATCAATGAAAAGGTATGGCGGGACCGGTCGAACCTGAAACAATAAGGTGTCGTGTCAATTGGGTAGGAAGTAGTATCATTCGTTTGTAGCTCCGCATGTTACTGTTTTGCTTGTTTATATGCCACGTGTATTGATGACACACAACAAGTACTGCTCTTCTTTTCGAAGAGTAAAACTTCTATTCCAATGCTCTTAGATCTCATCAAACTGAATATTACATGCTCTCTACCCTATCTACCAAAATATATTCCCTGACGGGCCATTTGTTTGTGGGGATTAGGGGTTATGTCACTATAAAATTTGAGATTAAAATTGTTCATTATTTCATTGATGTGAATATTAGCTAAAATCAAGATAAAGTTTATTTCAAAATTTTGGAATTATATATTCCATATAATTAGATAGGATCACCTATTCTAATTATAATCCTAAAAATTTCTAGATCTTGTTTTAAACCAAACGATCCTTAAAAGAAATTTATGGGGTCGTTTGTTAGAATCATGTATATATAGATAGAAATGGTATTTCGGGAATTTGAGCTTCTTAATTAAAATATGAGCCTTTTCCGTCCGTTAATAAAGTATGAGGGTGTTTTGCAAAATCAGAAATTTTTATTTCTTCACTTTTATAAACTAAAATTTATATGGTTTAAAAAAATAAAAAGACTACTATACACATCTTACTTTCCTTAAAAGAATATTTAAAAAGATTATAATCAAAGAATACAAATTATTTGGCTCTTCATTATATCACAGTCATTCTTGTTTTTTTTTTTTTTGGCGGGGGGGCGTTGGGGGAGATGAAGTAATATTTTTTAAGAAAATATAAGAGATCTATAGATGAATGAACGGGGGCAGATCTTCGTTAGACGAAGCGATGTCACCTGAAATTTTACTAAATATTTATATGTGATTGAAATATAGAAACAAAAAGTAGAATAAATGAAGTAAAGTGACACCACTTAACACAAGGAGCTAAGCCATGCGGTAAAGTGTTTCAGATCAGTGAATGAGGTCGCAGAGTTCGAAGCTACACAGCATCAGTTTTGTTTTAAATTTTTTATGAACCACTGACCTTTTAGTTGTTTACAGAACTTTGAACAGATGAGTCGAGGTTCATATTTGATCACTCTAGCCACATAAAGTTATTTGAATATAGAAGAATGATGTTGCTGCCATAAGTAGTTTGGCTTTTTCTTTTTTTTTTTCCTTTATCTTTATTCTCGACGATAAAATTTATTAAAAATAATTTTCGAAATCAAATGAATGATTAATTTTTAATTGAATATTTGGTGCCTTATGTTAAAAAAAAAGTATTTAGTATTATTTCTAATGAGATTATTTTGAATGCATTTCAAAAAATAAAAACTTATACCGAGAAGAGTTGTAGTAATATACTTGAGTTGTCTTTTATTAATATGATTCAAATTGTTTTCTTTTTTAATAGACTTACTTATTTGTTTACGAGTTAAAATAATGACATCACTTACGAAAAATCGTATGTACACCACGGTATGTTATTTATCCGGAATTATCGTAGTCTATACTTCAGGATTTCTTATGAAAATGCTCCTTTAACATGCAATTACCTCAACGTTGTCTGCCAATAATCTTGACTTATCTTTCAATCCCCTTACTTTTTAGCAAAAACTACTAGGTGAAAAAGTTTAGAAGAAGAAGAATTAAGAGTAAAGTTTGATTAGAGTGATAGTGATTTAAGAGGAGGTTAATCAGCAGCCTACTGTCAATCCCACACATGCATGGGAGAAACACAAGTTAATCCATAATCATTATGTTGGCTTGTGAAAGTAACTAATGGTCGGAAGGCCATTTGACCAACTTATATCACTTTAAAATGGAAAAAGACATTATATTGAGAGTAAAAAAAAGTTTACTCATATATGGTATTTTTATCACATCACACACTAGTTCACTATAGTTAACGTGAAAAATTGAGATAAAAATTTATTTATTGCTACTAGTTAATTAATTGCAATTAGTGATGAAAGTATATTTTACACAGTACATTCAATATGCATACAGAATTGATGTAAACATTTGTAATTTGGGAGAGGCAAGTAAGAACAACAATATCGTCATACATGCTATTGACAATGGGTGTGTTTGGTACGAATTTTTTCATATTTGTTGGCTTAAATATTTTGAAAAATATTTTCGTTATAAACTCATTTTTCTCCAATTAGAGAAAAATGTTTTCCCTATCAAAAGAAGGGAAAATATTTTTCAAAACTCTTTTTCAACCTTTACCACCCTATTCCCCACCCCAACCCCACCCTCGCCGCATCCCTGAACCCCACCTTTGCCCCCCACTCTAAATAGAAATATTATTAATAGTATTTTCTTTTCATGTTATAGATAGGGTACTTTTTCATTTCAACAAATTAGTATTTTCTTTTCATGATATAAAAAAGGTTTTTTTTTTCATTTTAACAAAAAAAAAGTACTTTCTTTTCATGATGAAGAAAAAGTATTTTTTTTCCCTTTCAACAAAATGTAGTAAAAAGTATTTTCTTTCATTTCAACAAAATAATTGGTATTTTCTTTTCATGATGTAGAAAAAATATTTTCTTTCATTTTAACAAAATGAGTATTTTCTTTGCATGATGTAGAAAAACTATTTTCTTTTTAGTTATGGAGCACAAATTTCAACGTTATTTGCGTAAAAAAGTAAAGCAGTACTTTTGTTCCTTTGGGTATGTTTGAATTTTTAAAAAATAATTAAATTCTTAAAGAAGATAGAGTCTTGAAAACGTTGGGTACTGATGGGGGAGGAGCACATAAAACATGGGGACTGAAGATTAATTAGAAGAATTTAATGCTTAGAATTTAATTTTGCAATTAACGGGTTCATGGGGAAAAAACGCAAGAAACAGCTGCTATAAAAACATTCAGAAACATACTTCATTAATCCTCCTTATTCATATAGTGACTTTAATGCATTTGAGAGAAGCAAAAAATGACTACGGGTGTGTTTAATATGAATGAAAATATTTCCGGAAAAAAAATTCTATTTACCAACTAAACAAAGAAAAATAAGTAATAAAATCACTCATTTTTCATGAAAACGTTTTCTAGGAAAATATTTTCCCTGAAAACATTCTCTTTCGTACCAACACACCCAATGACTTATATACTTTTCTTTTATCCTCCAGGAGAATGAGTATATTAATTTATTAAGAGGGAATTGAAATTACGTCAAGATAAGTAGCAGTATTTGTTTGATTGCAGCACCCTATAAAATGGGAATACCCCGTTTTTGTTTCATACCAATTACTCCACTAACGAGAAATACTAATTTGATATCTTAATTTGTATGAAATGAAATTGGAAAGCGCTGTGAGACGTGTGTCCACCCTCCTAAAAGGTGTGCATAAAATTCTCAATGAGGAGAAAATAATATATGTTTATTTACTTTACTGATAATTAAATATTGTAAAGTGCACTTCAAAGATCTTTTCCACGAAATTGTCTGCTAATATAGAGGTGGTGAGGGCCATAGTATGGAGGCTTATTTTATGAAATTAAGCTTGAAAATGAGTAGTTGGTCATTTTTTTATTTTTGGCTGGTGGCATATGACTCATATCTTACAAGTAAATTTCCTGTGTCTCATCGTTTAGCTTAGCCTTTTTGCTTGTTAATCTATTCTCTTTCACACTTAAAAATTATAAAAAAGAAACAAACATTCTTTTTTTCACGCCCAATGAAGTGAAAGGCGAAGTTTCACGTTGACCAAGAAGGTGTTGTCATTAATAGCCTATGGTCAAGGCTACATGTATATTGGAATTGGGAACAGTTTAATTGGCTGATTATAAACTTTGGACTGTTGCTCTATTTTGAGGCTGTGAACCACTTATATTCCAGGTATTGGGGATATTGTCAATAGAATCGAAGCATAACTAATTTTGGTTTTTGTCTATTTTTGTGTTTGATAGAACACAATGCACCATGCCACTAGTATAACTATTTTAAATTGCTTTTTCACTTACCTTTCTCTCTTAATTTCGGCTAATAATGTTACTCTTTTTAGGAAAAAGAAAGAAATATACGCAGAGCAATTAAGGAAAAAGAAAATTGACTTGTCCGCAAATGCAATGATCTTTTCTGCGCCTTCGCGCAATTTATTGAATGAACTTGCGTTTCCACATAAAGTTAAGGTATGAAAAGGAAGTATCCAAAAATGAGTTTTTTTTTATTTTTTATTTTTTATTTTTAACTAGAGCACAAGTTTCTTTAATCAATTAACGGTATACAAAATATACATATTAGGATTAAAACCCATATAGAAGTACAACTTTTTTTGCAGAAAAAGGTGAGCTGTACAGATGAAATTATGCGAATTGTACGTGCAATAGTTTTATTATTAAAACGGATGATATTACACTAATTATAGGTGAAACATTTTTATTCCACAATTGAAATTTTTTTTTTCCCAACAACCGACAATTGAATTCTTAACGTGAATTAACATGAGAATACGAACTTGTTACAAAAAGATGTAACAATCTTAATATGGCTATAAGCCTATAATATCATAGTAATTACGTTGAGCCTTCTCCATTTATTGCCCGTTATTTTCATAACTTCGATTATTGTCCTCCTAAACCCCCGCAGCTGAATTTTGGCACAAATGTGGAAAAACATCACGTTTTTAATGGAGCATACCCATATTAATTTTCAATTTTCACCAAGATTAGAATAAATCTTTTCTAGTTCTTATCATAAAAAAATGTCGTTTGAATCTTTACTATCACACGAGATAAACCACACCAAGTTGACTCGGTCAATTGAACAAACCGCAAATCACGCCTAATGGTGTGTGGCAAAGAGAATGCCACTTTGGCAGTATCAGTATATTCAAATGGATTCACTATACAAATCTAAGAGGTGATTCACCTATTTATTAATTCATTTCTTTTCTTTCGAGAATCAATTTGATGTTACATTATACTTCCTCTAATCAATTTTTAACTTGTTTAAAATTTTGACAAACTCATTAAAAATCGTAGAATTAATCATAAAGAGCATATGAAATTAATTATAAGTACACATCGACATGTTGATTCGTTTTTCGCCTTCTTTTTATTCTGTGAAGTGACAAATTATATGCACCAAGTATTTTAACCAAGGAAACAGTTAAAAAAAAACAACGAAGGAAGAAAAAAATACTGAATTCGGAACAACTCAAATTTCAGTGAAGATTGTGATTCTCATTAAATCTCCATAGAGTTTTTCGATACAACTCTTTCCAAGGACACCTCTACTTATTCTGAAGCCAACATCTATAAACTAAAAATAAAACTCCACTCTTCACTCCGTTCACTTTCACGGAGATTCTAAAACAAATAAATTATACTACTAATAAATACTAATATACTCGAAGAAAAAAATAAACAAAATTCTAGCCGATTTCTTGTTGTCGCCGGAAAACAAAATTTGCCAATTAACACTGGCAAGCCGGGACAGTGACACTTGCAAAAATTTAATAGAATAGAACTGAAATTATATTGCCAACAGAGAATCGACACTTGAAAAATCACCACCAATGTCTTGGAAATAATCATCCACTCCTAATGTTCCCAAGTCTTGAAACGAATCATCAAAATTGCCAAAATCATCGTTAAATAGGAAGTCGTTCACAAAATCCGATGATGATGTGTCATTGTACGACGAGCCAAAATCATTGGGAAAACCTGTCGTTGTATCCTCAAATAATGTCTGTTCCACTGCTTCGAAATTGAAGAAATCTTCTAAAAACGAAACATCTGTTGGCAAATAATCGTTTGAGTAATCTGGTATCATGCTGGTCTCGCCCTGACATTCTTCCATTTCTTGCCTAACCGGTAACCCAAACGGTTCAACATCCTGAACCGTTTGTTCACACTCCACCGGTCCTTGAACCGATGGACTTTCTTCCTGAACCGGTTCGGACCGGCTTTGGTGCTCTGTTTCTTCACTGGACTGGCTCATTCTAAACCGTAAAACAGAGGTTGGAGAAGGAATATTACGGGACTCATTGCCGGATTCGTAGCCGGAGTTTGAAGGGACATCGATTTCAGGCTTGGGGGGAGTGATGAAGTTGGTTAAGGCGTCGGGCCCACGAAGCTTAATAGCAGCGTTGTCATAAACCATGGCCGCTTCTTCAGCGGTGTCGTAAGTGCCCAACCAAAGCCTGACCCGACGAGCCGGGTCTCTGATCTCAGCGGCCCATTTGCCCCACGGCCGCTGACGTACGCCACGGAACTTCCTAACAGTACCAGCCGACTGTGGGGGTTGTACTTCCTTCACCTTCATTGGCTTTTGCTTAGGCTGAAGAATGTCAGCTGCTCGTTTCTTCACCGCCGTCTTCCCACTGCTCGGCATGCTGACTTCACACTTAACGGCGGTTTCAATACTGATTTCGTTGATGTACTTTTTCACGCGCCTTCTTCCGAAAAGCTCGTCTTCTTCGTCGCTAGAAGAATCCGTTGCGTCTGGGTCTGTAACAGATATCCGAACAGTCTTAGGAGGAACAGAGCGATTGTATTGGTTGGGTTTTTGGGGTTCTGGAAATTTTTTGGATTTTACAGGGGAAGGTTTAGTGACTTTTCTAATAAGGTTTCGATGCTCTGTATATTTGATCGGACACAACATATCGTGATCCATTCAAGCTCTCTTTCTTTAGATTAGCTATTTTCACTATTTCTCTGTTTCTAACACCACAAAAAGGGAAGGGGAATTACAACAGAAGAGTGAGAGGTCCAATGAAGGTAAAGGATGATTGCTTTGAGAGTGACACAAAAGTATAGGACTCTTAAAAGATGAGAAGAGCAATGGAATCGTCAAGGAGAAGACCCAAAAACACACTGATTCAGAACAACATCTGACAAAAAGAGGACCCCCAACGTTAAAAGACGGAATGGTAAAAAGAAAACACACCTAAACCCACACGTAGAACAACGCCTGGGATTAAAAAAGGAATTAAGGGGTACAGATTTTGCAAGGAATGGATAGTTTAAATGACTTTCTTGCTCCTTTTGAATTCCAGATAGTAAGATGCTGATGATGAGGAGGAGGAGAGAGAAAGAGAGAGTGTGTGAGATTTTAGAGAGACAGAGTTGTGTTTGAAACTGGGCGTGAGTCTAGAACGATCAATTCGCTGTTTTATAGGATCCAACCAGCCGAAATTAGAAGCTCCATAATAAGCACACCAATTTTTATTTACTTTTAAAGATTTTCTCTTTCTCTATTTTTTATTCCTTATTTTTTAAAACCAATTAAGGGAAATAAATAAATATATATTCATACTATCAGATTCTGTTAAATACCTAGTCACCGGCCGTAGGTAACTGGGGACCGAAGATTCCGGTTATAGCCGACGGTAAAGAATCACGATTCGCCACATCACGATGCGTCTGCAACACCGTTAGTGATTTTGACACGTAGGGAAAGTGGGACCGGTTAACGGCGTTGGTCCAATGAGTGAATTTCAAACGCCTGCTGAATCAGCTCCTAATTGTTTCTCGAATTACGTGTGGCTTATCACGTGAGGCCCAGGATACCCGGCCCAGTTAAAATATGCCAGTCAAATTCAAAGATATTGCCAACAACTCAGCTCTTTGACCAATTAATACAAGATGTTTTCATCGTTACTTACTGGTGGTTGATTTGGGTCCCTTTTATTATTTCTTAATTAATTTTCAAAATTTGGGACTTTCCGCCGGAGGTTTTAGGCCTTCTTGACCTTTTATAATATTAAATTTAAAAAAAAAAATTAAATCTTTTATATATGAATGAAAGATCTCTTATATGTAAAAGTAAATCCATCATTGTAAAAAAAAAAGGTAAACCATAAAACTAAAAATAAATTTGTGAAAGGCAAAAAAACCAATTGACTCTTCACCCCAGGGGTGTTTTGGTTATAAAATTTCTGCTATTAGTAATTCCACTAGGAGATGAGTTGTATTTTTTTAATCAATTTTAAATTTACTTTTACAGCTAGGAATATTGCGAGACACCTAGAATTTGCCGCTTTTGGTGGCCTGTGGGTTTTACCTTGTTTACTATTAACGCATATCAAGGTAAATGAAACTCACGCGACTGGGAGGCCCGTGCATGAAACAATTTCGTAGTTGAATTTAAATAAATACTTGCTCGCACCTAGTGTGTTTCTCAAATTAAATAATTTAATTTAAAAATTGATACTTAAAAAAGAATATATATCACATTATTCTTGTTCAAGTAATAAATATGTGGATGCAAGATACGTATTTCATATTAATTATTTTGGTGTGAATACAGTGAGTATAAATTTTTACTGTCATGTTACTGTGCGCACCAACATAGAAGGTTAGAAGGTAGTCCAATATTTTTCCTTCCCTTTCATGTAGTACTAGTATTATTCTCATATTTTTTTTTATTTTTAGATCGTTATTACTACATGATGTCTTTTTTGTTTCAAAGTTCCGTATTATTTTGATGTTTGTTTACCCTTAAAAACGGATAACAATTAAATTTGTAGGTGATTTTAATGATACGCGGATTAATTCAACACAAATGATGAATTACGTTAGATTAAACAGATAAATGACGTAATAAATTGTCAAACCAATCAAGAGGAGTGATCCTAGACTTAGTAACAGTTTAATGAAATGCGTGTCTTCGATCTCGGGCTCACGTTATCGATGAATTGATGAACAAAAGAAAGAACATTGAATAATAGAGAAAATAAGAATATATTGCCTTGGTATGCGTTTTACGGTGTGTCTAATGAATAATCAGACCCTCCCTCCCCTTCTTTTATATAGTAGGGGGAGTTTTACCCTTGTAATTTCACAAAAGGTAAAAATTCTTTCGTTTAACTAATCACCAATTTTCTACCGATACATGCCGGGATTCACGCCGTGATAACCGTCGATCACGGATATCACGACCTTTTGTTGGTCATGCTCGATTATCTGGTAATGCTCTCTGAGATTTTTGGGATTCGAACCGATCCTGGGGGTCATGACCCCGATAATTCCGAGGACAGAAGTTTTGCCCGGACCCCGGCTCGAGGGACTCCTTGCCTCGATTCCGATCCCTTACGGTCACGTCTCTTCCTTCGTTTACTTCATCGAAAACCAAGGTGTTCCATGGACTCGATTTTACCCGTACACGATGTTTGTTTTGCTCCATGACTTTATATTATTGTAGTTCTTTTTCTATACTATATTGTGACTTTGCGTTTCTTGAGCGGATGGTCTATTGAAAATAATTTTTTTACCCACACAAAATAAGGGTAAAGACTATGTAAACACTATTCATTCGAGATCCTAGTTAGTGTGTGCGCACGTGTGAAAGAGATGCGTTTTAGAGAGTGAAGAAGTGAACAAAGTTTATCACCTAATTGTCGACTCTATTCTCGGTAAAATTGTTCCCAAAAAATAATCCTTCACCACAAAAATAGCACATGATAACTCGCCAGAGTTGGTCTCTTGCGCAATGTGATTATTCTTGTGACTCATTTGGGGGCTCCAGCACGTGGTTATTTCCTATCATCTTTATTTTCTTTTGTTGTATTATTATTACTCCTCCTCTTAAATTGTTTTTTATCTTTCCTCTTTCAAATAATAATCAATTTAATTAAATACTGTTAAGAATATTAAATTTAGGTAGAAATGTTAAATTACTTTACAATACAAATTACATAGAGAAATATGACAAGTTAATTGTATGGTCAAGAAAATTGTGGGCCACTCAACATAAGTTTCTTCTCGTTACAAAGTATTTAAAATGGTTCAGAAATTATGGACATGAACTGTAACATAATTAACTCTCTGAAAGCTTATAATGTCAAATACTACGGGACATGAACTGTAACATTTTAATTCCCTTTAGAGATTATGGTTTCTTCTGATTTTATATTTAATAAGAAACGAATGCTAAGAAAAATAATAATTGCTGAATTGATAGTAGTAAATATAGAAATTATACAAAAGACTTACCTTGTTATAACTTTTTTCCAAGTCTCATTGAACCAAGTCAAATGCAACTTTGACCTTTATTTGATAGTAATCAATGAGTTACTTGAATTTCACAACAACATTGGTTTCAAATTGTTTAATTATTTTAGTTTTCTTCGTACCAAGATGTCATTATTCACTTTTTCAAGAGCGTAATTTATGTCTCTATCATGGACATCCTTGTAGTCAATAGAATACAATTAATTTGACTATTATTGTCATGAATTCGAATTCATAATTCTGTTTGGTTTTTCTTTCCCTTTTAATAGCGCTGTACTGAAAAACAGAGTGTACCTTTTAATATCATTTGTGTATAGGGTAAATTATGATATGACGCGTGCTCGTCTAAAGGGAAGATACGTGGAACTCAAGACAGGGATGACCGAATACCAAACATAGCTATTCCGCTTGTCACCATAAATAATAATGTTTATAAAGGTATGTTAAATGCTCTGCGCCCGATAGCATTTAATAGGGAATATTCTGCAGCATTAAAAGCGATGGTCCGTTATAGAGAATTTGATATTTATGTTCACCGTTACATCTTCATCAATGACCCTCATAATTGACATTAAAAAAGGACACGGTTCTAGGACCTCATTCCGTAGACATAGCTATAAATAGTGAGATCAGTTATCATTGTAAAGATACGAATTTTCTAGCTAAACATATACTACATTCTATACAAAGCTTAAGACAATCTTACTTTCTTGCTTGGCGCCCTAAATTAGTTCATTTGTCTAGAAACCACGTATAAATTCAACTGTACCGTTTTACAGGCAAACAGTTTGGCGCCCTAGACAGCCGTACAATTAAATTAATCCTTGCCTTTTTTACTAATGCAATTTGATTATTTTATCTTAGAAAAAATCATAAAAAATGACAGATAACACTATTAACAACACGCACAACCCTGAAATTCGAGGAGATCGGCCTCATTTCGAGGATTCAATCAGTGACACCCGCAATTAGGGAAATGATGTCACGCTGGTGCATGACAGACAGAACCCTCGACGCGTTTGAGAGACAACTCCCGATGATGCTGATGAGGAGCATGTCATGGACACGGAGAGGGTCATGCGAGAGCAACAAGCAATCATTTTAGGCCATCTCACGCGGCAGGATAAGGTTATGACAGAACTGAAGCAGGCGCTATCGGGGGTTTCGAATAATGCAAACAGACGAGATCCAATTCCTCCCGGTGTTCACACAAACTAAACGATGCAGTGAGTCGACAACAACACTCCCAAGGGCGATATTGGCTCCGACGGGGCCGTGGGGAGTATATCCGGTCTCAACAACGTGAATGACCGGTTCAAGAATAAACTTTTACGGTTTATGAGGGAAGTAAACGCATGCATGGACCAAATCTCGGGCGCGCCACCAATATTAAAATGCCCATACTCGAAGAAGTATACTCAATTGCCATATAAGCCGAGTGCGGCACCAGAACCAACCTCAAAGCGGTTCAAAATGCCTGAAGTGCCAAAGTACGACGGGACTTTAGACCCACATAAGCATATTACCACCTACACAATGGCGGTAAAATAAAATGATTTAGCTCCTCATAAAATTGAATTTGTGTTGCTAAAGAAATTTGGAGAAACTCTCACGAAGGGAGCTCTAACGTGGTAATCATTATTACCCGAGCATTCTATAGATTCTTTTGAGATGCTCGCGGATTATTTCAACAAGGCTCACGCCGGGGCCAGAAAGATACAAGCCCGGAAGGCCGACATTTTCAGGATCGCACAAGAAGAATCCGAATTACTACGAGAGTTCGTTACCCGATTCCAGAAAAAGAGAATGTTGCTCTCGGCTGTCCCGGATGAATAGGCAGCTAAAGCATTCACCAAAGGATTGAACCCGAGAAGCTCAGATGCTTCCCGAAAGCTGAAAGATAGCCTGCTTGAGTTCCAAGCAACAACTTGCGCAGATGTCCATAATCGATACAAGTCAAAGATAAAGATCGAAGATGACCAGGTCAGTTTCACATCTTCGGCCAAAGGATGGGAGAAGAGCAGAGAAAAATAAAAGGATGACTACGATGCGGACAGACAGACTTCGAGGGGCCGGTTTTTGCCCTACGAACGTATCGAAAACCGTGGCAGAAACTTACAGGCAGCAAAATAGTTCATCGCTGATAGAGGGACCGATCATGGTCGAAACAATAGATCACTCCAGAATAAGGAGACGTCGGGGTCTCGGGATCCTTCTTACCCCAAGTTATCAGAATATAACATCAACGTCAGTGTAGTGGAGTTGGTGTCAGTTATGAGAAACATTAAATATGTACGATTCCCGAGACCTAAAAGATCTGATTCCAGCCAGAGAGATCCTAACTTATGGTACGAGTACCATGGGACGAACAATAACCGGACTAGAGACTGTCGACACCTCCGAGAGGAGGTGGAAACACTATTGAAGAATGGTCACCTTCAAGAATTCTTGAGTGACCGAGCTAAGAACAATTATGGTCGTAAAAGAGACAGTGCGAAACTTCCAAAAGCAGGAGAGGAACCCCCACGCCAAACGATCAATATGATCTTTGGGGGGGATGAGATTAACGGGGTCACCTTTTCGGCAGCGAAGAAAATGAAAGTATCAATAATGCATAGTAAAAGATTCGGGGAAGACGATATCATTTTCACGGAGGATGACACAGATGGATTGTTGTTACCGCACAACGACACACTAGTAATTTCATTAAATGTGTTAGATTTTAAGATTAAATGAGTTCTAGTAGATCCAGGAAGTTCGACTAATATCATATAATGGAGAGTATTGGAGCAAGCTAAACTCACCGGAAGTATTATTCCGGTAACAAAGCTCCTCACTAGATTCAACCTTGTGAGCGTGATGACTCGGGGAGAGATTTTGCTGCTCACGAATGCCGAAGAAGTAATTTAAACAACTCTCTTCGAAGTAGTAGATGGTGACATGGGATACAACATCATCCTGGGAAGGCCATGGTTACACGAGATGAAGTTGTACCCTCAACATATCACCAATTGCTGAAGTTTCAAACGCCCGAAGAAATCAAGCAGATAAAAGGTGATCAACCGACAACAAGGGAGATGAATAAATTCTCAATTTCCAATAGCAAAGGGAAGGAACGCACGGCATAGCAATTATAGGAACCGGCACCTACTCCTGAGCTAGAAGGAGTTAGCCCGGAAGCAGAGTCGTCATAACAAATATCATGTGCCAAGATATTTCCAAGTTCTAGAAATGACTGACGCAATGAAGTCCACGGCGGAGGAACTGGAGCAAGTTGCATTGTTCGAGGAATTCCTAGAAAGAAAATTCCATTTGGGGACAGGACTGCACCCGGAGCTCAGGTCTAGTTTTATTAAATTCCTTTGATTTAATGTTGATTGTTTTTCATGGTTGCACGAGGATATGACGAGTATCCCGACGGAAATAGTCGTGCACAAGCTGAGTGTGGATTCCAATGTACCTCCGATAAGTCATAAGAAACACCATATTGCCGATGCTAGGAATAAATTTGTCAAAGAAGAGGAAACACGCTTGCTTAAAATCGGTTCGGTTCGAGAGGTAAGATATCCGGACTGGCCATCCAATGTAGTAGTAGTTCCTAAGAAGAACAATAAATTTCGCATGTGTGTAGACTATAAAGACCTTAATAAGGCATGCCCAAAAGACTTGGTCCCACTGCCAAATATCGATCAAATAATTGATGCCACGGCCGGGCACGAGTTGATGAGTTTCGTCGTTTCTTATTCCACGTACAACTAAATGAAGATGAACCCAGAAGATTAGAAAAAAACTTCGTTTATAACGAATTTCGGTACATATTGTTACAATGTAATGCCATTCGGGTTGAAAAACGTCGGAGTCACTTATCAACGGCTCGTAAATAAGATGTTCGAAAAGCAAATAGGAAAGACTCTGGAAGTTTATATAGACGATATGCTCGTTATGTATTTGAATGCAAGTGATCATCTTAAACATTTGCAAGAAATATTCGACATCCCAAGGAAGCATAATATGAAACTTAATCCCGAGAAGTGCGCGTTGGTGTCAGTGCTGGTAAGTATTTGGGATTTTTGGTCTTACAAATGGGAATTTAGGTAAACCCCGACAAAATCAAGGCCATAGAGGATATCCTGGATCAATTGTCGAACGTAAAGGTATAGTAAAGGCTCACAAGAAAATTAGCAGCTTTGAGCAGGTTCATTTCTCGGTCATCGGAAAAATGTCATCGCTTCTTCACACTGCTCAAAAAGAAGAAGAATTTTGAATGGACACCGGAGTGTAAGCAGGATCTGAGGGATCTGAAGAAGTACTTATCGAGCCCTTCATTGCTCTCGAAACCAAAATATGGTGAAACATTGCTAGTTTACCTCGCAGTTTCAGAAGTTGCGGTAAGTGCGGTTTTAGTCCGGGAGGACGAAGGTACGCAATTTTCCATTTATTACGTTAGTAAAATTTTAACGGGAGAAGAAACTTGCTACCCACATTTGGAAAAAAATGGCATTAGATATCGTAGTCACCGCTCAGAAGCTGAGGCCCTACTTCCAATGTAACCTGATAACTGTGGTGACTACTTTTCCTTTGAGGAACATCCTCCATAAACTCGAGCTCTCGGGAAGATTGGCCAAATGGGTCGTCAAAATGGATGAGTTAGACATAGAATATAAACCAAGGACTGAAATTAAGTCGCAAGTCTTGGCTGACTTCTTGGCCGATTTCAGTCCAGAACTACTGCTTCTGGAAACCAAGGAGGCAGTAATGGTGTCGGAATCGACATCGGGAGTTTGGACCTTATTTATGGGCAGAGCTTCCAACGTAAAGGTGTCTGGACTCGGAATAGTCTTAATCACGCCTTCGGGGGAAACCTTAAGGCAAACCATCATAACGATCTATTTAACAAACAATGAAGTAGAGTATGAAGCTTTGATTGCAGGGCTGGAATTGGCCCGGGGACTTGATTCTGAGGTCATTGAAATCAAATGTGATGCGCAGCTGGTGGTAAATCAGGTCTACAGGATCTTTGATACTAAAGAAGAACGTATGCAACAATAAGTGGTAAATGTTCAGGCTCTCTTGGCACGATTCTGGGAGTGGTCAATTACTCACATGCCGAGAGAGGATAACGCAGAAGAGGATGCATTAGCAAACTTAGGATCATCGACGGAAATAAAGGGATCTAAATCCGGGACGGTAGTACAATTGATGATCTCAATCATGGATACGGAAGGTTACTATGAGGTAAATTTGACTAGTCTGGTCTGGGACTCTAGAGATGAAATAGTCAACTATCTCGATCACGGGAAGTTGCCCGACAACCCTAAAGCATCACGGGCATTATGCGTCAAAGTTGCACGTTATAGCTTCAAGAGAGGCGTATTATATAGAAAATCCTTCCAAGGCCCGCTGGCCCGATGCTTAGGAGTGTTAGAAGCTAATTATGTCATGAGAGAAGTCCACGAAGTGATATGCGGCAATCACTCGGGTGCAAATTCTTTGGTGCTGAAGTTGGTACGGGCAGGGTATTACTGGCCTCGCATGGAAAAAGGCGCCAAAGACTTCGCACGAAAATATGATAAGAGCTAACACTAGGCACCACTAATACACCAACCGGCAAAACCCTTACATTCTGTTCTGTGCCCGTGGCCCTTCATGAAATGGGGGATAGACATCGTCGGACCGCTGCCACCGGCTCCCGGAAAGGTAAGGTTTCTCTTTATTTTGACTAACTATTTTTTTAAATGGGTGGAGACAGGTCCTTATCAAAATATAGTAGAACGCGAAGTGGTCATTTTCCTGTGGGAAAATATAATTTGCAGATTCGGAATACCAAAAGAAATAATATGCGACAATGAGCCACAGTTTATCGGTGCAAAAGTTACAAAGTTCCTCAAAGATTTGAAGATAAAGAGGATCACATCTTCCCCTTATCATCCGAGCGCAAACGGTCAAGCGGAGTCAACAAACAAAGCGATTATTCAAAACCTCAAGAAAAGGTTGGAAGCGGCAAAAGGCAAATGGCCTGAAGAATTGCCCGGAGTTCTATGGGCCACCGAACAACGGCCAAATCGAGTACAGGAAAAACTCATTTTCCCTTGTGTACGGTGCTGAAGCCCTAATCCCGGTGGAAGTAGGTGAACCCACTTTGAGATATGTTTGGGCAGATGAAGAATCGAACAACGAAGCAATATTAATCAACTTAGAACTGATCGAAAAACACAGGGACTTGGCGCATGTAAGAATGGTAACTCAAAAGCAGAGAATGGAGAGATATTATAATCGAAGAGCCAACTTCCGTTATTTTAAAGTAGGAGACTTGGTTATAAGGAAAGTAAGCCAAAATACTCGGGAGCTCAATGCGGGGAAGCTAGGTCCAACGTGGGAAGGTCCCTACCGGATTTTGGCTATCACTAGAAAGGATTATACGAGTTGGAGAACCAGAATGGAAACAAGTTGCCTAGCAACTGGGACATGGCACACCTCAAAAGATATTATTGGTGATGAACATTATTCAAACGGAAAGTATGTGCTGCACTCTTTTTCCCTTCGTTCAGTTTTTGTCCCAATTAGGTTTTTATGGAAAGGTTTTTAATGAGGGAGCAACGAAAAGCATACTACGAAGACTAAAACAATAAGACCTTTGATAGCAAGGCAAACAAGCAATCTTACACTCGGGGATGGTTAGATAATCTTTGGTTCGATAGCAAATTCCCACTGGTAAGTTAAGTTTGCTAACGAACAAATGTTACCCAACCGTTCACGAGCACAAAACACTAGAGGGTTGTTAGATATTCCTTCGCTCAATAGCATAAAATCATGAGGGGAAGTAAAGTTTTGTTACCAAGTTAAGGATTATCTAGCAATTCATTAGTGGAATCTTCGAAGACACAAGACTTCCAGTGTTCCAATTTGCACGCTTCGCATTCGAACACTAGGGGGAATGATATGAGGATACATCAACAACGACTGCCACGTCAATCGGGGAACAAAAATCCAAAAATTAAACGCATCATCGGGACCGGGGACTGCGTAGCCAGCCCCGTAGAAACAAGTTGTTCAAGATAGCGACAATTAATGGCAATTTCTTTCCAGCATAGCAAATGCTTACGTATTATTTGAAAATAGTAGGAATAAAATGAAATACTTTTGTTTTTATCTTGTTTCTTGTCTGAACGATGAATAAACTTTGTCATTTGAAAGTTAAACAAGTACTTCAAATGTTAGTATCGTAAAGAACATGAGACGTCCTCTTAAAGAGTACCGTACACATAAGAGGGCCCTTTCTTATAAAAACCCTCACGTTAAAGGGTTGGTTCCGTAAGAATCTATGTCCGGAATCAAAAATGCCTTCAGGGAAAAATACACCTGAAGCAACATATGAAAAGGATGCAAAAAGTATGCAAATACTTAGAAAAACCCTCACATAAAAGGGATAATGCTCAAAAATAAAGTGCTTCAAGGGAAATACAGTCGAGACTACACATAGTAAGGCCCGAACAAGAAAACGTGCACAAATTTTTGAGCAAATGCAAAGATTAAAAACGTGCATGTATATTCAAATAAAAGTAAGACTCAAACGATACTTGAGCAAAAGTATGCCTTTATTTACAAGAATGTGCCAAAACGGTAAAAGTTCAAAATGTAAGAAAAGAAAAGAAAAGCTAAACTACAGAGCCTCTTGAACCAGGAGGAAAAGAAGTGTCCGCATTCCCAGGAGAAGTAGGTAGGTCCACCGATGGCTCGACATTTTCCCAGTTTGATCTCAGCATCGTCACCTTCCGATCACTCTTCAGTTCCTGAAAACTCGGAACCGGAACCACAAGAACCAGGAGCATCAGTCTACACCGGGAGTCCATTTTTAGCAGCTAACTCTAGCTCTCGTGCCCTAAAAATCCAGGCATCAAAGATGATGATATCAGCTTTGGACTCCTCCAAGGTGTTTCTCCTCATGTTGTACATGACTTAAATTTTTTCAACAACGAGGAAAGCCGCTCGGCGCTTAAGTTCTTCTTTGAGTCGGGTAACCTCACAAAAAGGTTTTCCCGGACAAACCTAGTAGATTGAGGCTGACGTCAAGGTCACAGAAAGTTGAACTAAAGAGCCTTTTATGCTCGATAGTTTTCTTGTACTTCTCTTCTAGATGGACGTGTTTCGCCTCCACCACAGCAAGCTCTTTGATTTTGGAGTTCAAGGTTGCTTCTAAGTTAGTTACTTTTTCGGCAGTAGCACTCTCGCGCTCGGTTGCGGCAAGAACGACATCCTAGATCTCAGCCCATTTGGCCTTAGCTTTATCAAATCTAACCCTCAGCGGGCCAATTTCTTGGCTAAGGGTTACCACCTCTTGCTTGCATTCCTGCAAATGAGCCTCCAAAATAACAGCCTCAGTAGCTTTGGTTTCCAGTTCCGAGAGGCGAAGAACAGTTTGTTCTTGTTCCACCAAAAGATGATTCCGTTCAGAAGTAAGTTCTTCCTTTTCACGAATCAACCTTTGAAGGCCCTCAGAAGCAAGAAAGTTGGCCTATAAGACAAGAAGAAGTAAACCATAGAATACATTCATACAAAAGTAGAAGAAGTAGTGAAGGAAGAAAGGAAGATACCGTTGCGACGTTGTACATGGCGTTGTTCAACAAGCACTATCCCGAGAGTGCCTGAATCTTTTCCGTGTCTTTTTATGAAGGAAAAGGCTTCAGATAATTAGCAAGCTCCACCGCCCAGGATAGCAAATTGCATCTGATATAGACCGAAAGAGTAACGTTTCCCCTCCTTTGTGAATCTTCAGAAGAGGCAGCATAATTTTGCCCCAAATTCCCAGGAACTGGGGATTGTGGAAGTGGAACACCTTCTTCATGGTCAGATATGGCCGATGGAGGTGATGTAGCAATTGTTAGTGGAAGAGTAGATGAAGATGGAAGTGATGTAGCAGTTGCTGGTGTTGGTGAAGGTGGAGATGAAGCTGATGGAGTTGAAGAGTGAGAAGCAACTGCATCAAATGCAGTGTTGGATGTTGGATGCTCGCCAACCAAAGACGGAAAGGACCCGGTACTCAGCCCCGCAGCACCGGTTACAACAATTGGGGACATTCTAGTTAAACATATACTACATTCTATACGAAACTTAATACAATCTTACTTTCTTTCTTTTTTATCTCAACATTGCTGTACCCGAAAACTTTATTCCCGAACTGTCATCTCTGTTGTTTCGTCTATATTCCAAGGCTAAGTATTATATATTTCTTCAATTATTGTATTATTTCAGGATCAAATTAGTTCACTTATCTAGAAACCACGTATAAATTCAACTGTTCCATTTTATGGGAAAATAATTTGTTGTTTAGATGTAAATTATTATAGAGCAACAAAATTATTGAACTTAATCAACAATGTCCTTTAGCAGTCACATTTTCTCAATTCTCACCCTTCCGATGTACTATTTCGTATGGGGCATACGCACTTATATGAAAAAAAGTAGTATTAATTATAATAACTTCGTACTTACTGGCACTTATTATTAATAGAGGGTATAATGAGACTTTATTTTCACTAATTAAGTTAGAATTGTAATATCCACCTAAACTTCTGATTTCGCCCATAAGATGGTGAAGAAACTAATTGGCATTTTAAGCTCCTAAAAATAGATGAGATTGCAGCAATTAGCACAATTAATGCAAACACCTAAGCAACAGATAATGCCCTGGTGTTTTACTCTTTAAGCACTAATTTTATAATATTCTGACCAAAAAGAGATCATATTTTTTAAGATAAATGAATGAGTTCCGTAGAAAAGTCGAAGTGCCCGCTAATTTGCTCACAAATCAATTACATAATTGTTTTGAACAAAAATAATGACTTATTTAGGCAAATCCTATTTTTAAAAAATGAATAAGTAAGTTCATAATAAATTGTCTAGCTTCGAATTTTATTTATTTTGAGTGGAACACATTACAACATTTAAAATATTTGAAAGCTTAATATGCCTTTATCCCTTTATACTGTACTCCAATCTATTGTAAGATAGTACCTTACTGCTATACAATTTTGACTAACTTGTAATATTTACATGATCAAAATGGTGGTAATTTTTTATTTACCTGTCCCAAGCACTTGTCTACGTTAGGCTGCTAACATTTACATTTTACACATAAATGAAACCTTGGACATATTCACGAGTCATGCTTTTATTTTCAATTTCTCTCTTTTATTCAAAACTAGTAATTCAGTGAATTATCTATAAAATTTTGCATTCCCTACTTTATAATTGTTAGACATTTTTTAGTTGAAGTGTAAATACAAGTGACAATAACAAAGGGCACAAGAAATACAGTTTGGTGTCTACCTCAGTATGCTGGCAAGTAAAATCACTAATGAGAAAGAAGTCACATGTGGAACTTCCCCTGTTCATCTTTCAAATGTTTCCATTTTGTTAACATGCAAGATTTCGAGTGTTCATATCATGTTTGTTGAATCAAGAAACATTTGTATACACATGGTTGTGGTGGAATGACAATTATTTCTTCATCCTTAACCAGAGATCTCGGGTTCGAGTCCCTGAGTATGGAGTCGTCTTTGTTAGGGAGCTTTACCCTCCAATGCGAAACTTTCCGGCGTAAATTCAAATTTAGTCGGACCCCAATCTGAATACCGCACACCAGTTGAAAAATCAAAAAAGAAAAAGAAACATTTGTACAAAACTTGAAACACGAGTGGTCTAATTATGGTTGTATATCACTAGGTGAGGTACAGAGCAGTTGCTCACGTACGACAGCTGATGATATTAAGAAGCGAAATTAATAATAATTTAATTTGATGATGCCATTTCTAAAATTCGAGCTCGATGAATATCAAATGTTGAAAATTACTTTAATTATGAAGTTGATATTAAAAATATGTATACGGGTAAAATCGAGTCTAATGAGAACCCCGATTTCCCAGTAAGGCAAACAGTGCAAGGACGTGACTGTAAGGAATCAGAATCAAAACTATGAGCTGTTAGAACTTATTATAGACTTGCGCATATATGGTATTAATAATAATTGTATGTTGGTTGCTATCAATAAAAGGTTGACCCAAATTAAAAGTGATTTGCTAAGATTTTAAAGTTAAATGGGTCTATTAGATACCTTGTAAAGTATGTGGTCTTATGTGTAGAAACTCGGATATAGTTTCAAATTTAATGATGGGCTAAATTAGAAATACATAAACTCGTGCACCTATTAATAGGGTTATGGTCTCCAAATAAGACGTAGGGTTTTCTTTCTAGCATCTCATCATTGGAAAGAAGAGAACGGCTTGCGTGTTGGTTTGGAAGATCGATAACCACAAGACGAGCAGTTTCATTTGTTCCTATGGATTCATGTACGCTTCCGCATTTAATATTTATTCTTGATGATTTGACATAATAGTTCTTGGGTAAAAGATGATAGTTTTCATTTTTAAAGTAATTTGGTTCTAACAGATAGGCCGTGTACCAGGGCCCGAGCAAAACAACTACCCTCGGAACCATCGGGACCACGTTCCCCAGGTCCGTTTCGAGTCCTAAGACGTCGGAGAGCATTATAAAACGACCGCACACGACTAATAAAGGGCTGAGATATTCGTGCCCAACCGGATATCACGACGTGAATTCCGACTCGTATCGGCAGAATATGAGTGATTAGCAAAAAAGAAGATTTTCACCTTTCTTAGAATTGTACCTAGGATAAAACTCCCTACTATATAAAGGGGAAGCTAATTATTCATTAGACACACTTTAACACGCATACCAATGCAATATACTTATGTTCTTTCTCTTTCTAAAAGTTTTTCAAAGTTCTTGTTTTGGTTCATAAGTTCTTTGTGAGTGCAAGCCCGGAATCGAAAGCAGGTTCCTTGTTAGGCCTTTAACCGAGCTCGGGCTCACTATGATTATTGGTTTGGCTATTTACTACATCTTTTATTTGCTTTATCTAATGTCATTAATCACTTGTACTGAATTAATTCGCATATCTTTAAAACCACATATACATTCAATTGTTATCCGTTTTCAAGGGTAAACAGTCTGGCGCGCACCATAGGGCTAAGGATAATAGTGATAATTTGGTACAAATTTCCATAACGCACTTTGTTTTACACTTGTCCTTTGAGATTTTAATTTCAGGCCAACTTAAGAATGTCAAACTCTCAATCTGCACACTTGAACGTTGATGTTGAGTATGGCCACCATGGCGAAAACAACAATATAGTGCCTAGAAACGAGGTGCCCCATGTTGACCCCAACAGGGCCCCAATATCGGAACCGATCGATGCCAAATCGCATATGGCCATCGATGCAAACTTGCCAACCGACCTCGAGAACAATGTTCGCGGAGGGGCTCGATTAGCAACTCGGGGCACGCATGACGGTAAAGGCGACAGGATAAGTCTGCGGGTATTCTTCGAAATGTTACAAGCTCAATAAAGCGTTGATAGCCCAGTTATAGAACCAAAGTTCCCCCCCCCCCGGCATAGTTGAGCTCGAACAATCTTGGGAAAACAATCGAAGAAATGAACAAGTCATAGGAAGGCTGGGTGAAGTTGAGCCCGGGGCCAACCCCGAAATAATAAAGATGCTCGAGGAACTCACAAAGCGGGTGGAATCGGGGGAGAAGAAGATTGAAGCCAACAACCAAAAAGTAAAGACCTATAACTCCAGAGTTGATCAAAATCCAGGAGCACCCCCGATATTAAAAGGCTTGGATTCCAAGAAATTAGTCCAAAACCCCTTTCCCCCGAGCACGGCACCGAAACCACTCCCGAAGAAGTTCTGTATCCCCAAAATTCCAAAGTATAACGGAACCACGGATCCAAATAAATACGTGACCTCCTACACGTGTGCCATCAAGGGATACGACTTAGAAGATAACGAAATAATGTCAATTTCGTTGAAAGAGTTCGAAGAAACCCTGTCGAACCTAACAGAAAAAACCTCCTCTAGGGAAATGGCCCCAATACGTGTAATAGAGAATAGTCATGCTTGGCTGGAACGAAAGACCAAGGAAAGAAACAAGATATCACAACTTACCCCCTAATTCCATTGATTCATTTGCTATGCTTGCAGATGCCTTTGTAAAAGCTCACGTCGGGGCCATCAAGGCCGAGATCAGAAAATCAGACCTTTTCAAAGTAAAGCAAAGAGATAATGAAATGCTCAAGGAATTCGTGTAGAGGTTTCAAATAGGACGAATGGACCTTCCTCCGGTCGCATACGATTGTGCTATTCAGGCATTCACTCAAGTACTCAACGCCCAAAGCTCTTTGGCTACATAACAGCTGAAACTAAATTTGATAGAGTACTCGGTGGTAACTTGAGCTAATGTCCATAACAGGTACCAATCGAAAATCAGAGTCGAGGATGATTATATTGAGGACCCCTCCAGGTCTATTTATCCCATCAGAACTAATGACAGATCTAAAAGAGTCGTTGATCATGAACCAAGATCGAACATAGATCGGTTTCAACCGTACAACGGAGATCGAAGGAACAGCGGATCCGGGCGTAACCCTGCGAGGAATGAAAAAAGAGCGATCGAGGACACAATAGTCGGGGACTCATGAGTAAAAAAAGTTTCGACTGGCCACTCGGAGTTTGGGAGGCACCGAGATTATTGAAATATAACTTCAGTGTCGATGCTACCAGCATTATATCTGCCATCGGGCGCATCAAAGATGCCAAGTGGCCTCGACATTGCAGTCCGACCCTACCCAAAGAGACTCTAACCTGATATGTAACTATCATGGCACTCACGGCCGCAGGACTGAGGACTGCCAACAACTAAGAGAAGAAGTGACCCGGTTATTCAATAACGGGCATCTCTGGGAATTTCTGAGTGATCGAGCCAAAAATCACTTCAAGAATAGGGACTCCAACAAACAAACCGAACATGAGGGACCTCAGCACGTCATTGACATGATCATTAGAGTGGTCGACATCCCCCAAGGGACAATGCTAAAGCGCACCAAGGTTTCCATTACAAGGAAAAAATGAACCCGAGATTATATACCAGAGGGGACCATCTTTTTCAACGATGAAGACGCTCAGGGCATCGTGAAACCACATAATGCTGCACTGAAAATATCTGTACTCATAACTAAATCTCGAGTTAAATGTGTGTTAATTGATCCAGGTAACTCGACCAATATAATCAGATCGAGGATCGTAGATCACCTGGGTCTACAAGACCAAATAGTGCTTGCAGTCCGGGTTTTAAACGGATTCAACATGGCATGCGAAACTACTAAAGGGGAGATAACCCTACCGGTAAATACCATCGGGACCATTCAGGACACGAAGTTCTATGTGATTGAAGGAGATATGAGATATAATGTTATATTCGGAAGGCCAAGGATTCACAACATGAGGCCAATACCCTCGACACTACACCCGGCACTGAAGTTTCCCACACCAGGAGGGATCAAGACGGTTTACGGAGAGAAGCTGGGCGCAAAAGAAATGTTTGTGGTCGATGAGGTGATCCCAATGTCCGCACTCTTGACATCAAAGAACTCAGAGCGGTTAGGAAGGAAGAAACTAAATAGCAATCACTGACACCGGCCCCGATCGAACTGGAGAAGCAAGAAGAAGGCGAGAATGATGATTAGGGAGTTCCTAGGTCGTTCATCACCCCTGACGATTCTGACGCCACCAAATCAACGTTCGAGGGGTCGGATCAAGTCATATTGATCGAATACTTGCCTGATCAGAAGGTATACTGGGGCACGGGGTTAACTCCCGAGCTCAGGAAAAAACTCATTAAATTCCTCATAGTTCATGTAGTTTGTTTCGATTGGTCCCATCTTGGTATGACACGAATCCCGCCAGAAATAACCACTCATGGGCTAAGCTTGGATCCGAAGTTCCACCTGATCAAATAGAAGAGGAGGCTTCGGTCCAAAGTCAATCTTGCATTCATCAAAGACGAGGTATCCAAACTCCTTAAAATAGGTTCCATTCAGGAAATTAAGTACCCGGATTGGTTGGCTAACGTAGTGGTAGTGCCTAAACATGGGAATAAATTGAGAATGCGCATAGATTACAAAGAATTGAACACGGCATTCCCCAAAGACTCTTTTCCTTTGCCTAACATCGATCGTATGATAGATGCGACAGCCGGGCATGAGATACTTAGCTTTCTCGATGTCTATTCCGGGTACAACCAAATCAGGATGAACTCGGGCGATCAAATATTGGTGCCACCTATTAACGCCTAGTAAACCAGATGTTAGAAGAAAAAATAGGAAAATCAATGGAAGTTTATATTGACGATATGTTAGTTAAGTCCCTGCGGGCATAGGACCATTTGAAACATTTGCAGGAAAGCTTCGACATATTGAAGAAATACAATATGAAGCTGAACCCGGAGAAATGTGCATTCGGGGTCGAATCTGGGAAGTTCCTTGGATTCATAGTGTCCAACTGAGGGATTGAGATCAACCCCGATAAATCAAAGTTATAGAGGACATCACCGGGGTGGACAATGTCAAGGTCGTTCAAAGGCTAACCGGGCGCACAGCCACCTAGACGGTTCATATCGAGGTCTTCCGATAAAAGCCACCAGTTCTTCTCATTAGTGAAGAAGAAGAATAACTTTTCTAGGACCCCGGAATGCCAACAAGCCTTCGAAGAACTCAAACGGTACCTTTCGAGTCCACATTTGCTCCATACTCCGAAGGCGGACGAACAACTGTACATGTACTTAGCGGTATCTGAGGTAGCGGTAAGTGAAGTCTTAGTTCGGGAAGAAGAAGGTATGCTATTTAATATCTATTATGTTATTAGAATTCTAGGCGAGGCCGAAACAAGGTACCCTCACCTAGAAAAATTGGCGCTCGCTTTGCTAAGCGCCTCCAGAAAGTTAAAGCCGTATTTTCAATGCCACCCCATAAGCGTCGTAACTTCTTACCCACTAAGGAACATAATGCATAAGGCCGAGATCTTAGGTCGGTTGGCCAAATAGGCCGTAGAAATTAGCGGGTATGATATCGAATACCGACCCTGAACCGCCATCAAGTCACAAATTTTGGTAGACTTCGTGGCCGACATTACACCGACCTTAATACCCGAAGTCCAAAAGGAATTGTTTCTAACCTCGAGGCCCTCCTCGGGAATCTAGACCCTCTTTACGGATGGTGCCTCGAACGTAATGGGTTCTGAACTCGGCATCGTCTTGAAGCCGCCTACGGGTAACGTTGTTAGGCAATCTATTAGAACTGTAAAACTGACTAACAATGAGGCCGAGTATGAGTTCATGATTTCAAGTCTCGAATTGGCTAAAAGCCTGGGGGCCGAAGTGGTCGAAGCGAAGTGTGACTCCCTCCTTGTGGTAAATCAGGTCAATGGGACGTTCAAAGTAAATGAGGAACGAATGCGAAGGTATTTAGACAAATTACAGGTAACCTTGCATCGCTTCAATTCATACTATTTATGACCGATTATTTTTCTAAGTGGGTCGAAGCTCAAGCGTTCGAGAAAGTCCGGGAAGAAAAAGTCGTCGACTTCATTTGGGACCACATAATATGCTGGTTCGGAATACTGGCCGAGATAGTGTGTGATAATGGGAAGGAGTTCATCGGCAGCAAGGTAAATAAATTTTCCGAATACCATAAAATCAAAAAGATCTTGTCAACACCCTATCACCCTAGTGGGAACGGGCAGGAAGAATCAACAAAACAAGACCATACTTCAAAACCAAAAGAAAAGGTTGACTAATGCCAAAGGGAAATGGAAGGAAATTCTGCCCGAAATCTTGTGGGAATACCGTAGAACCTCTAGTTCTAGTACCGGGGCTACTCCATTTTCATTGGTCTACGACTCCGAAGCACTAATACCAAATGAAGTTGGAGAACCGAGCCTCAGGTTCCGATATGAGATCGAGGAATCAAACGTTGAGGCCATGAGCACGAGCCTGGAACTATTGGATGAAAGGAACGAGGCCGCCCTAGTTCTGTTAGCCGCCTCGAAGCAGCGGATGGAAAAGTAATACAACCGAAGATCCAACCTCTGACACTTCAATATCGGGGACTTAGTGTTAAGAAAAGTAATATTGCACACCCGGAACCCGAACAAAGGGAAGCTGGGGCCGAATTAGGAAGGACCATATCGAGTCATCTGAATTACCAATAAAGGTTCATACAAACTCAAAGTGGGAAATGGTGCACATCTAACGAACAACTGGAACGTGACGCACTTAAAGCGGTACTACTGCTTAAGTACGACCTCATTCACCTTTTTATAGTATTGCGAATCGGACTAACACTTGCAGGCAACACCCAAAGGAGAATGTGACTATTAGGTCTCAAAAGCACGCGTTGCACTCTTTTTCCATTGAACCGGTTTCTATCCCAAATGGATTTTCTGGCAAGGTTTTTAACGAGGCAACAGTAAATCGTGCTAACTTAGAATCGAAGATCGATTTTCAATCGGAGTCAATGGTCTCATCAACAGTATCCAAGCCCTCTCAAGATCAACCTCGAATACTGAGGGCCATCACCAACGGGTCAAGTTTCTTATCAAGAAAAGAAGGAAACTTTGTGCTTAACAACCTAGGTTCGGTGGTTAGGATTTATTGTAAGGGTCAAATGGTCAACTGAATCGTGCCCGCGTAGACCACCTTAGCTACAATACAAGCTTTTACATGCTTTCGATCTTGTACTTTACACACAGAAATGAAAAAAAGTTTCTACCTTGCTATTACATATTTTTACCTCTTAAAGCATCAGGCCTAAGGGCTATCCCAACCGGGGGACTATCAAGCCCAAGGGCTACCCCAACTCGGGGACTGTAGTCTGAATTAAGTTCAGGCAACTCGGGTTATCAAAATTTGAAGGCACAAAACCTATTGGGTAGTGCATAAATCTAAAAGGCTACGGCCGCCCTAAAAACGGTTCGGAGACGTCAAAAGCCCGTAATCAAAACGTAAGGACTTTAACAAAAATTTCTAAATCTGATAAAAGGATACCATCGGCAAAGGCATCGTCTAAGAACTCTTAAGCATCTCGGGAAAACTTTCGGTCACTCGGAGTTTTCAAAATTTTGAGCAAAAATTACATCGAGGTCAGGTTCTGTTCGGACCTCTGAAAAATAAATGACTTATTACTACGTTTTATTCTATGCTAAGGTATTAGAAATATTTGAAATTATTAAAATATTCTAAAATAACAGAGACTTGAAATTGCCAAAAGGGGAAATTTTATATATTCCGGATTATCTTTACAAAGGCCCAACAAAAATGACCTCGAACTGAACATAAAATATGTACAAAATAAAAAAAACTAAAAAATCCTAAGGCATTTACGCCTAATCTTCACCGGAGCCCGATTCGTCCCCAGAACCATCTGTGCCTTCAGATTTTTCGGAGCCCTCAAAGCCCTCATAACCTTCGGGTTCAGCTAGCTTATTCACCTCGGCCTCAAGTCTTTTTGCCTCCTCGATCTCGGCAGATAGGTCAAAGCCTCAGGCATGGATATCTTCGAGGGTCTTTCTTCGAGATAGCTGCCTCACGTACTCAATAGCTGCATCGGCTACTTCGACATCAACCCTGTATTGACCCACCATCTCGTCAGCATCGGGCGAGGTTATCTCCAACTTGGACCTCATTACTTCAAGCTCTTTACCAAGAGCGTCCCGTTTAGCGATGGCCTCGGCGTTCTCTTTCACCGAGGTTAGCAGATCCATCTTGCTTTTCCTCCCGTCGGCCATTACTTGGATCTCGTCCACCTCCTTTCAGAGTTGGTCGATTTGGTCAAATCTTCTGCTGGACCTGCAAGTATTGTCGTTAGCCACTACGACTGGATCCTCGTTTCTAACTTCAAAAACCTTTACCTCTTCAATCAAGTCAGTGTGCTCCCATCTTAGGACCGATGCTTCTTTCTCAGCCCTATCCAGCTCGTCCTTAAGGTTCATAATGACCCTTCTTGTTGCTCGCTGAGAAGCTTGTACATATCTATTTTCTGGGCAAGATCCTTGACCTCGAGCTCAAGCTGATTGACCTCAACCCGGGTACCGAAGAAAGCTTTCATGATGAAGTACCGAGGCCTGCAAAAAGATGAAAAATATGAGAAATATCAAAACCTAAGTAAAGTTCGATGGAAAGTAATGATGCCCTACCCGGTTTAGCGCATGCTGCGCCTCTTTAAAAAGGCACGACACGTTCACCTCATTCATTTTTTCCTAGTCCTCCTTGGTCACCAGGCATATGAGGTAGCTAGCTATCCCCATAGGAGCAGACAAAACTCAAGCATCCTCTGGGACAGTCAGAATAACCTATCTCTTGCAACCGGGGTACACACTAGGTGTAGAGAACTGGTTGATCAATTTCGGGCTCGAACTCAGTCCACCAGCTTCCAAGGATGTGTCCTTTTTCGAAACTTCCAGGTCGCCCATCCCGAAGAAATATTCCAAAGCACACGATTCCACACCATCGAAAAAGGAATGAAGGGGATCGTCCGCACCATGGACCCCTTTATTGGACTTATCCTTTCTTGCGCGAGACTCCTCGAGCATGCACTCAGTGTAAGAGGGCGTCCCCAAAATCTCTATGATACCGGGCGTTTCCTTCGGAGCGGAGCAAGCATCCTGGGGAATCCCACCCCGGGTTTCCACATCGATCTCTTGAGTCTGAGGAGGGTCGACCTCACGAGTCTCCCCCTCGAATGAGTCTTGCTCCCCGGGAAAGGTCATCCCATGGGTAACGAAAATAAGCTCATCCTCCGGCTCGTCCCTGAGCCAGAGGAGAGAGTCGGTGTCCGACACCCGAGAGCTAGAGCTCCTTCTGGGCTTGCGGGCCACCCTCTTCTTTGGTTTCTTCACCTTGGAGCCCGGAAAGCCCCAAGGCTTGCTCTTCTTTTTCTTCTTTTCCTCTATGGCAATCCCGGGTTGCCCCGCAACGGAGGAATCAACGGGCAAGGACACCTCCTCCTCCCCTTCCAAAGGCATAAGTTCGATGGTCTTAGGCAAACCTACAATAGTAGAGGGAAAGGAAAGTCAGTATGTTGAAAGATAGAAGTATGGTACTAACTATTCTTAAAGAGGCCTTACCATGAGAACGAGCCTCCCACAGGCCCTTCAAGTGCCAGCACCATGCGCTCTAGGAGTACGTCATCTGAGTACAGAAGCCCTCGATCTATTCCTTTAGCCGGGGGACCATATTCGAAAGTCGGGCAACAACTGCACAACTATAAGTATGAATGAGAAGAAAGAAATTGAAGGAAAAGAAAGTCTTTGACGCTCAAAGAGAAATTGCACTTACGGGATGCATTCCACTTCTCACGGAATGGCATGTACTTGGGGGGAATCAGGTCTTCGGTCTTCACCCGAACGAAGCATCCTTGTCGGCCCGGGTCTCGGTCCTCGTCAATACCCAAAAAGGGGGCCTAGCTGGCCCCGTGAGTAAGCTTGATCAGTCCCCAATGGAAAATTCGGAGACTGTAAAATCGAAGTAGATGATCAATCGTGAACCGACGAGACTCGGTCTTGTTCACGAAATAGTGAAAGAGGATCGCGGCCTCCATAACGATGGGTGGATTTGCCTGAGGCACACCTCGGACCTCTTGCAAAAGTCTAGTACAATCGGGTCCACCGGGCCCAGTATGAAGGGGTAAGTGTAAACACTGAAGTACCCCTCCACATGGGTAGTAATGGCGTCCTCAGGCCTGGGGACTACGACATCCTTCCCTTCCCTATTGCAGTCCTTTTGAACTATGGGAAGAACGTCTTCAGTCATGGAGCATATATACCTTGACACTCCTTCACCCTAGTCCTGTTTGTGTGAGGGTTTCTCGACCTTAAAGTCGTCTACAATTGAGCAGCCCCCGGGAATGAACACTTTCAAGGGAGGCTCGGGGGCCGGTTCGTTAGAAACCACCACGAGAGAAGTCGTTTCGAGGGCAACTATTTCAGGAGCAACCGCCTCAGTACCGGCGGCCGACTGGGAAGATGAAGAGGCAACTTGTTGAGGAATAGATTTGGATGTTTTGGCCATTGTTATCTGGGGAGGTTTAGAAATTTGAAGAAAGAATACAAAGTTTTTGAAAGAACGAGTTTTGAAGATGAAGAACAAAGTATGAAGCTTTGATGGAAATCTAGGTAAAAACCTGGAAATCACTATGAAAATTGAAGAACAAGGATGATGTATGAAGATTTAAAAAAGATTTGATGATAGATGGACAACTTGAAGGTAATAGCTAGGTTGATAAGTAGAAATAGAACAAAGGGTGGAAGCTTTTATTGGGAAACATGTGACGCTTCGCATTCGGTGGCAACCAGCCGATGAGCGACACATGTTCGAAGTCAGAACGATGCGACTGATGAGACGTTTTGGCTCCTTCGTCGTAACGTATGAAGGAAGGATCCTAAGAACATCTATCGTTTCCCATAGTTTCGGCAAACCTACTCTCTGAGAAACGAGGGGACTATTTGCATACGGGTAAAACCAAGTCCAATGAGCACCCCGGTTTCTCGGTGAGGCAAACGGAGAAGGACATAACTGTAAGGAATCGGAATCAAAACTAGGAGCCTCTCGTACCAGGGGCCAAGCAAAACACCTACCCTCGGAGCCATCAGAACCACATTCCCCAAGTCCGGTTCGAATCCCAAGACTTCAGAGAGCATTATCAAACGATCGCACACGACTAACAAAGGGTCGAGATATCCGTGCCCAGCCGGATATCACTGCGTGAATTCCGGCCCGTATCGACAGAAAATCAGTGATTAGCAAAAAAGAAGATTTTTACCTTCCTTAGAATTGTACCTAAGGTAAAACTCTCCTACTATATAAAGGGAAAGGTAATTATTCATTATACACATTATAAAACGCATACCAAGGCAATATACTTTTGTTCTCTCTGTTTCTAAAAGTTATTCAAAGTTCTATTTTTGGTTCATAAGTTCTTTGTGTGTGCAAGCCCGGAACCGAAGGCAGGTTCCTTTTTAGGCTTTTAACCGAGCTCGGACTCACTATCATTATTGGTTTGGCTATTTACTACATCTTTTATTTGCTTTATCTAATGTCATTATTCACTTGTATTGAATTAATCCACATATCCTTAAAATCGCGAATAAATTCAATTGTTATTTATTTTCAAGGGTAAAAAAATATACAATTCCGTTAAAACTCACTATCATTATTGGTTTGGCTATTTACTACATCTTTTATTTGCTTTATCTAATGCCATTATTCACTTGTATTGAATTAATCCACATATTCTTAAAATCGCGTATAAATTTAATTGTTATCCGTTTTCAAGGGTAAGCAAAATATACAATTCCATTAAAAAGTATTAAATTGATAGTAAATAGTGGAGCAAGTACAAAAATTATATATCCATCAATTTTCCATTCACACCTTAACTAAAACCAATTATAGCAAAAATAGTTTGTAAATAGAGGAGTAAAAGCAAGAAGCATTAGTAACTCAAATAACATAGAGGGTTAAGAACATAAATATTCAGATCCCGTTGCATGTCTTAAACAAGGGATACATAATAACCCAAACGAAAGCTGTATGATCTGGGGATCTTGGAGTTTGGCCCCTCATTGAGCCAAGTGAAATCAAATATAAGAAGCAAAGAAAACGGAAACACCCCAAAAATCGACAACATCACACCTCGGATCTACGTTCGAGATATATATTAACTGTATAGTAACAAATTTTTAGCTTAAACTATTTTGTACTACGTTCATTTTTTTATGATCCTCAAAAAAAGAACAAATTTCGTTCTTGTTATATTGTAATTAAGTTGATGGCGAGTTATGCTAAAATCAGTTTAAGGGATAAGTCAATGAGCACTAAATCCAATGTGCCTTTATATGGAGATCTTTAGTCATCTAGTCTTAGTCGAACTTTGTACAATTAAATAATCAAAAAATTAAAGGAGTAATTAACTTAATTGTCATCAAACACTAGATGCTCTTGATTCCAGTGTATACCAGCTTATCCTACTCCGTATGTCTTTAGGTCATTTATTATGAACATAATACTTGGTGCGAGAGTCATTTTCTGGCGTATGATTACTGAAAAATATTTTCTTGACTTTCTACTGAAAGGAAATAGTATTTGATTCGGTTCACTTATAGCGCAAGTTATTTTTCTTGTAGACTATTGTAATTTTTAACTTCATTCTACTTTTCTAAGTAACTTAGACATTATTATTTGTAGTTAGTAGGGTGTACAAAGAAAATCGACGAATCGCATCAAACCGATAATTCGTGTCGAATCGAGAAAAAAAGAAGCCGACTATGGTTCGGTTTGATTTGATTTGGTGTTGGAAAAAAAAAACTATCATATTGGTTTGGGTTGGTTTTAACTAAAAAAAAATTAAACCGCAACCAAATCAACTCGACATTACATGTATAGAAGTTTAAAATATATTTAATACATAAAATTATTTATTGTAGTATAATTTATAAATATTTCTTAAAAACTTTCATAGTTTTATCTTTTAACGTATTATTTCAAGTTTGGACTTATACTTTTTGAATGCTCCAATAAGTTTTATACTCCATAAATATTAGTAACTCAAATAAAGTCCAAACCAAAATCAAATTAATATTAATGCTAATAAAAGACATTCAATTTAGTTGTACTATGAATGACCATAGTGTTGGATATCTATTTTTTTTTATTTTTTCATGATTTAGATAAAATGCATAACTTTTCTTTTTAGTGTTTAGTCATATAAATAATAATACTTATTAGTCGTACTTATTTAGCAACTTTATAATTTTAGATTATGTTCATTCTTATTATGGCTTATTAATATTATTTTTTATGCAATTTTATTATCTTTATTATTTAGTATTTTAGTACAATGTCATGAATATCTCATATTTTATGTTATTTTCTTGAAAAATACCTTACTATAGTTCTGTCTTACTTGGATTAAAGAAATATTTGGAGCACAAATTTTATATTTTATGCTATAAAAACTTTATGAAAAAAATCCGAAAAAATCCGAAATTCTAAAAAAACCTGAGAAAAATCGCAATTTAAAAACTTGACTTTTATTGGTTTGGTTTGGTCTTTAAATTTAATAACCCGACACAATTGGTTTGATTTGTAATTGAAAAACCCGAACTAACCTGGCTTAAGTACACCCCTAATCGTTAGTACTAAAATTTTATCAAAACTCAATTTGCTAAAATACTAGTTATCTTTATTAAATATTTTCTAAGAAAAATATTTTTTACTCACCATCTAACAACCAAAAATATTTTTTCATGTATGTCATAGGTCATTTCCTACATTTTCTTATTGGGAAGCGAAACTAGTACCAAACCATCACACTTCTTTTTCGTTTGTGTTTCTTGAGGGAAAAAAAATCAATATACAATTTTTTTACTTAATTACATTTGTGGATGCAAGATTACTTTATTAGCCACAAAGTAGTAGTATGTTTCTCGAGCATATCGGTTAAAGATAAAAAGGTAACCATGTCATATAATACGAGGACAAAACTTATAAGTTTAAAGAATATTATATTTTTGGAACTATCTAAAATATATATGAATATTCAATTTGTAAAGATTTTTTTTACCGAAGACGTCAGTGATGACGTTCACATTGTTGGTGAGAACACGGTAAATCGCCAGTAAATATCCCTACTGTCATTTAGCATAACAGGTAGGATTTGTAAATAAGGAGAATCACACTGTAAAGACTAATTGTGAAGAAATTAGCTAGTCTTTTAATAGCCAGTGAGGCATGCTCTGGCTCTATTACGAATTCATCATTCAACTTTTGATTCTGAATTGAACAATAATTTATGTAATCACAATAAATTATTTGACTATTGGATATATTTTTGGCATTTCAAATCATGTATAAGAAAAATATGTCTCTATAAATTAGAAACACTTTAATATTATCCTCCGTTATACTTTCCAACAATTAATAATTATGCTATTCGTAAATTGTTTCGTATTTGATCTCGATTTTAATGGAGCTCCAACATGAACTTAGAGCTTTTCGAAAATTGACACGATTGATGATTCCATAATATTTCAGAAAAAAAGACCAAATATAGCATTCTATATATGTGACTATGTAATAAAATTTTCCTCTGGTATATTTCAGTTTAAATTTTACTTTTTTTTTTTTTTTAATTTTAAAGCTTTTCGGGAAGTATTAGAATACATCTTCCCCGTTTATTTCTCATCAAGATTATATATACTTCTTCAATCTTTGTATATGAACTTCTTATATATGGACTATGGTACTATGCTAGCTACATTAAATGCTCAGTATTTTCATCCAACTAAAAGTGAAAAATGGATTTTCATCCAACAAATTAACTAGTTGTCTCGCTGAACTATAGCAATTAACACGTATATCTAAGACTTGAACATGAACATATTCATATATCCTAATTCCATGTTATATTTGTGATAAGTATAAAAGTTTTTCCTTATTCATTTTGCTTAAAATGGAATAATATATTTTTTTAATTATTCTATATATGAATATTGCCGGAGAAGAGAATATGAAAAAGAATATGGAAAGATATTGATAGAATCGCATAGGTGACGTGTGTGTATATACATCTCATGATATCAAATTGATGGTGTATAACTTCGCAACCAAATATTAATTTTTTAATTTTTTTTATAAAAAACAATACTTCACAAGTAACAAACGAATTTTAACGACAACATTCGGTCATTTTAAAACGTAGTCAAAAGTAGAAAGGCATAATTTGAAACTTTTCTCATAAACTTTTAACACGTTGAATTTATTGTTTCAATATGATGGTTTAAGGTCCCCAATTCACGAGTTTCGTTAAGTCAATGGTATCATAGGTCGGGTAACTTTTTAAATTTCCAGTAGCAAACGGTAATTTTGTATTAAATTATTTTTGATTTTTTTTTTGTAAATAAAACTATTTTATTACCAATTGAGAAGTTACAGCTCAAAGAAAAAAGAGAAAAAGAGACATATTTTCGAATTTTTTTCTGAGTTTTTAAGTCACCTTTTCCACTTCATGCATGGAATTATTGTGAAAGAATCTTAACATTCTACGCAAAAATTTAAAGCGATGATCAGTATAGCAAATTAAGACATTACAAACTCTTTGACAAGTATATTTTCGCATGTGTAACTTAGCATTAGAGTTTACATCTAAGTTTAGAATTTTTCTCTTGCCCCTGTTGGGATTTTCTCTCTCTTTTCTTTGTTAGAACAGAAAGTAACTCAATAGAAAAGTGGCCTATAGAGGAAGTTAAGAGGAATAAATTTTGATCTATTTTATCAGTACATTTATTTGGTACATTGAAAAATGAATTAATAACACGTTAATAAAATTAAACTGATAGGAAAACAAAAAGGTTCAGAAATATAAGCATGGGTATCTCTGAAAATGATAATTTTTCGAGTTCTGTGGAAATTGGAGAAGATAATGAAAAACCAAAATTATAGGAAGAGAAACAACGGTTAAATCCCAATGTTTCTCTAATTAATCCCAAAGAAATCAAGAATTGAATTAAGCAAACAAGATACTTATATTCTTAAAAGATGGGCCATCATATATGAACACAATCTTCGAGTTTTTCGTTATTAATGGCCTCTACTTTGATACTAGTGATCGAGGAGGAAGCCAACAAAATACCCTTAGCTCGAATTTTCATGTCTTAATTAAATTATTATCACCAAGTACATTTGCATTAACTTCAGCATGTGAACGATGAACAGTTGCAATCTTTTCTCACAAGCAAGAGATGTTGGTCTTTATAATTAGCCAGTGGGATATAATAATGCATTAATTTAAACTACAGAATAGTTCAAAAATATTTATGAATGCACCAACACTGAGGGTGTTTTATTCACGAACTACTTATGCTAAAATTATTATGCGGCGAATAATTTAGATATTATTTTGCAGAAATTACCTACTTTAAAGTTAGTTTTGTCATTAAATACTCTAATCAAGTATTGTTAACACCAATCTTCTTATTTTCCATTCCATCAACATAAAAGAGTAATACATTTCACATAAATTATGCAAGTATTAGCAAAATACGGCAAACTAAACGTTACATAAATTATATTAAAAAAAAAATCATTCAAGTGTTGTAAAATTAAATTTAATATTGCAAAACTGGAAATATTTTTAAATAATTATTGTGGTGTTTGAGTCAGCTCGGGCGTGACTAGTTTTTATCGGTACATGATACTTATACTTAATTAAACTGCAATTTTTCAAAAAAAAAAAAAGTCTCTCTCTATATATATGTCTTGTACTTGAAAATCTTAGTTCAAATTTACATGTCACTATCTGGTCCAAACAAGACCACAGTGGTTCAAATTTACGTGTCACTACCTAGTCCAAGCAAGATCACAGTAGTATGCAGGGGCGGAGCTAGCCTTCTGCTTACGGGTTCGGCCGAACCCAGTAACTTTTGTGCAAGCTTTGTATTTGTATTGAAAAATTAATAAAATATGTATAAATTATTATTATAGAACCTAGTAACTTAGAAGAACTAAAATCTTGAACTCATAAGTTTCCAATCCTGACTCCGCCTCCAGTAGTATGAATTAGCTCTTTAATTCAACATGAGACATTGAAGTTGTCCAGAATATAGAAGATGAGAATCGTAAAAGTCCAGAGTAGCACTGGTTTCCTTTTTCATGACATAAAGTCCTAAGTCGTTAACAACAATGTAAGGTTAGTTAATGTTTCAAGTTTCAACTAACCATTAGATTTGACAACTACATGACAGCAATATTGGATGATGTTCCAATATAATTACTGCCCTGCGCTGTCCACAATAAATGATCATTCACATTTTTCCAATAAATACAAAAATAACTTCAACATTATTATTACCATAATCAGTGTGCATCGGTTGCATGATCATAAAATCTAGCCTTGTTCAACTGTTTTGTTTCTCTCTTAATATACATGCTTTGTAGTTTTCTTCAATTATCATTGTAAAGATTATAGTATGAACAATAACACTAAACGGTCTTCCCACGTTATGTTGAATAAGGTTATAGATGTCACGACCCAATTTCACCTATAGGTCGTGATGACGCCCAACACTACAGCTAGGCAAGTCAACTAATAAATTAAACGTATATTGATTAAACTTTTAATCCAAGAAAATAATAAAATACCAAATTCTATCAATGTGTGTGTCAAGACCTGGTGTCACAAGTGTATGAGCATCTAGTAGATTATACAAAACCTCAAATACTGTTTGAAATAAAAATAGACAGAATAAAAAAAAATACAAGGAGTGACACTGGTAGCTGTAGAATGGCTCAGATAGGTAACTCACCACTATGCCCCTGGATAACGTGGGTGTAAGACGATAGGTCCCCCACTAGTACTTGCCTCAAGTCCTGCACAAAAAGTGCAGCAAGTGTAGTATGAGTACGTAAACAACGTGTACCCGATAAGTATCAAGCCTAATCTCGAAGTAGTAGAGACGAGATGGCTGACTTTGACACTCACTACGGGTCAATAATAATAATTGAAATAAAACTAGAATATATAATTCAGCATGATTCACCGAATATAACAATAATTTACTTAACCAGCAGAAATAATTAAATTCCTTCAAATGCAACAATTCTCAGTATATTAACTAAATTCCTTCAATTCCAATAAATTTTCAGTTTATCAATTAATCTCATTTACAGGAATAACCATAATTCCTTAGCTAACAGGGATGATAATCCTTAAATTCCAAAGATTTTTTAATTTATCAATTAGCTTCACAAGCTACAATAAACTATCAAAGTATCGTATAATTATTATTATTAAGCACGATTTCTGCCGAGGTCGTTCGGCCCGATCCAGAATATTGTGTACACTGCCGAGGGATGTGCGGCACGATCCATAGATGCATCTATCATGCCGAGGCGTTCGGCCCGATCCACAAGAAAGGAGGACATTTTTTTATGTACCTCCGGAATAAGAGTATTTATTATAAAATTTATTCGAGAGGATAACAATTTATTTCAATAATTAATTAATCTAAACAAAAATAAGCATATGAAAATTTTATATTTTTCTACCCTTTCATAACAATTCACAATATATACATCAAATATTTTAATTAATAAAGAATACAATTTACACAAGTAATTCATGCTTTGAGTCTTAAACTACCCGGACTTTAGCATTAATAGTAGCTACGCACGGACTCTTGCTACGCACGGACTCTCGTCACCTCGTGCGTATGTAACCCCCGCAATTAGCAGCAATTATTTAATTTAATTACCTATGGGGTAAATTTCCCCCTCACAAGATTAGACAAGAGACTTACCTCAATTTGCTCCAATTTAATCCACTAGAAGGCCCTTTCCTCGATTATCCAACTTTGATTGGCTCGAATCTAACCATAAATAATTCGGTACAATCACTAAAATTTATAGGAATCAATTCTATAAGAAATATTACATTTTCAATAAATATTCCGAAATTAATTAAAATTCGTCTGTGGGGCCCACATCTCAGAATCCGACGAAAGTTATGAAATCCGACAACGCATTGAATTACGAGTCCAACTATACCAGTTTCACTCAAATCCGACTCCGAATCGATACCGAAATCTCAAAAAATTGTTTCTATGAGTTTTCTAAAATTTTCCAAATTTCAATCTCAAAACACTAATTAAATGGTGAAAACAATGATGTATTTGTGTATATAGATCAAATCTGAGTTGGAATCACTTACCCCAAATGTCTTTCCTTGAAAATCTGTCAAAAGTCGCATCTGCTCAAGCTCAAGTTTGTTAAAAATGGCAAATGGGTCGAATGCCTCTGTTTTTATAACTTACAGATCTGTCAAGTCCGATCACAGAGCTCGATCATGGGAGCTCGATCTTTGGAGCTCGATCTTGGGAACTCGATCTCGGGAGCTCGATCTCGGGAGCTCGATCTTGGGAGCTCGATCATGGGAGCTCAATCTTGGGAGCTCGATCTTGGGCTCGATCGCAGCCCAGAATTTCCAGCAGAAGAGAAAAATTGCAGCAGCTGTTTAAGTCCAATTTTTGATCCGTTAACCATCCGAAACTCACCCGAGGCCCTCGGGACCTCAACCAAATATAACAACAAGTCCTAAAACATCATACGAACTTAGTCAGACCTCTAAATCACATCAAACAACGCTAAAACCATGAATCATACCCCAATTCAAGCTTAATGAAACTAAGAATTTTTAACTTCTATATTTGATGCCGGAACCTATCAAATTAAGTCCGATTGACCTCAAATTTTGCACACAAGTCATAAATGACATAACAGAGCTGTAAAAATTTTCAGAACTGAATTCCGACCCTGATATCAAAAAGTCAACTCCCGGGTCAAACTTCCAAACTTTAAATTCCTATTTTAGCCATTTCAAGCCTAATTTCACTACGGACTTCCAAATAAAATTCTGATCACCCTCCTAAATCCAAAATTAACATACGGAGCTGTTGAAATCATCAAAATTCTATTCCAGGGTCGTTTGCACATAATTCGACATCCGATCACTATTTGAACTTAAACTTTTAATTTTTCATCAAAATTCTATATCTCGGGCTAGGGACCTCAGAATTTGATTCCGGACATACGCCCAAGTCCCAAATCACGATACAGACCTACCGGAACTGTCGAAATACTGATTCGAGTCCATTTGCTCAAAATGTTGACCAAAGTCAACTCCGTTGAGTTTTAAATCTCTAATTCACATTTTAATGTATTTTTCACATAAAAACTTTCCAAAAAATTTTACGGACTGCGCACGCAAGTCGAGGAATAATAAATAGTTCTTTTCGAGGTCTTAGAACATAGAATTAATTGTTAAATTAAAAAAATAATATTTTGGGTCATCACATTCTCCACCTCTAAAACAAATATTCGTCCTCGAACGGGTTTAGAATTATACCTGAAGTGCTGAATAAGTGTGAATATCTGCTTTGCATATTTTTTTCGGCCTCCCAAGTCGCTTCCTCGATTGGTTGGCCCCTCCACTGTACTTTAACTGTAGAAATCCTCTTGGACCTCAACTAGCGAACCTTATTATCAATAATGGCAACTAGCTCCTCTTCATAACCCAAGCTATTATCTAGCTGAACTGTGCTGAAGTCTAACACATGTGATAGGTCGGCATGATACTTCCGGAGCATAGATATATGGAAAACCGGATGAACTCCCGATAAGCTGGAAGGCAATGCAAGCTCATAAGCAACCTCCCCAACTCGTTTTAACACCTCAAATGGGCCTATAAACCTTAGGCTCAATTTTCCCTTTTTCCCAAATCTCATGATTCCCTTCATCGGCGAAAATTTCAAGAGAACTTTTTCATCCATCATAAAGGATAAATCGCGTGCTTTCTGATCTGCGTAACTCTTCTGTCTGTATTGTGCTGTACGAAGTCGCTCCTGAATCAACTTTACCTTTTTCAAGGTATCTTTCACCAAATCAGTACCATATAACTTAGACTCACCGGACTCAAACCACCCGATGGGCGAACGACATCGTCGACCATACAAAGCCTCAAATGGAGCCATCTCGAGGCTGGATTGGTAACTGTTGTTATAAGCAAACTCGGCCAAAGGCAAGAAACGATCCCACTGACCTCCAAAGTCAATCACACATGCCCTGCGCATATCCTCCGAAATCTGAATTGTCCGCTCTGACTGCCCGTCGGTCTGCAAATGAAAAGTTGTGTTGAGCTCTACACGGGTCCCCAACTTACTCTGTACTGCTCTCCAAAAATGTGAAGTAAACTGAGGACCTCTATCTGATATGATGGAAATTGGCACACCGTGCAACCGAACTATCTCCTGAATATTAATTTGGGCCAACTTCTCTGAAGTGTACGTAGTCACAACTGGAATGAAATGTGCTGACTTGGTCAACCTATCGACAATGACGCAAACTGCATCAAACTTTCGCAAGATCCGCGGCAACCCAACTACAAAGTCCATAGTGATGCGTTCCCATTTTCACTCTGGTATAGTCATCTACTGAAGTAGGCCACCTGGCCTCTGGTGCTCATAGTTAACTTGCTGACAATTTAGACACCTAGCTACATGCTCAACAATGTCCTTTTTCATTCGTCGCCACTAATAATGCTGCCTCAGGTCATGATACATCTTCGAAGCACCTGGATGAATAGAATATCGAGAACTGTGTGCCTCCTCTATGATCTTTTTCCTCAGTCCATCCACATTAGAAATACATAGACGACCCTGGAGTCGCAGAACACCATTCGTACCAATAGTAACTTCCTTGGAACCACCTCGCAGTAACATTTCACGAAGAACCATCAAGTGTGGGTCATCATACTGGCGAGCCTTGATCTGCTCAAATAGTGAAGATTGGGCCACAACACATGCAAGAACTCGGTTGGGCTCTGAAATATCCAGCCTCACAAGTCTGTTAGCCAAGGACTGAATATCCGAGGCTAATGGCCTTTCCTCTACTGAAATGAAAGCCAAACTACCCATACTCTCTGCCTTTCTGCTCAAGGCATCTGCAACCATATTTGTTTTGCCCGGATGATACAAGATAGTAATATCATAATCCTTTAGTAACTCCAGCCATCTACGCTGCCTCAAATTTAGATCCCTCTGCTTGAACAAATGTTGCAAACTGCGATGATCAGTGTAAACTTCACAAGACACCCCATAAAGATAATGCCTCCAAATCTTAAGAGCGTGAACAATCGCAGCTAACTCCAAATCATGTACCGGATAATTCTTTTCGTGGGGCTTCAGCTGACGTGAAGCATATGCAATAACTTGCCCTTCCTGCATCAATACACAATCCAAACCGACGCGTGAAGTGTCACAATATACTGTATACATCCCCAAATCGGAAGGCAACACTAACACTGGTGTTGTATTCAATATTGTCTTGAGCTTCTGAAAGCTCACCTCACAATCATCGGACCATCGGAACGGAGCACCCTTCTGGGTTAATTTGGTCAAAGGTGTTGCAATAGATGAAAAACCTTCCACGAACCGACGATAATAACCTGCCAAACCCAGAAAACTCCTAATCTCAGTCGCCGAAGTGGGACGATGCCAATTCTGAACTGCCTCAATCTTTTTAGGATCAACTTTAATACCCTCACCTGATACAATATGTCCCAAAAATGCTACAGACTCAAGCTAGAACTCACATTTAGAGAACTTAGCATATAGCTTTTGTTCCCGCAATGTATGAAGCACTACTCTCATATGCTGATCATGCTCCTCCGTACTGCGCGAGTAGATCAAGATGTCATCAATGAAGACGATGACAAACGAATCAATATATGGCCTGAATACCCTGTTCATCAAATCCATAAACGCTGTCGGGGAGTTAGTTAAACCGAAGGACATCACCAGAAACTCATAATGACCATATCTAGTCCGAAAAGCAGTCTTCGAAACATCCGAATCCCGAATCTTCAACTGATGGTACCCCGACCTCAAGTTGATCTTAGAGAACACCCTAGCATGCTGCAACTGGTCAAATAGATCATCAATACGCGGCAACGGGTACTTGTTCTTAATAGTGACTTTGTTCAATTAGCGATAATCAATACACATCCGCATTGTTCCATCCTTCTTTTTCATAAATAATACCGGTGCACCCCAAGGCAATACACTCAGTATGACGAACCCTTTGGCTAGTAACTCTTCAAATTGTTCTTTCAACTCTTTCAATTCTTTCAGAGCCATGCGATACGGTGGGATAGATATAGGCTGAGTATCTGGAGCCAAGTCAATATAGAAATCAATATCACGATCAGGTGGCATACCTGAAAGATTTGAAGGAAATACATCGGAGAACTCCCGAACTACAGGCACTGAATCAATAGCCGGAGTCTCTGTAGTAGTATCCCGAACATAGGCTAGATAAGCCAAACAACCTTTCTCAACCATGTGTTGAGCCTTTATAAAAGAAATAACTCGATTAAATGAACTAACAGAAGAACCCTTCCACTCCAGCTTAGACAATGCTGGAATAGCCAAGGTAACAGTCTTGGCATGGCAATCTAGAATAACATGATATGGAGATAAGCAGTCCATGCCCAGAATAATTTCAAAATCGGTCATCTCAAGCAATATGAGATATGCTCTAGTTTCATAACCACAGAATGCAATAATACAGGACCGGTAGATCCGGTTCACAATAATAGAATCGCCCACAGGAGTGGACACATAAATAGGAGTACTCAAGGACTCACAAGAAACACCCAGGAATGGGGCAAATAGAGATGACACATATGAATACGTAGATCCTGGATCGAATAAAACTGAGGCATCTTTGCCGCAAACAGAAATAATACCTGTAATCACAGCATCTGAGGCCTCTGCATCTAGTCTGGCCGGAAAAGCATAGAATCAAGCTGGAGCGCCATCTGGCTGACCTCCACCTCTAGGACGGCCCCTACCCACATGTCCTCCACCTCTAGGTGGTCAGATAACTGGTGGAGCAACTCGTCCGGTAATCATAGGCTGCTGACCCTGTTGCACTAGTTTACCCCCGAAGCCTGGGGCAAAATATCCGTATGTGACTGGGATCCCCGCACTCGTAATAACTCTTCGGTGCAATAAGCCGCTGACTAGAGGTATGGCCCTAGGGACCTGAATACCCACTGGAAGAATCGTGAATAGCTGATGGGCGATAAGAACTCTCTGGTATAGCATTGAAATAAGGTCGTACTGGAGCACCCCGAGGAGGCGGTGGTGCTGGATATGGGGGCCTGCTGGACTGCCCTCTCATGAACTGACCTCTGCCCCCAGACGGAGCACCTCTGAACTCTCCAGAATACCTGAACCGCTTATCTCTCATACCCTGCTCTCGACTCCGCTGACGTACACCCTCAATTCTGCGGGCTATCTCCACGACTAGCTCATAAAAAGTACCTATCTCAACCTCTCGAGCCATAGTGGCCTGAATGCCAGTATGTAAACCCGCAACAAACCTCCGCACTCTCTCCGCCTCAGTAGGGAGTATCATAAGTGCATGGCGAGATAACTCAGAAAACCTTGCCTCATAATCGGTCACTGGCATCTGACCCTGCTGGAGCTGCTCAAACTGAAACCTCAACTCTTCCCTCTGGGAGGGTAGAATATACCTGTCCAGTAAAATACGAGTGAACTTGTCCCAAGTTATGGGAGGACAATCTGTTGGTCTGCCAAGAACATAAGACTGCCACCATCTACGGGTTGTGCCCTCTAGCTGAAAAGTAGCAAAGTCTACCCCATAAGATTCCAATATCCTCATGTTGTACAGTCTATCCTTGCACCGATCGATGAAATCGTGGGGATCCTCATGTCGCTCACCCCCAAAGACAGGAGGATGTAGTCTAGTCCATCTGTCCAATAGTTTCTGAAGATCAGCGGCTACAGCTGGCCTGGGCTCAGGTGTAGCTGCTGCCACTGGCTGGGCTCCACCCACCGGTAGTGCACCCTGGGTCTGATATACAGCAGCTGCCTGTCCATGGGCCTATGCGGTAGGGGTCTGTGCTCCCCCGCCCGCCTGAGATGTGGCTGGTTCTGCCAGAAATAAACCGGCCTGAGTCATATTGTCCATGAACCGCAACATACGACTCATGACATCTTGAAATCCCGGTGCAGATGTGAAATCCACCGGAGCTGGCTCTACCATAGGCACCTCACCCTGCTCCTCAATAATGGGATTCTCCGTTGGACCCACTGGCGGCATAACTGGAATAGTTCTGGGACGTCCTCGCCCTCTACCACGGGCTGGAGCCCTCCCTCGGCCTCGGCCTCTAGCAACTAGTAACTGGGGGAGTAGCTCTTCCCTGGTCTGGAACCTCATTAGAGCGCGTTCTCACCATCTGTGAGAGAATAAGAGAAGGATATTTAGTATTACATTAATTGCACGATGAAATATGAAGAAATGTAGTTTCTTAACACCCTATAGCCTCTCGAAGATAAGTACAGACGTCTCCGTACCGATCCGCAAAACTCTATTAGGTCTGCTCATAACTTGTGAGACCTACGTAAACCTAGTGCTCTGATACCATGTTATCACGACCCAATTTCACCTATAGGTCGTGATGGCGCCCAACATTACAGCTAGGCAAGCCAACTAATAAATTAAACGTATATTGAATAAACTTTTAATCCAAGAAAATAATAAAATACCAAATTCTACCAATGTGTGTGTGTCAAGACCTGGTGTCACAAGTGTATGAGCATCTACTAGATTATACAAAACTTCAAATACTGTCTGAAATAAAAATAGACAGAATAAAAAAAAATACAAGGAGAGACACTGGTAGCTGCAGAATGGCTCAGAAAGGTAGCTCACCACTATGCCCCTAGATAACGTGGGAGTAAGACGGTAGGTCCCCCACTAGTACTTGCCTGAGGTCATGCACAAAAAGTGCAGCAAGTGTAGTATGAGTACGTAAACAACGTGTACTCAGTAAGTATCAAGCCTAATCTCGAAGTGGTAGAGACGAGATAGCCGATTTTGACACTCACTACGGGTCAATAATAATAATTGAAATAAAACTAGAATATATAATTCAGCATGATTCACCGAATATAACAATAATTTATTTAACCTGCAGAAATAATTAAATTCCTTCAAATGCAATAATTCTCAGTATATTAACTAAATTCCTTCAATTCCAATAAATTTTCAGTTTATCAATTAATCTCATTTACATGAATAACAATAATTCCTTAGCTAAAAGGGATAATAATCCTTAAATTCCAAAGATTTTCCAATTTATCAATTAGCTTCATAAGCTACAATAAACTATCAAAGTATCGTGTAATTATTATTATTAAGCACGATTTCTGTCGAGGTCGTTCGACCCGATCCAGAATATTGTGTACACTGCCGAGGGACGTGCGGCACGATCCATATATGCATTTATCCTGCCGAGAAGTTCGGCCCGATCCACAAGAAAGGAGGACATTTTCTTATGTACCTCCGAAATAAGAGTATTTATTGTAAATTTATTCGAGAGGATAACAATTTATTTCAACAATTAATTAATCTAAACAAAAATTAAGCATATGAAAATTTCATATTTTTCTACCCTTTCATAACAATTCACAATATATACATCAAATATTTTAATTAATAAAGAATACAATTTACATAAGTAATTCATGCTTTGAGTCCTAAACTACCCGGACTTTAGCATTAATAGTAGCTACGCACAAACTCTCGTCACCTCGTGCATATGTAGCCCCCGCAATTAGCAATAATTATTTAATTTAATCACCTCTGGGGTAAATTTTCCCCTCACAAGATTAGACAAGAGACTTACCTCAATTTGCTCCAATTTAATCCAGTAGAAGGCCCTTTCCTCGATTATCCAACTTTGATTGGCTCGAATCTAACCATAAATAATTCGATACGATCACTAAAATTTATAGGAATCAATTCTATAAGAAATACTACATTTTCAATAAAAATTCCGAAATTAATTAAAATTCGTCCATGAGGCCCACATCTCGGAATCCGGCGAAAGTTATGAAATCCGACAACCAATTCAATTACGAGTCCAACCATACCAGTTTTACTCAAATCCGACTCCGAATCGATACCGAAATCTCAAAAATTTATTTCTACGAGTTTTCTAAAATTTTCCAAATTTCAATCACAAAACCCTAATTAAATGGTGAAAATAATGATGTATTTGTGTATATAGACCAAATCCGAGTTGGAATTACTTACCCCAAATGTCTTTCCTTGAAAATCTATCAAAAGTCGCCTCTCCTCAAGCTCAAGTTTGTCAAAAATGGCAAATAGGTCGAATGCCTCTGTTTTTATAACTTACAGATCTGTCAAGTCCGATCAGGGAGCTCGATCAGGGGAGCTCGATCTCGGGAGCTCGATTTTGGGAGCTCGATCTTGGGAGCTCGATCGTGGGAGCTCGATCATGGGAGCTCGATCTTGGGCTCGATCACAGCCCAGAATTTCCAGCAGAAGAGAAAAATTGCAGCAGCTGTTTAAGTCCAATTTTTGATCCATTAACCATCTGAAACTCACCCGAGGCCCTCGGGACCTCAACCAAATATACCAACAAGTCCTAAAATATCATACGAACTTAGTCGAACATCTAAATCACATCAAACAATGCTAAAACCACGAATCATACCCCAATTCAAGCTTAATGAAACTAAGAATTTTCAACTTCTACATTCGATGCCGGAACCTATCAAATCAAGTCCGATTGACCTCAAATTTTGCACACAAGTCATAAATGACATAACGAAGCTGTGAATATTTTCAGAACTGGATTCCGACCCCGATATAAAAAAGTCAACTCTCCGGTTAAACTTCCAAGCTTTAAATTCCTATTTTAGCCATTTCAAGCCTAATTTCACTACGGACTTTCAAATAAAATTCTGATCACGCTCCTAAGTCCAAAATCAACATACTGAGCTATTGGAATCATCAAAATTCTATTTCGGGGTCGTTTGCACATAATTTGACATCCGTTCAATATTTAAACATAAACTTTTAATTTTTCATCAAAATTCTATATCTCGCCCAAGTCCCAAATCACGATATGGACCTACCGGAACTGTCGAAATATTGATCCGAGTCCGTTTGCTCAAAATGTTGACCAAAGTCAACTCCGTTGAGTTTTAAAGCTCTAATTTACATTTTAATCTATTTTTCACATAAAAACTTTCCAGAAAATTTTACGGACTGTGCACGCAAGTCGAGGAATGATAAATAGTGCTTTTCGAGGTCTTAGAATATAGAATTAGTTATTCAATAAAAATAATGACATTTTGGGTCATCACAGTCGAAGATATAATTAAACTAACAAAAATATATTATTTTTAACAGCTCGAACTTTTAAATAAGATTATCACATTATTTACTCCTCAAATGTATCAAAACAAACAAATTTCCTTAGTTTAAAACTTACCACTATCAATTATCGGGGAAAAGAGAATCAAGGGTTTAGCAATGTGTACGGGTAAAATCGGGGGCAGAGTTTTCCCGATTCCCCGATGAGAAAACAAAGGGGAAGCACGACATGACATGATTATAAGCGAGGCCCAAGGACCCGTCGTATCGAAACCCAAGAGGAATGAACGATGTATATGGGATAGGGCACGGTGAAGCAACGGACCTAGACCAAGTATAGTTTCTGGACCTCGGGAAACGCAGAGGACGGTTATGCATGATGAGTAGGGGGACGTAATATTTGCCCTGAACATGATATTAGGGCGCGAATCCCGTCCGATATCAACTGCGGATCGACATTTACTAGAAAAAGAAGATTTTTATAGACTTGTACTAGGACTGAAATTCCCCTACTATATAAAGGGAATGCTTCTTACATATTGTGACATGCAAATCAAGGCAATAAAAGTTTATTTTTGTCTTCTAACTATTGTTCAAAGTGTTCTTCATTTGTCCTCTTCTTTATTCGCGACTGAGCTTGTATTGAGGGTCCGATCGAGAACGATTTCAACTATTCAACTAAGATCAGGCTTGATCATCACATTGTGATTGGTTTGATTATTTATTTTATCTTTAACTTATTTACTTGTTGTTTATAATCATTCGTATTGAATTAAATCACATATCTTTTAAATCGCGTATAAATTTAATTGTTACTCATTTTTAAGGGTGAACAGTTTGGCGTCCACTGTGGGGCTAAGGATAATAGTGGTGATCTGATACGAATCTCCTTAACACACCCTATTTTACGCTTGTTTGTTGAAGTTTTGATTCCAGGTTAGCCTTCTCATTCTGCTCACTTGAACATTGACGTTGAGTTAGGCTATCATGGTAAGAATAATAATGTGATGCCTAGCATTAATGTGCCTCATGTCGATCCCAATGGTGTCCCAGCCGCCGCCCTGGTCGATGCTAACTCGCAGGTGGCTATCAACATCAATCTACCGACTGATCTCTAAAACAGCATTCGCAGAGGACCCCAGCCAGTGGCTCGAGAGGTACCCGAAGGTGAAGGTGAAGGGGTGAGCCTGCGATTGATTTTCGAAATGTTGTAGTCTCGGCAAGCGGCGATAGCGTAGTTGCAAAATCAAAGCCACACCCCTAACATGGTCGAACCCGAGCAGTCCCGGGAAAATACTCGAATGGTTGAACAAGTTGTCGTGGAACCGGGTGAATTTAGGCTCGGGGAAACTTTCGAGGTAATGAAGATGCTCGAAGTATTGACAAAACGGGTGGAGTCATGCGAGAAAAAGATTAAGGCCAAGGACAAAAAGGTGGAGACGTACAACTCCAGGGCCGATCAAATCCCGAGAGAGCCTCTGATATTGAAGGGACCAGACTCCAAAATGTTTATTTAGAAGACTTTTTCTCGAGCATGGCACCAAAGCCAACCCCGAAGAGGTTTTGAATGCCCGACATTCCCAAGTATAATGGGACCACATATCCAAATGAGCATGTAACCTCTTATATTTGTGTGATCAAAGGGAATGACTTGGAAGACGACGAAATCGAGTCGTCGTTGCTGATGAAATTTGAAAAACCTTGTCCAAGAGAGCAATGATATGGTACCGCAACTTGCCTCCGAATTATATCGACTCGTTTTCTATTCTTGTAGATGCTTTCGTGAAGGCCCATGCCCGAGACATCAAGGTCGAGACCAGGAAGTCAGATCTTTCAAGGTCAAACAGAGAGATAACGAGATGCTCAGAGAGTTTGTATCGAGGTTCCAGATGGAACAGATGGATCTACCACCAGTTACGGATGCTTAGGCCGTTCAGGTATTTACTCTAGGGCTCAACCCTCGAAATTCTGTGGCCTCCCAATAGCTAAGGCAAAACTTGGCGGAGTACCTAGCGGTCATCTGGGTTGACGTCTACAACAGATATCAATCGAAGATCAGGGTCGAAGACGACCAACTCGGGGCCCCTTTGGGATCTGTTTACCCCATCAGGACCGATGACAGGTCTAAGAGAACCATTGATCAGGAGCCAAGGCCAGTCCGAGATCGATATCAGCTATACAATGTGAATCAAAGGGGAAGCGGACCCGGGCGCCACCCGACAAGGAACGACAAGAGAAATGATCGAGGACTAAGCAGTCGGGGCTTGATGAGCAAAAGCGGGTTTGACAGGTCGCTAGGGAGCTGGGGAGGCACAAAGATTATCGGAGTATAATTTCAACGTGGATGGTGCGAGTATAGTAGTGTTAGCCATAGGGCGCATCAAAGAGACTAAGTGGCCCCGACCGTTGCAATCCGACCCTGCCCAGAGAGATCCTAATTTGATGTCTAAGTATCACGGTACTCACGGTCATAGGATCAAAGATAAATGACAGTTAACAGAAGAAGTTGTTCGATTGTTCAACAACGGGCACCTTCGAGAATTCCTAATCGAGCGAGCGAAAAACCACTTGAGAAATAGGGACGCCAACAAATAGGTCGAACAAGAGGAGCCTCGGCATGTAATCAACATGATCATTGGGGGAGTTGATGTCCCCCAATAGCCGATGATAAAACGCACAAAAGTTTCTATCACGAGAGAAAAATGCACCCAGGATTACATCCCGGAAGGGGCTATCTTGTTTAGCGACGAATACGCCAGGGCATCGTACAACCTCACAATGATGTGGTGGTACTATCTGTACTTATTAATAAATCTCGGGTTAAACATGTATTTATTGATCCAGGTAGTTCGGCCAACATCATCAGTTAGAGGGTCGAAGAGTAACTAGGGTTACATGATCTAATCGTACCGGCGGTGTGGATATTGAATGGATTCAACATGGCGTACGAGACCACGAAAGGTGAGATAACTTTACCAGTAAACACTGTCGGGACCACCCAAGAAATAAAGTTTTTCGTGATCGAAGGGGATATGAGGTACATACCCTTGTTTGGAAGGGCGTGGGTTCACAATATGAGAGTGGTGCCTTCGAACTTACACCAGGCGCTGAAATTTCTCACTCTGGGAGGAGTCAAAACGATCTATGAAGAACAACCGACCGCAATGGAAATGTTCGTTGTTGATGAAGTAGTTCTGATTCCCTCTGTTTCAACATCAAAAAGCGTGGAACCGACCAAACAAAGAAGAGAGAAAATAACAATTAATGATACTGGCCTCCGCTGAGCTAGAAAAACAGAAGGAGTACAGAGCGGATGATGGGGATGATTACAGCGTCTCGAGAACATTCATAGCACCCGATAACACTGAAATCACCAAATCAATGATCGAGGAGTTGGAGCAAGTTATATTGATCGAGCACCTACCGGACCGAAAGGTATATCTGGGTACAGGGTTAACTCCCAAGCACAGGAAAAAACTTATTGATTTTCTTAAAGCTAACGCCGATTGTTTTGCCTTGTCCAATCTAGACATGACAGGGATCCCACCGGAGGAAACCACTTACAAGTTAAGCTTGGATCTGAAGTTCCATCCAGTTAAGCAGAAGAGAAGGACACAGTCTGAGATCAAACATGCATTCATCAAGGATGAGGTATCCAAACTTCTGAAAATAGGTTCCATCCGGGAAGTTAAATACTCATATTGGTTAGATAACGTAGTGGTAGTGCCTAAAAAGGAAATAAACTGAGGATGTGTGTAGATTATAAAGATCTAAATAAAGCGTGTCCCAAGTATTCTTTCCCTTTGCCTAACATCGATCGAATAATTGACGCGAAGGCCGGACACGAGATACTCATTTTTCTCGACTCCTACTCCGGGTACAATCAAATTCGAATGGACCCAAGCGATCAAGAAAAGACTTCTTCCATAACCAAATTCGGCACCTACTACTATAACATAATGTCGTTCTGATAAAAGAACGCTGGTGCGACATACCAACGCCTAGTCAACCGTATGTTCGAAGAACAAATAGAAAAATCAATAGAAATTTATATTGGTCAAGTCCTTGCAAGCATAGGTCCATTTGATTCATTTGCAAGAAACTTTCAACATATTGAGAAAGTACAACATGAAGCTAAACCCGGAGAAGTGTCCATTTGGGGTTAGCTCAGGCAAGTTTCTCGGATTCATGGCATCTAATTGGGGAATAAAGATCAAACCCTGATAAAATAAAGAGATTAGAGGAAATCACCGAAGTCGATAACGTCAAGGCAGTACAAAGACTGACCGGGCAGATAGCCGCATTGGGCCGGTTCATCTCGAGATCGCTGGATAATAATCATCGATTCTTCTCACTATTTAAAAAGAAGAACAACTTCTCTTGGACTCTGAAATGCTAGCAAACTTTGGAAGAACTCAAGCAATACCTATCAAGCCCCCCTTTGTTCCACACTCCGAAGGCAGACGAATAGCTTTACCTCTACATGGCGGTTTCAGAGGTGGCGATAAGTAGTGTCCTGGTCCAGGAATAAGAAGGTACATAATTTCTTATTTATTATGTTAGTAGAACCCTAGGCGATGCCGAAACAAGGTGTCCTCACCTAGAAAACTTAGCGCTCACCTTATTAAGTGCTTCGAGGATAAATAAGAAGGTACATAATTTCTTATTTATTAAGTGCTTCAAATAAATTAAAGTCGTACTTTTAATGCCACCCCATATGTGTTGTGATCTCTTATCCGCTGAGGAATGTCATGCATAAATTCGATCTCTCGGGCCAGCTGGCAAAATGGACCGTAGAAATTAGCGGGTACGATATCGAGTACGAACCCCGGACCGCCATAAAATCTCAGATTTTGGCGAACTTTGTGTCCGACTTTTCGCCGGCCTTGGTACCCGAGGTCGAGAGGGAATTACTACTCACTTCGTGGACTAGCTCGGGGATCTGGACCCTATTCATGGACGGTGCCTCCAACACGAAGGGGATCGAGCTTGGTATTATTTTGAAACCACCTACGGGTAATGTAGTTAGGCAGTCTATTAGAACTATGAAATTGAATAAAAACGAAGCCGAGTACGAGTCTATAATTGCAGGTCTAGAACTGGCCAAGATTTGGGGGCCGAAGTGATCGAATCCAAATGTGACTCCCTCCTTGTCGTAAATCAAGTCAACGGAACGTTCGAAGTAAAAGAGGAACGGATGCATAGATACTTGGACAAGTTGCAGGTGACCTTATACCAATTCACGAAATGGACTATACAACACGTACCTCGGGATCAAAATAGTGAGGCCGATGCACTGTCCAACTTGGGGTCGTCTATTGACTCCGATGAATTTGACTCGGGGCAGTGGTATGTACAACTGATGAACTAAGTAGTTGAATAAGGCCACGCCGAGGTAAACTCGACAAGTTTAACTTGGGATTGTAGAAAGAAATATATAGACTACTTGAAGACAAGAAAATTGCCATCGGATCCCAAGGAATCAAAAGCCCTGCGCACCAAAGCTACCAGGTTAAACTTAGTCGAGGGAAATGTGTTCAGAAGATCCTTCTTCGGCCCACTAGCTAGATGTTTGGGTCCGGGAGAGACTGAATACGCTATGAGAGAGGTCCACGAGGGAACTTGCGGAAACCACTCGGGGGCAGAATCCTTCATTCGGAAGTCAATTAGAACCGTTACTACTGGATTGAAATGGAGAAAGATGCGAAAGACTTCGTACGGAAATGCAACGAGTGTCAAATACACGCTCCAATGATTCATCAACCGAGATAGATGCTTCACCCGGTCCAGTTACCATGGTCGTTTATGAAATGGGGGATGGACATTGTCGGCCCCCTGCCTTGGGCGCCCGGTAAATCCCAATACATACTACTCATGACCGATTATTTTTCCAAGTGGGTCGAGGCTCAAGCGTTAGAGAAGGTCCGGGAGAAAGAGGTCATCGACTTCATCTGGGATCACATAATATGTTGATTATTTTTCCAAGTGGGTCGAGGCTCGACCGAGATTGTTTGCGACAACCGAAAATAATTCGCCGGCAGCAAGGTAAGTAAATTTTTCGAAGACCACAAAATCAAAAAGATATTATCAACAACTTACCACACAAGTTGGAACGGACAAGTGGAATCAACGAACAAAACTATACTCCAAAACTTGAAAAAGAGATTGACCGATTCAGAAGAAAAGTGGAAGGAAATCTTGCCCGAAGTCTTGTGGGCATACCGAATGACTTCGAAGCCGAGTACCGGAGAGAACCCATTCTCTCTACTCTACGACGCGGAAGCCTTAATCCCGGTCGAGGTGGGGGAACCGAGCCTCAGGTTCCAGTATGCTACTGAAATGTCAAACTGCGAGGCCATGACCACAAGCCTAGACTTATTGGACGAAAGGCGGGAAGCCGTATTGGTCTGGTTGGCCACTCAAAAACAACGAGTAGGGAGGTACTATAACCGAAGAGCTAACATTCGACACTTTCAAGTCGGGGACTTGGTGTTAAGGAAAGTAACACTACACACCAGGAACCCAAATGATGGAAAACTAGTCCCGAATTGGGAAGGACCGTATAGAGTTGCCGGAATAACCGGGAAAGGTCCATATAAACTCGAGTTGGGAAATAGTGTACAACTACCGAACAACTAGAATGTGACATACTTAAAGCGATACTACTACTAAGGTACGAGCACAATTCCCTTTTGAAATTTGTTATCGTACGGACTAACTTGTGCAGGTGCTTGGCCGAGGCACATGTGACTATTAGGTCTGAAAACACGTGTTGTACTCTTTTTCCCTTGAACCGGTTATTTTTCGAAATGGATTTTACGGCAAGGTTTTTAATGAGGCAACAGTAAGACATGCCACCTTAGTTTCGAAGGTCGGTCTATAGCCGGAGTTGCTGATCACCCGCACCGAACCAACGGTATTCGAGCCCTCATAAATTTGGCCTCAAATACTAGGGTCCCTTACCCCCTAGGTTAGGATCTTTAGAACGTACTATTACTTAATATTAAAAGCCAATGCTTGGTAATTAGGATTCGTTGTAAGGGTCAAACGGTCAAAAAACCGTACTCTTGTAGCCCACTCTTGCTATGGCACAAGGCTTACGCGCCTCCGATTATGTACTCTACATATAAAACAATGAAAGAAATCTTTGCTTTCTCCATATTTTCTTACTACGCATTTCGCACCATCGATGCATCCGTTGAATTACCTGGGATGGATAACAGATCCTAAATTCTAGAGCCCACGGGCCACCCCGACTCGAGGACTGTCATCCGAGAAAAAATTGGATGGCCCGGGCTATCGTATCCCGGAGGCACCGAGCCTATTAGGCAGGGCCCGAACATAAAAGGCTACAGCCAACCTAAAATGGCTCGGAGACGTCCGAGTCCGTACTCATAACGTAAGGCCCTTACGTATGATTAAAACCTATTAAAGGGTTACCCTCTGAAAAACACTATCGTGTACAACTAAAATACTCAAGTATCTTAAAAGCCTTCATTTTTATCAAAATTTCGAAGCCACGAACAACTTGGAGTTACCATCGAAACCGGGCTTCATTCAGACTTCCGAAAAATGGATGCTACAGATTACATCTAATCCTATGCTAAGGCATTAATGACGATCCACGACTAAAAAATTGCAAATAGATGCTGAAAACTAAAATACATAATATTGCCGAAGGAATAAACAAAAAGAAAATATACAAAAGGAAACAAAAAAGGAGTTAAGGCATTTCCGCCTAATCTTCAACGGAGATCGACTCGGCACCAAAACCTTCGGGACCTTCGGGATCATAAAGCTCTTTTGCCTCAGCCTCAAGCCTCTTGGCCTCTTCAATCTCGGCCGACAGATCAAATCCTTGGGCGTGAATCTCCTCGAGGGTCTCCTTCCGAGACAACCGCGTTACATACTCGGCCTTCATTATTAAACGGGGCTCGCCTATCTCCATATCAGTTTTATACTAGGCCCGCATTTATTCGACCTCGGAGGAATCAATCGAGGTTGCCTCTAACTTGGACTTCAGCGTAGTATATTCCCGACCGTCGTCATCCTGTTCCGAGATGGCTGAAACTAGTTGTGCCCGAAGTTCGTCATTTAGCCGGGACCACTTGTCGGCCTTATCTTTTGCCACTCGAAGCTGGTCCTTGACCGACACCAAATCCTTTTTTGTAGCCTCTTTTTCTGAGGCCAGAAGGTCCATCCTGCTCCTCAGCGTGTCGACCGAAGTTTTGAGCTCGTTCATCTCGATCTGGAGCTATTCAATCAGGTCTATCTTCTCTTAGACCCGCAAGGTTGCATCATTAGTCACTACGCGTGACCTCTTGTTTTTAACCTCAAAAATCCTTACCTTTTCGACTAGTTTGGCATGCTCCTGTTTCACGGACAAGGCCTTATTCTTAACTTTCTCGATAAGTTAGGGAGGTCCTTGAGGGCCTCATCTTTATGCTCGCTAAGAACCCTATACATGTTCTTTTGTCGGACTAGCTCGTTGAGCTCAAACTCGAGCTGGATGACTTACATCCGAAACTGACGGAAGCTTTCATGATGGAGCACCGATGCCTTAAAAATAAAATAATAAGATCATGAGGACTTGTTGAAGTTAAATAAAATGCATGAAGGGTACAAGGAAGGGGAAACTTACCCGGTTCAGTGCCTGTTGTGCTTCATTGAAGAGGTTCGAAATGCTTACTTCGTTCATCTTCGCCTGGTCCTCTTCAGTCACCAGGCAGCGAAGGTAGCTAGCCACGCCCACCAGAGCAGATAGCACTCGGGTGTCCGCCGGGATAGTAAACACGACCATTCTTTTACGGTCGGGATCCACGCTCGGAGCAGGGAACTACCTCACCAACTTCAGGCTCGAGCTCGGCTCGCCTGCCTCCGACGACAAGTCCTTTTTCGGGATCTCCAGATGACCAAACCCAGAATAATTCTCCAACGCGCCCATGTCCATGCCGTCAAAGAACATGTTGAGGGCCTCGTCTGCGCCTCGTGCCATCTCATTTGACTTCTCCTTGTCGGCCTAAGCCTCGTCGAATATGGACTATGTATGGGACGTCGACTCTACGATGTCAATGACACCGGCTATTTCCTTCGGGGTAGGGATAGTTTCTTGGGAGGACGTAGCCTCTGATTTTCCTTCTAGCTCCCGATCTAGAGAGGGATCGGCCTCTCGGCCACCTTCCCTGATTGCCGCATCTTCTTCTACGTCAATGGTCGACCCATGCGCGGCGAACTCTAGTTCATCATCTTCAAGGTAATACCTGAGCCGGTAAAGAACCCTTCTTATTGCTTTTCCGGACCCGGACAGTTACCCTCTTCCTCTTAACCTCGGCATCCCGGGAGGCAGAAAATTTCCTTTTTTCCTCTTTTTCTCCTCCTGTGCAGCAGCTCCGGGCTGTCCCGAAGGGTTTAGCAAGTGATGATGGAGCCTCGTCCTCGTCCAATGACCGAAGCTCAGTGGTCTTGGGCAAACCTGTAAAAGAGAAAGGACTTAGCAGAAATAAAGGTTGAATATGAAAGTAGACTTGTTCGGGATGAGCACTCACCATGGGAACGGGCCTCCCACTTGCCCTTTGAAAGTTTGCGCCATTCGCGCTCAAAATACGACATTTGTTTGTAGATCCATTTGATCCACTCCTGGAAGCGAGGGACTGCGATGGAAACTTGGGCGACCGCTGCACGATGATGGGAACAAGCAATTAGAAAAACAATAAAAGAAATTTTAAGTACTTAGGAAAGGAAAGAAACTTACGGGCTGAGTTCCACTTTTCGGGGAAAGGTAAACATTCCGGGGGAATAAGGTCTTCGGTTTTCACCCGAAAAAGTCTCCCCTGCCAACCTCGATCCCGATCTTCATTGATGCTCGAGAACAGAGCTTTGCCCGCTCGACGGACGAGCTTGATCAACCCTCCTCGGAAAACTCGGGGACTGTAGAGACGAAGCATGTGGTCGATGGTAAATCGTGGTGCTTGGGTGTTGTTGACAAAATGGCGGAGGAGGATTACGATCCTCCAAAAGGACGGGTGAATCTGCCAAATGCAGTCCTTGTACCTTTTGCAAAAGTTGAGGATTATATGGTCCATCAGTGCAAGTGTGAAGGGATAAGTGTAAATAGTTAAGTACCCCTCCACGTGAGTGGTAATGTCCTCATCAAGACCAGGGACGTTCACTTCCTTACCCTTCGAGTTGCAGTCCTCCCGAACTATAGGGAGTGTATCCTCGGTAACGAAGCAGATGTACCTCCATACCCCGTCGCCTCAGTCATGTTGACTGGAGGCTTTCTCGACTTTGAAGTCGTTCTCAATGAAACAGCCTCCAGGGATGAAGCTCTTCATGGGAGGTTCCGGGGCCACTTCAGGCACGACCACCTCGATATCTGTGGCTGGGTTGGAAGTTGAAGAGACGGTCTGTTGAGGCACAGATTTGGAAGTCTTCGCCATCGGATTCTGAAAAATATGAAGATTTGAAGATGAGGTGAAGATTTGAAGATAAGGATGGAGGTATGAAGGTCAGATTTGAAGATTTAAAGAAGGAGTATGAAGATTTGAAGATAAAAAATGAAGATCTAGAAAACAATGTATGAAGGGGTTAGGAATAAGTGAAGAGTTCGAGGGTAAATTAAGGAACTCTAGAATCGGAAAGTGAAAAAATGAAAAAGGACCAAAACTTTTATAGAGAAGGGGTAATCAATGCGTGATGTTTCGTATTCGGGGACAGTCAACCGGCGGCTGACACGTGTCCAAAGTCAGAACAACGCGACTGATGGGACGTTTCACTAACCCGTCAACTCGGTTATAGCGTACGGAAGAATGAACCGGGGTTAATTTATCGCTTCATGTCGTTTCAATAAATCTACTCTCCGAGAAACGAAGGGACTATCTATGTACGGGTAAAATCGGGGGCAGAGTTTTTCCCGATTCCCCGATGAGAAAACAAAGGGGAAGCACGACATGGCATGATTATAAGCGAGGCCCAAGGACCCCTCGTATCGAAACCCGGGAGGAATGAACGATATATCTGGGATCGGGCATGGTGATGCAATGGATCCAGACCAAGTATAGTTTCTGGACATCGGGGAACGCGAAGGACGATTTTGCATGACGAGTAGGGGCCGTAATATTCGCCCTCAACTGGATATTAATGCTCGAATCCCGTCCGATATCAACTGCATATCGACATTTATCAGAAAAAGAAGATTTTTACCTTATTTATACTTGTACTATGACTGAAATTCCCCTACTATATAAAGGGGAAGGTTTCTTTTATTTTGACACACTGTGACACACAACTCAACGCAATAAAAGTTTATTTTTATTTTCTTGCTATTGTTCAAAGTGTTCTTCATTTGTCCTCTTCTTTATTCGCGATCGAGCTTGTATCGAGGGTTCGATCGAGGACGAATTCCACTGTTCAACCTAAGATTAGGCTTGATCATCACATTGCGATTGATTTGATCATTTATTATTTCTTTAACTTATTTACCTGTTTTTTTAATCATTCGTATTGAATTAAATCATATATCATTTAAACTACATATAAATTTAATTATTACTCGTTTTTAATGGTAAACAGGCAATATGAATAATTCCGACACATGAATAAATTCTCCTAATAACTAAATTAAGTTAATAAAAATATAATCTCTAAAAAAGCTTAAATATTTTTTAAAATTCTACGTAGTTTTCAGAAATTAGAATCCGCTCCAAAATTTTGCAAAATTTATGGTGTAGGTTCATAAAAGTGTTTAACAAAATTTCCAATAAATATTTCTATTTATCAACAAAAATTAGTTTAGGGAAGTTTTTTATTTATATCACAAAAACGACTTAGTTTATCAATTTTAGTCGCTGAAATTTTTCAAAACAAGTATTTCATGTCAATTGTAGTTAGAATTGGACCCGAGGTAGGAATGAATGAACGGGAAAACGGGGAAAACGACGGACGCTACTCACTCTCCTACGTATGGCCGTCAGACATTGTCTTGGGACTTTACGTAGAGTGGGGACCACTATTTTGGGGTTGTGTGGGGCCCGGTTATATATTCAAAATTCAGTTTCTTTGAGCGACTGTGTGAACCGGCTACCGGCGTTTTTCACGCCTTTCGGCTTACCACTTGACGGCACGTGGAGGTTGCTGACTCTCCTATTTCCACGTTTGTGTTTACTCAGATTTTTGATTTTAAGTTGTGGTGGAGAGTGAAAGGTGGAAGGAGGAGGATGCGTATTCCCGGGAAAAAGGAAAAGATTACATAATTAATTTTTCCTGAATTTATACATCGTTTTTAAATGGCTTTAAATATTTATTAAAATATTCTATACATTGAACATATTAATTTATATATTTTTTAAGACTACACAAAAGTGTTATGACTAACAACGAACTGTCTACTCACTCACCAACTACTTCCGTTTCAATTTATATGATATAATTTAACTCGTCACAGAGCTAAGAAAAAAAAATTGAAACTTATGATGCCAAAAGTTTATGGGTTAAAAGTTTTGTGGTACCGTAATATTTATATGATTATAAAGTTTCTCATTAATATTAAAATGGGCAAAATAAAAAATTTAAAAGTTCAATTATTTTCTGAATTTTGCCCTGAGTTTTTAATTTATTAGGCTCTCTTTTTTGAAAGAAGGAAAAAAGACTCATAAAAGGAATAAATTTCTTTTATATGTTATCATTTTCTTGGGGGAGAAGTTTTGTACATCTATAAATTGACGTTTTCTTCTTACAACAAGAACAACAATAACCTCCTCAATGTAGTCTTTACGAGAATCATGTTAGGGAAGATTACTCTCTCAAAATTTTTATTTTCTCTTTTTATATTAGTGATTGATCATATATAGGTCAATTGACCAAATTATAATAAATTGTAATGCCTAGTTTAATATATTTTTGTTTGTCGTCTGATTTATCGTTCATCAAGTTTTTCATTGTTAGCTTCTGCATGCATCATGTTATTTTGATAAGAACAAATATTTCATTCATTTTATACTAACTAAAAGAAAGTATAACATATAAATTGAAATGGAACGAGTATAATTTTGAAGAGGATGATGAAGAAACCTTTGGAAGTAAAGAGATTGAAGATATCGAAAGCATATCTTTTTTAACGAATATGGGTACATAGTTAAGAATATATATTTCGTCAATTAATTAGTTTTAAGTGTGTAAATTGACATGCGCAAATATTTTAAAATGGGGTTTTAATTATATATCATGGTGTCAAGCGTTAATTTTTTTTATAATTTATATTGCATAACAGGTTTGCAAAACATGATGATACATACTTAATTAAAATGTTGGACGAAAAGTGAAATTCAGAATGTAATATTCTTTCTATATCGGAAAAGTTCGTTGTAGAAATGATTGAAACTTACTATCTCGCATCAGAAAGACAGTGAGAGGACCAAGTTGAAGATTAAGTTAATAAATAAATTAAATAAAAGAAAGAAAATGAGGTACTTAAAAGACTTCCGTAAGTTAAAAGTTGAATTGATACTATGTAATAGGCATTAATCATTCTTCTTCTTTTTCCCCCTTTTAACATATTTTATAATTAAATGATCAAAGGTTAAAAAATTGATCATAATGTCGTCTCAAACGTCTTGAAAGGGCTAATTGGAGAAAATATATATTTATGAAATACAAAAAGTGAAGGCTAATGATTAACAATAATTCTATATGCGTAAAAGCATCTAACTAGTTATATATCTGACCTGGCTTTTATCATGCGATTTCAATTTTTTTTTCGCTTTTTAATTTGTATTTTAAAGGACTACCTTGTAGCAACGATAAAATTATTTCCGTGTGACATATAGTTTATGGTTCGTGTAGTGAAAACAGTCACTCATACTTGAATTAGGTTACGGCTCGTCCCCGTGTGACCCATGACCTTTTCCGGGACCATACTTGAGTACGGAATGTTTTTTACACCATATTACTTTCTTTTCTTTTTTTAATTTGCATTTTCATTCCGCCGGAAAACCATTGGTTATAGTTTTGCCAATATGAGAAGAAAAAAAACATAATACAATATAATCTGACATCTAATCTTATAAACAAACCAAAAGGTTTCATGAAAAGTTAATAATAATTCATAAAAAAGTATAATTAGGAGATTAACGGGAAACAATTACGGAAAACATGTACCAAATTATGTACTTTTTGCTAATAAGGTTGATAAACAACCAGAGGGTATCCAACTTAATCCTCCACTAAGAAACGACTACAAGAATGGAAGTAGAATTCAACTTGCCCCTCTTAATCTTGTCTTGAAAATAGACAAATCCTTTATTCCAACTTCCAAGTACATGCAACTCTTTTTGTTTTCCTTGCAAATATATATTTTGTCTTGGGAATCTATCTATCAAAATATTTTTCAAGTACAAAATATATTAAGGGGATTAGATTAAAATTAATGGACCTGATTTTCAGGGACCATGCTTCATTGTCTTTCTTCCTCCCAGTCGTGGGCACGACCCTTCCACAGGATTTTTTATTTATTTTTTAATGAGCTTAACTTATATATATCAACAAAGTAAAATAATTGCAATCAGGTCATCACAAGTAACATCATTATTGATCAGTCTCTTGATAAATATTACTCTCTTCGTCTCAAATTATCTGTCGTTATTTCTAAAAATAGTGATCAAATTATTTGTCATTTTAGAAGCTCAAGACAAACTTAATTATTATTTTTTATTTGATATATAGTAGTAATTATTCTTGAAAACTACAAGCATTTCTATTATGGGTAGTATAATGTTGGTTCAAATACAAATAAAACATAAATAAAGGTAAAATAGTGAAAAATACCTCTTAATTATTATTTTCTTAAGGGATGTGTAAAACAAAAATACCACAAATATTTTTGAGACAGGAAAATTGTTGGTAATAATTTAAATGGTGAATTACTTGCCATTAGCAGTTAAAATTTACTGAGAGTATGAAAAAAATCATTACCCGATTAGTGTATATAACTTAATGTTTTAAGTAAATGTTATAGGAGCTTCTTATCAGATTCCTCCGCAGATCTTCAGTTGACACGTGTAATTCATATTAACAATAATGAAGCAATTAAATTACAATTTCGCAGTGAAATAAAATATAGAAGTAAGGGCAGACAGTGCACATAACATGGGTCACCATGTCCTTTTGCCATTAAAAATCATAAGCTAAACTGGGCCAGTTTCCTATTTAAAAAATGAGAGCTGATTGTTTTGTGGGAGACACCAACTCATATAATAAGAGAGTAATATGTTGCAACTAGTGATTCATATTTATTGTTTTTGTGGGATTCCCAGGAGTACTTGACTATTTACATCTCACTTTCTATACTGCTTATGTCCTTTCTGAAAATATTAAGTAATGATTACTTTCCACGACATATTTATAACACTTCTCCATCATTTCTTGCTTCAATTGCAAGAAATATTGGAATATTTGTAGAGTATTAGATTGTATATCAACACCAACACAATCCTTCCATATTTGTGTGTCAACAGCTACACAATCCTTGCACATTCTCTTTAATTAAATTGTTTCTTTTACTTCCATCAAATATATGTACTGCGGAGTAACATATATATTACGGCTATTGAATAGTACTTATTACTTCAGTATATAATAACAAAATCCTATGTTTATTCGTTGTAAACACTAATTTTACAAATATAACACTACTAAAAATCACATGTTTAACAACACAGCAGTACCGACGGAAGTACTTTTCCAAGTCGGTATTACGAGAGACTTTTCGTCGGACTCTCTCGGTACATTTGAATATTTTAATTTCTAATTTTTTAAATTGGTTTTTGACAGATATCTCTCGGTAAATAACCCCAATTTTACCGGTCAAAAGTCAAATGGTTGTACCGATGGATTTCGTCGGTAGATTACCGACGGACTGTCTCGCTAATTATAGTATAATTATTTTTGAATTACTTTTTTGCAGTACCGACGGACTCTTCCGATATAACTAAATAAAAAGAAAAATATAGTACACCGACAGATTCAATCGGTATTGCATTTATAATTATTTTGAATTTTATTTTTACAATATCAATTGCCTCCGTCAGTATATTACCAAAAAATAATCTTATACATAATTATATTATATTTTTATATAAATAATAGCGAGGGTTGCCGTCGGTAAGTGCTTACATAGTTATGTTAGTGAATTGATTAGCATATACATTGATAATTACACTAAGTGAAACTGTATTTGTAATAATTATACTAAATAATAATATAGTAGTAGTAGTAGTAGTAATTAACTTACACCTAAATGGAAGTATATTTGTGGTATCTTTGAGTAATGTTAGTTATTGATTAACCTATTCATTAATAATTGCACGCTAATATAAGTGTATTCATGGTACCGAAAAGAAATAGTAGTGATTGTTTATCTTATAAGTTGATAATTACAGTAAGTAGAAGTGTAGTAGTGGTATGCTTAACTAACGTTAATAATTGATTAGCATATATATTGATAATGCACTAAGTAGAAGTGCATTAGTTGTAATTAGCAAGTGTATTAGTTGTAATTAGCTTATAAATTGATAATCACACTAAATATAAATGCATTTTGAAGTTTGGTTGGATAGTTTTGATGTTTGATGGGATTATTTGGATGTTTGGTATATTTGGATAGTTTATAAAGTTTTATTGTTGTTAATTTGTGTTTAATTGTGGTTGCATTGATGTTTCTAATGTAATATTCTGGCTGGCAGGTGGTGCACCAAAAAATAAATACTATCTACAAAAAATATACTAGATTTATCGAGGGACTTAGTGACAGAGCCCGTCGAAAATATTATTTATTTATCAATCTAGAATTCATACTTACCGAGGAAGTCCGTCGGTATACTTAAAACAAATTTTCAAATTTTGTTGAACATACCGACGGATATCCATCGGAATATGAATTTATTCATATTTTTAATTTTTAAATTACTAAATTAAAATTCTAAATATACCGATGGTGTCTGTCGGTAATATTAAATTATTATTTTTAATATACCGACAGATATCCATAGGTATTGATATTATTAATATTATATTATTTTATAATACACCGGCGGATGTCCGTCGGTAAGTAAAATTATTTGACCAAGTAGTGTCAGAAAGGTACTGATGGCTTTCCGGTGGAGTCCATCGGTAATTACCGAGGGATTCTGTCGGGCGCTTTTACTGAAGAAAGATTTACCTACGTACCACTTACCGACGGACTTCCTTCGGGAAAGTCTTGTTACCGAGGGACTTTCCTCGGTAATTTGCATCGGTAAACATGCGATTTTTAGTAGTGTAATTTAATAAACTAAAGAATATGAAGAAATTTAATGTGGAATATACTCTTTTCGACAAAATATGATGGAATTAATCCTACTTGGATAGGCACTTGGATAAACATCGGATTTTACAAATAATAGATCATCTTAGAGTGCTTTTATATTTTAACTGTGTATTTTGGCAATCGAAAAATCCTACACAATTTTTGTGAAAAATCCTAGTATAAATTTTCTTCCTAAGTAGAGTATTAAGTACATTGGTTATGTGCAAATTGCAATTAGTGAGAATATGAAGATCCAAAATTATGGAATTCATTTGTTGTGGACACTTCTGCATTAGAGTGTATCTAAGAGTACAGAGTGGAGTACTAACTAGTGATATTTGCGTTTTGACATGGGCAAAAATCAGCAGTGACCCTTGAGATGTTGAATGGTTATAAGTTATTATACTACTAGCTAACAATTAGTGGTGGATTTGTGTAATTAATGCAACTGATACTATTGAGTATTGACTCTGACATTTATAATCTTTTCTATTTCTCTTTTTTTGTCTCATTCTTTTATTTTCTCTTCTTTTTTCAATTTTTAAAGAAGAATAAGCAAGACCTGAGCTAGATAGGTTCAAAGTATATGAAAAATTAACTTAAATTGTCGTTTACTCAATTGCTTAAATTAAAAATAACTGCCGAATATATAATATATGCATAATTTATGTATAATATATTTATAATCAATGTGTTAGGTACTAGTGAATCTGTATCTCTCGGCCTCTAAATTGTCCTGCTCCAAACTATGCCATCCATTTCCTTATTATATTGCCTCTCTGATAATTTATGAAAAATTATATTGTATAGTCGCTCCCAGAAATAATAGCCGATAAATATATATTTTGATATATTAATGAATAATACACATACATATATTTAACTAGCTGATATAATTATTTTTAGTCGACACACCAAATATATAGCTTGTCCTTTTTTTCTTCTTGAGTCGGGTGTCACCTGAGCCCGTATAACAGAACTTTGATGGGGTATTATCACTTTTTTTCGGCGCTAGAAATTATTTACATTTGGTAGTCGGAAAAGTGTATAAAATTTGTATAATTTTTGTATATAACATACATAATGTGTGTGTGTGTGTATATATACATATATATATACAAAAAAATATTTTTCGATTATTATTTTGAGAACGGCTATACAGTGTCATTTATTCCCGACATTTTGACGAACGATGCCTAGTCCATAAATGAGGTCGCGGACAAGATAAGGAAACAAGAAGCCCAAAGAGGGAAAATATGTTTTTCAGCGATGTAAATAACATCACTGCATTCGGCCTTGGATCATTTCTAGGCAGACAATGATCATGGGCCATAATAGGAACACTTAAATAGTTTCAACGTCATCACATATCACTTAAGTGTAAGGTTTCAATCTGATGGAAGACCCTTCACTATTGGGGTGATTGTCTAATTGATAGGAATAATCCTATAAGGAGCTGATCTTTAATATTGTCCATATTTTTTTTTATTTAGAAAATAACCTTTGCCCTCACACACATTTGTTGCTTGTTAAAGATTTCTCTACCAGATTGGTAGGTTTTATGCTATATTATTTTACATATATTGTTAATCTTTCACAAATTCTACCTTGTTGGCATGATCTTGTGATTGTTTAATTGTTCATTAAATTGTACCATGTTGTTATGACTTTACGTTATTTATATTCTACCTATTTGTTAAATTATTTACAAACTATATCCGGCAGGCATGACTTTGTGATTGTTTAATTGTTCACCAAATCTACTAGTTTGATATGACGTTGTGTCATCTGTAATTGACCTATCCGTTAAATCGTTCATCAAAATCTACAATTTATTTGTATTGTTCAACAAAGTGTCATGCGAAATTGCAATTTTAATATTTGAACAAACCACCTCAAATATGCTTTAAATTATCTCAAATTTGAAATAAAACCTACAAATACTAACACAAATGATTCTCAATCACCAATTTAGTCAAATAATACCAAATCAGGAAGACACGCCTTGTATTCTTTAATATTTTCTAAGGACCAACAATAGAGTTTGAAGATTAATAAAATAAATCACTAAATCAATGTTTGAAAAAAAAATTTAAGCATAAATTATTAACATTCAAGCGGTTTAAACGATAATCAACTATTAACTTTCAGTTTTCACCCTCGAAGAAGAATTTCAAGCTTTCAATATTGAAGAAGTATGTTGTTCTTTGTGAAAGAAGCATATTTTTGTAACAAAGTTAAAAACGAGGATAATATTTAAAAATCAATTCCGTAGGGGACAATCGATGTAATTTTGTGTCTCTCTTGTACCTTCTCCCTTATTATTTACGGGCCGACCTCCATCACTCAGGGGCGGATTTACAGGGAGGGGTATGGATTCACGTGAACCCATGATCCCCTGCCATTTTTGTCCGTTGGTGGCTGTGTGCCCCTTTGATACTCTAGGTTAGGGGTTTGAATGCGCTCTCCCCTATTTCCCTTTATACTTTTTGTCTTTTCTTTTTCTGTTTCTTGTCATCCTTTTCCTTCTTTTCTGTTTTTAGTTTCATTTTGTTGTTCTTCTTTTATTGTTTTATCTTTTCTTTATTTTATATTTATTCTTTTCTCCCTTTTTTCTTTTCTTTTTTGGTTCATCTTGAGTTTTAAAATTCCTAAAAAATTAAAATTCATATTTCCTCCTTACCTCTCTTTTTATCTCAATTTTTTACGAACAACAGTCATCATCTAACTAATTTCTTTATCATTTATATTTTTCTTCAAATTTTTCTTTGATTTGTGAAGTGAGTTTTCTTCAAATAACGATGCTATTATTAATCATTTTTAAAGTATAAAATTTGTTAAGAACAATTGTAAACTGAATAATATTTTTTTGTGATAATAGTATTAACCATGATTTGTTCGATAAGTTGTTGTCATAGCAAAATTTTGATGGAGTTAAGCTAGTCGGTAGTATAGTGCATCCATACTTTTAAAATCCTAGATACGCCTCTGCCACCGCCACAGCCACAAAATAATCTTTAAAAAGAAAAATTATCGCAAAACGCCTAGAACAGTACAAGTAATACATAGTGTTTATTCATTGAGCAGTAGATCAATCATATTTTCAAACCAAATGGGTATATTATGTTTTTCATAAATTGAATATCTAGCTAGCTTAACGAGACGAGATTCACGAGCTCCAAAATAGTTACTTATAGCCTGTTTGTCCAAGCTTTTTTTTGGGACAAAAGTATTTCTTTGGGCCAAAAGTGCTTTTGGTCAAAAATTAAGGTGTTTGGTCAAACTTTTAGAATAAAAAAAATATTTTTAAGGAGAAGCAGAAACATATTTTGAGAAACAAAAAAATGTAGCTTCTCTCCAAAAGTACTTTTCTAAGAAGCACTTTTGAGAAAAATACACTTAGAAGCAGTTTTCAAAAGTTTGGTCAAACACTAATTACTGCTCAAAAGTATTTTTCAAATTAATTAGTCAAACACAAACCGATTCTCACCGAAAGTACTTTTTTAAAAAGTACTTCTCAAAATAAGCAGATTTTAGAAGTTTGGCTAAACAAGTTATTATATTGACCTGACACATTGAAGTTGTCCTCTTGTGCTTACCACTAGTCTAATGCTAATATAAAATAGGGAAAAGGCCCAATATACCACTCTATTTTTATATATTGTCTACATTTAACCTCCGTTATATTATCGAGTCAAATTTATCCTTATCGTTATACTATCGGGCCAAATTTACTCCTATAATCATCAAACTTTTAAAAATACCCCTTGATTTGTTAAGTAATCCAAAATCTCCCAAATTTCTTTTATTTAAATCACTTGTTCTTCTTGGTATATTTGACCATTTTCCATATACGTTTAATCCAAAATCTCTCAAATTACGTTTAACCCGATAATATAACAGAATTTAAATGAAGATAATATATGAAAGTAGATGGTATATTTGACCATTTTCCCTATAAAATATTAAGTACTCTACTATGGTACACGAGGAACAAACATCACGAGAAACTTACAAAATTACACCATAAAAAGGGATGGTGCTTTCCAAATTTCATGTCTCAAGCAAGTGTCTAAGCTAGAATTTGCAATATTTAATAGAAACCACATACACATATTACATGTCGAGTGATGTTTTTATCTGCAAAACAGTGTTACGCCTTATTTGCAATTTACGAGTTACAGAATTTAGTCTTTTTAAGTTATTGAGCTCTAATTAATAAATTTAATAAAATTCTTAATGTAAATATAAGTTGTAGACCAAAGTTATTGGGTTCGATCACCCGTAATCTTAACTCTAGCTCCGCCTATGCATGTAATGAGAAATTAAAGTGCTCATGTGTAGAACTTGTCAGTGGACCTTTATGGTGCTTAATATTCACATGCATCGTTCTAAATGAGATATAAAAGTCTACCGTTTGTTTCAATTTTCTGAAACTAATAGAAACATTTCACATGCATCTTCAATAGTGCTGATTTACGACTTGATGAATAAATAGTCCTTCACGAAACCATCGATAATTTATCATGGTCGGGCCACTTTAGAACTCTTTGTTTCCCATCTTGAAAATTTTCCAAATTAAATATACATTTTTAATTCAAAGGCATTTTACATTTTGGATAGGAAAAAGAAAAAAGAAAACCAAGATAACTCAAATTTAATAGTTAAGGAGGAGTGGGATTTGGGAACATACACACAGACACAACGGATCCCATTGGCCTGCTTTTCAGAGAGGATTCAGGTGGTATTGCACTGGTAGAAGGATTTGCAAATCTTAAATACAAGAGTTAGAGTTTGAAAAATTAATCTAACTAGTCGCTCGCCTAATCGTTTAAATTAAAAATAAGCGATAAATATATAATATATGTGAAATTAAAGTATAATATGTGCATGACCATGTATAAGTAGTGTTATAATTTATATATGCTAGCTAGGGAAAATAAACTAGGAATCCGACCGAATATTTGTGTAAAACTTCTCAATCCAGTTGCTCTTTTTTAAACAAGAAAATTTAAATCCAAATTTTCAGTTCCTCCGAGATTGCGAACAAAAGGGGCAATTGGCTACCCCATTTTCGGCCTTAAAAAGGGAAAGTGAGACTTCAGCGAACAAAACTTAGTGGGATTTGGTGCCAAATCTTTGAACAACGACTTTCATTTTCTGATGACAAAATTTTCAGTAAGGACCTTTCTCTTTCTTTCTAATGTCACTTCACAGCATATATCGTCACATTACAGCTTGGATAAAACGAAAAAGAATAAATGTACAGTAATTTAATCTATATTTAGCTTAACATATCTCATTCAATCCGGGTAATAGAAAAATATGATCAAATATTAAGTTAAGAAGTAAGAACATAACTAAGTAAGAAAGGAAGTAGAAGTACTTGAAAGACTTCGCAATGGACAGTAATCATTCTTCTTCTTCTTCTTTTATTTATTGTTTTTCAAATCTGGTACTTAAATTTGGTCATAAGCATTTTAGCTACACGTTGGTTAAATTTCACAAATGGTCATATAACTCTGACTTTTTTCATCAAAGTCATATAACTATATTTTCTCACACAAAAATCATAAAACTTTCACTAACTCATACAAAAATTATTGTGACAGGAAAATATAACTTTCCGGTAGTATTTTCTTATTCTATATTTTATCATTTATTATTTTCAGTCTATCAATTAATAATCAAATTAAAATAAAAATGATTCAACCCGACCCAATCAAACACCCATATATATAAATTAAAATAATACTAAAAGAGAAATTTTCCCTCAAAATACACTATACTTCTATTTTAGATACAAGTATTGTGAATTTTGAAGGAATGATTCACTTTTAGTATTACTAGTATTAGAACCCGCGCGATGCACGGATAGTATTAAAGAATATATTATGATCTTGTCAAGTTATGATCTTAGAGCACATTAGATCATATTGTTTAACCAGGTTTTAATTGCTATGTTAATTTTTAATGCACCGTGGGAAATAATCTCTATGAAATAAAGGATATGAATCATAGTCATCGAATAACTTATTTGTTCCTTATTTTTTTCTTATTAAATGATCAAGTGAAGCACTTTTACTATGATATTTTATTAGTTTTCACATTTATTATAAAATAATAGAATAATCTTAAAGTTAAAAACTTGTTATTACCGTGTTAAAAAATTTACTGATATTTTTAGTAATGTATATATTTTGTATTATAACAGCAATAAATTTCCTTTATTTTATTTTCTATATAAAATTATGAAGTTTATTTAATAATTGAATTCCCTATATGGGATTTTTATTTAATATTTTATGTTCACTCTATTGCATAGAATTCTTTTTATTAACTTGACTTAAATTCATATCCACTACGTTTTTCTAACATAACATAGATATATATTTTTATACTCCTAAAACGTGTTTTTTAATTTAAACCTATATTTTCAAAATTCTTCAATTTTCTAAATTCAATATTATTTATGAGTGTTATATAACTTACTTAATTTTATTTTTAATTAATTCAAAGTATAAATACCCTAGCATTATCATTGTCCCCTCTCTTCTCACATATTTTTTACGGTGATATTTTATTCATTTTTTTTCAAAATTTATTATTTTATTTATAATTAAATCATAAAGTGAGAAGCTTTCTATAACCATATTAAAAAATTTACGATGGTTTCAATAATGTATTTATTTTTGCATTATCTTCAATAAATTCCTTTATTTTATTTTCTAGATAAAATTATGACTTTTATTTAACAATTAAATTTTATATATGATAAATTATTTCATTTTAATAAATATGTTTCTTGACTTTTATTTTGCTAAGATTTCAGTTATGTGATATATTAAGTACCAATTTTCTTGTCTTGATTCAAATTATAATACTTGCGTTTATATTTTTTTTCTAAAAGTTTTGTTCTTTTTTTGGTTTCCTTGCTTATTGTAATTGTAGTATTCATTACTTAGTATTGATATATTACCATGTGACTTTTTATTAGCTTACCACTTTCTTAGTGTTCATACCTATTGCTCCCCTTTTAGTATAATACGAAGAATATAGTTTTGTATTATTCCTGAAACTTTAATTTAACTTTGGCATTTTGACCCGTACCTCCAATTTTAAGTATTATTCATTACTTAGTATTGCTATATTGCCATGTGACTTTTAATTAACTTATAACTTTACTTAATGTCCTTACTCATTGCTCCACTTTTAGTATAATACGATTAATATAGTTTTGTATTACTTATGAAATTTAATTTAACTTTGTCTTTTTGTTTCGTAGCTCCAATTTTTTTAATTTAAATTTATCAATAACATTCTTTTTCCTGTTTAATTATTTTATTAAACAAATTTAAAGTGTATATCCCTTCACATTATTTATATTCTCCTCTATATACATTATTTTCTATCATATAATATTTTTATTATTTTTTCACATTTCATGTTGTATCTATAATACAAACATTATCATATTATTTTTCGAATTTAATTATTTTGAAAATAGGCCAAAGTTTAAACAAAGAATTTTTTTTTATTTTTCATAAATCTACTAATACTTTTAGTAATTATTATTTAGTATGCCGTGCAATAAGCAATTAATTATTATTCCTTTTGTTTACAGTATAGAATTTTGACTTTATTTTTTTTTAACTTAATTACATGACAATTTTAATTACATTTTTATATTGTTAATTTGTTGCTTAGCATTATTTCATTGTAAGTGTTTTAAATTTTTGGTTTATCAATTATGTTTTCAATTGCGTGATATTATCCATATAATATGTTTTTTCTCGTAATAATTCAAAAAACTTTCTCATATCAAATTTAAATTTCTAATCCATCTATATATCTACAATTATATTATCTGTTTACAAAAAATATTTCTCTATTTTTTGTTCTTTGTCTATTGTTTATGTGTTACCAGTTACTTAATATGGTTACATTATTACGTAACTTTTTATTAACTTGCCACCTACTTTATATCCTTATCTGCTATTTCTATTATAATATACTATAATGTTTATGGTTTTTCTTTCTCTTAACACTATCTTTATCCCCTCTTTCTAAATTATTCCCCTAGTAAGTATGATAATTTATTTAATTTTTTCATTTAGTGTTTTATTGTATGATAGGCAAAAATTAAAGTGCATATGATCAAAATATATAGTACTTCATCAAAATATCACGATATTTTTATTATTAAACTTCTAGTAATTTTTTTTTTGTTGAAACTTTTAGCCTTTAAAAAATTATTTAATTGTATACTTGTTTAAAATTCAGAAAACTTAGTTCTAAAACAAACACTTTGGATTATCCATTATGAAATAAATAATTTATAAGATATAGTTACATTCTGAACTTTAGGTTTAAAACCTTAAAATATATTTATTTCCAACTCATTAAAAAGTATTGAATTTTTAAAATAAATTAAAATTGCACTGTAGACATTGAAAATTTGTCACATTAGTGCATACAAAATTTGGACTAGAGCCTCTAGAAGATGAGCCCATTAAGGTTACTTGGTGGCTACTCTACCCAAACCATAATTCATGCTTATAAATAAGGCTAAATGTCCTTCAAAGACCATATCAATAATTTCATAAACTCTCGAAATATGCACAATAAGATCAAATAAATGATCTCCGAAATTTCATAAAACTCTTGGAATATTCATTAAGAGATCAAAGACATGTCAAATATGTCTTGCTCAAAGCTCTAGCAACATTCAAGACTCAAATGGAGTGTTGCTATATGCTTCTTGATCATCATATACATCAAGGAGATGCATATTATCCTACATTTGAGAAATACGCCACCAAGACCCTCGAATTACGGATAACAAACCGGAGGAAAGAATCATGTAACGACCCGACCGATCGTTTTAAGCTCTAGCGCATTGTTCGGCAGTTTGAGGCCATAAGTAGCTTCACTTCGGGTATTATAACTTGTATGTGTAGTCGGAATTGAATTTCGAAAAGTTCGGAGTTGAGTTGAAAATAAAATTCTAATTTCGGAAGCAAAAAGTTGGAGGAATTGACTAGGGTTTAATTTTTGAGTAAACAACCTCGGAATCGAGATTTGAAAGTTTCAACGAGTTCGTATGATAATTTTGGACTTGGGCGTATATCCGTATTGGATTTTGGATGACCCGGGAGCGTTTCGACGCCTATTGTGGAAAATTGATATTTTGAAAGGATTTCATGAATTTGGATTGAAGTGTATTTCAATGCTATCGATGTCCGTTTGAGATTTCGAGCCTGAGAGTAGCTCCGCATGGTGATTCTGGTCTTAGAAGTGCATCCAGATGTGGATTTGAAGGTCCGTAGGTGATTTTGGGGTCATTTGGCGAAAGTTGGAATTTTGAAGGTTTTGGGAAAGTTTGACCGGGAGTGAACTTTTTGATATTTAGTTCGGATTCCGATTTCGGAAGTTGGAGTGGGTCCATAATGTTGAATGTGACTTGTGTGCAAAATTTGAGGTCAATCAGACGTGATTTGATAGGTTTCAGCATCAAACGTGGAAGTTCGAAGTTCTAAAGTTCATTTAGCTCGAATTGGGGGTGCGATTCATGATTTCGATGTTGTTTGATGTGATTGGAAGCCTCGAGCAAGTTTGTGTTATATTATGGGACTGGTTTGTGTGATTGGACGGGGTCCTGGGGGCCTTGAGTGTGATTCGAGGTGGTTTCAGACCAAATTGGAATGATTTGCTGCAACTGTTGCTGCTATATAGTTTCCATCTTCGCGAACGCGAAAGGACTCATGCGTTCGCGAAAGAGACTTTTGGGGGCTGCTGGATTTGCCCATCGCAAACGCGATTGGAGAGATGCGAACGCGGTGAAGAGCTTGAGGGACCTACGCGAACGCGATTGGGCAGCAGCGAAAGCGTAATAGGAAGTGAGGAGATGGGCCTGAGGCCGTTTGGCCTACGCGAATGCGAGGCTGGGTTTGCGAATGCGAAGAAGGTTTTCTGGGCCTGGGCTTGCCGGGCTTCGTGAACGCTAGGGGCTTGCTGCGTTCGCGAAGGAGGGTCGCATGGGCAGTGTATAAGCTGTAAAAATACGGGTTTTGGCCATTTTTATCTCATTTCCTCCATGGGAGCCGACCTAGGAGCGGATTTGGAGCATCATTTTTACCGTCAATCATAAGTTTTGGAGCGATGGACATCGTTTTGAGTTGTTGGAAAGGCTTTGGAGCCGGTTATGGAATTTCGGAGTGAGGTACGTCTCTTTTCTAACCTTGTAAGAGGGAATTAACCCCATAGGTGAATCAAATCATTATGTTCTTATATTTGTGGGGGCTACATACGCACGAGGTGACGAGAGTCCATGCGTAGCTACTATTATGTCTATGTCCAGGTAGTCTAGGACCCAAATTATGTTATACTTGCGATATTTGCACTCTACTTGTTAATTTAATTGCTTAAATCATATTGAAACTTGATAAAGAAATTTTAAAAGGTTAAACTTCATTTTCTTGTTCGTTGATGAAAATTGGCATTTCCTTGAATAATTGCCCTTGATAACTCTTGAATTGGTTGTTTTAAATGTCGTTTCTCTTTTATGGAGCGGGTGGAACGCCTCGGTAGCAAATAGATGCATCTATGGTTCGTGTCGTTCGACCCTCGGCAGTGCACAATTTAAATATTATGTTGGATCGGGCCGTACGACCTCAGCATAATTTATGCATGATAATTCTTTGGAATCAATTATAATTGATATTACTTCTTTGGCTTGAGATATAAATTGCTAAATGACGAGAATAATTTGAAAAAAAAATTCCTATTAATAAAAGAATTGTCCACTTACTTCATGTTATTGAGTTTACAACCGTTATATACAATCCATGCTTAATTATAATATCAGTAATTTATTGTTAGCCCTTAGTAAGTATTGGAGTAGACCCCTCGTCACTACTTCTTCGAGGTTAGACTGGATACTTACTAGGTACGCATTGATTTACATATTCATACTACACTTGCTGCACATTTTTGTGCATGTGCATATATGTCTAGTGGCCTTGTGGGCGTAGAGGCGCGGATATTGCGGGGACTTAGGTGAGCTGCATTTCACGTATACCTGTTAATCGGGCCGGGCTGACCCGTTTACAACTCGGTTTAGCCCGGGTCAGCCCAGTACTGTAGCGTGGGGGGCGGGCTGGGACGGGTTGGGCATAGAGCGGGTTTCAAACGAAATAATTTTTTGATATCGTTGCACCGGAACCCGCTAAGCCCGTTAACGGTTTTTTAACCGGCTATAACCCGGTTCAGCCCTTTTTTAACGGGTTGTTTTTGGACCGTTGCCAACGGTCAATTTCAAATATTGCAAATTATCTTACTATTACAAATGATTTAGTTTATATTGCTGAAATTTCTCTTTTACTAAATTTGAAGAAGAAAGAAGGATATACTTTTGTTGTTGAATCTATGCTAGATAAGTTTTAAAAAATATTTCTACCCAATTTCAACTATTTACCTAATTGATGCTATTTTAAACCCTTCTATCAAAATGGTCACTTGTCGCCAAGTAATCACTGCTTTATATTCTTATATGGATTTTGGACCAACTGAAACTCCTGATATTGACACTTGTATTTCTGATCTACACAAACATTTAGAAACATTATATAATTATTATGCTAACATTGTTGATGCTTCTTCTGCTGTAGATACAAATATTCCTTCAAGTTCAGTTTCAACATCTGGGACCAGTGCTTTGAATGATAGTGATGGTGTTGAAGATTATTTGATTTGTTCTATACTAGGAGAGCATCAACAAACCAGTAGCAGGAATATTGATGAACTTCAATTCTACTTGCAAAAGTCAGCAGAGCCCCGCACAAAGCAATTTCTACCAATGGGTTGGTGGAGGAGCAACTCAAATCAATTTCCTGTTCTTTCGGCCATGGCTCGAGACGTGCTAAATGTGCCGATTTAAACGGTCACATCAGAGAGCACATTTAGCCAAGCAAGGCAGCAACTAGGAGATACCCATCATTCATTGGGCATCAACGCTTTGGAAATTTTAGTGTGCTTCAGAGATTGGATAAGATCAGAACGGCGAAATCAAGGGCGTGATGAGGTAGATGAAGCAGAGGACCAAGATATTGGAGATATAATGGTTTATGGTTCTGATTCAACCAATGCCGGAAACCAAGAACCCCATGTTGACATGGATGAACTTACAAAAATGATGTAACGCATATGATGTACTACTTGTTTTCTTTTTTTATAATTGTTGTAAACTTTTAATTTGCAAGTTCAAAAATAACAAAATCAAAAAAGAACTTGCAACTTAATTTGAAGTATTATATATTATTCAATAAAAATATCAAATGAAAGTCTTCGGAGCTTGATCCTTACATATTGCCCATTGGTCTTATTAAATAATTTTTTGTAGCCACTTACTTTTAAATTTTAATTTTAAAATTATAAAATTCAAATTTTAAATTTAAAATTTTAAACTTCAAAGTTTAATTCTAAGCCTTAAAAGTTTGCAAACACTTAAGTATCAATAACATTGAATAAGAAAAACAAAATTTACTTTAAAAAAAACCAAATTGCACGGCCCGGTCCAACCCGCTAAGCCCGAACCCGGACGGACAAAAAAAACCCGAAAAAGTACAGCCCGCAACGTTAAACGGATGGGCTATTTTTTTTGTGTCCAGCCCATCCCAGCCCACCCGTTAAACACCCATAATTTCACGTTACGAGTCCTCATCACGCACATAGTCTCCATCAGAGTTATATACCTTCTCCTGTCTAATTGTATTTCCAAACATATATTGTATTTTTAGTATATTTCCTAGTCGATGCTCATGTACTTGTGACACCGGGTTTTGGGGGGTGATTATGGGTTGTTCTGTATTGTAGTTGTGAAAATACTATCATTTACTTTATAAGTTCTATCTTTTACTATTTAATTAAAGGAAATTACGATTTAAAAATACTAAAATGAGTAATTAAGTTAATTAATTATCGTTGGCTTGCCTGACAGCGGTGTTAGGTGCCATCACGACCTTTAAAGGATTTTGGGTCATGACAACATGGTATTAGAGCACTAGGTTCACTTAGGTTTTACGAGTCATGAGCAAGTCTAGTAGAGTCTTGCGGATCGGTACGGAGACGTCTGTACTTATCTTCGAGAGGCTACATGGCTGTTAGGAGCACTTCCCTTCTTGATCCCTCATCGTGCGATTTGATTCCTTTGAGGCTTATGCCTTCATTTCTTTCCTATTCAATCTTATGCGACGTGAATCGCTTGTTATCAATTGGGAATCAAGAAATTGTAATGGTATTGCAGAGGTGGTGCAGGATGTTTCTCCCTGCGTATTCGATTGGGTTAATGTCGTCGCCTTGCAGAACGATGTTCTGTCATTTCAGCTCAATAGTTGTATTTTCGATGGTCTTGAGGCTATGCACAGATTGCTATGATGTTCATGAGTTATTATCGTGCAATATTGATGTAATGGTAAAATGCTTGTCTATGTGTCGGGGCAATGAATGACTTGAAATGAGTTTTTTTTTCAGTGCACGATTCAGAGGTTCATCGTTTTATTTCTAGCGGAGGAAAGGCAATCGGACTATGAATGTTCAGGGTTGGGTTGATGGAGTAACGAGACTTGGTATTTTCGAGCATGGCAAAATTTTCATCTGTGATGTGGCATCGTTGTCCTTATTGAATGTGTTAAGTTCGCCGGTGCTATGGTTTTCTTCAATTCGCCTTTGGGGCAGAGTATTGTGAATGGTTTCGGGGAAGCGACTGTCAGAGGTCGCGGTGTGCAGTGGTTCAGAATCGAATCGGTGTTCCTAACGTTGATGGCTCGAGAAGGATGATCTTCGAAGAGGTTTAGAGCGGTAGCGATCTATTAGTTCAAGTGCTACATAGATGGATTTGACTTACGGCCACAATTGGGCATTTATGAGGAAGGACATGTGGGAGTTGTCTTGCGGTGGTTAAATTTCTAGGAGGCCAAGTGTGAGAAGCAGAAGTCGGGTAGTTGCTTAAGGGAGAGGGTTTGACCAAAGTGGGAGAGCGGTAGAGTAGCATATGGGTTCTGTGGATAGCTACACGCCTTGAGGAAAGTTTAAAGTGATTTGGAATTTATGGTGGACAGTGACTAGGTCTACAGACTAATTTGGAATATTGGCTGCTATATAGAGAAAGGTTGGATACTATGGAAAGGAGTTGCTTGATATGAAGAAGGATACAACATCACTTTGGATTGGAATGTATTGTCGCACCTTTAGGTGATGTCGATGAGGAGAGAACGGACTTGTACAGCTGGAGAATGAGCACGAGCTCAGGATAGTTTATTGGTTTCGTGGTAATTATACTCGGTGCAGCATTGTTGGAAGATGTCGGCATGGAATTTCCACAGGTGGATTATTTCCAGTGAGTAGGTTAACGGTTGCATGGTGTTGATAAAGCTTCTGTGAAGAATTCTACTGGCTACTCGGTATGAGGTCGAACAGGTGAATGTGGCTAGGGATTCAGAGCATTCATGAAATGGTTAACATGAAGATTTCGAGGAATTTGACGGGTCGATTGCGCGAGGTCATGTCAGTGAGGAAGAAGAAATCTTGGTAGGTTCCAGGGTCATGTAACGATAGCTTCAAACTAAGCGGGAGAGCCCCACTGCCTACGATTGGATTGCATGGTTGTCTACTCGTAAGGTTTCTGGTTATCGGCATATTGGTGAGTTATTATGACTAAGGAAAGAAAACATCAGTGGTAATTTGAACAAAGGATTTGGGGAATGTGTGCTATATTTGGCCTTATCGATTCATATTCAGTCTTTGGGAAGACTCAGAGTTTATGCCTCGTGTAGATGTGATGTACAATGAAAGTGAGTGAGCAGGGTGCTTCTTTGAGAAGGTGTTAATGTGCTAGCAGGGCCTTGGAGTTTGATCATATTTGGGAACAAGTCAGAGTGGGTGACTCAACAACGGTTCTAGTGGGTTCAAAAATTCAAAGTGCGGTGTCTAAGGGTTTCGAGTCTGTAGTATGGTTAAGTATTGAGCTTTTGCAGTGGACTATGAAAAGGAGCTTGGAATATTCTATGTTATCCTTGGGTATGCGGTGCAGTATTGAAGGACGAGAATAAGTAACTTCGGATTCACGGGAAGTCTTGCATAATGGGTGTATTAGTTGGTGATGCTATTGTGTGCGTAAGGAGAATATGAGATGGTTATGGGTATTGAGACGATGTGGTCTTGTGGTTTGGGTCACTCGGGATGAGTGTTGTTGGGTTTCGTTATGTTTTAAATGGAGTTATTATTATTTCTAGGGCAAGTCCCGAGTAAATTAGAAGAAGTGGCTCGGTTGGTAATGATTGAATTAGAACGGTTGTGGCAATGACCAGTTTCTCCAGTGTGAAGTTATACATGTAGTTTGTGGTTGTACACTTGGGCTTGAGCGCCACCACAACTTGGTTGGTTTTGGAGGTATTCGATTCATATGGTTTTTTTGTGTAAAAGGATTTCCGGAAGAGTTATGGCAATTTAGATCACAATATAAGGTTGTATTTTCTGCGGTTTGAGAATTTAGTTGTGTGTTGCATTGGTTCTTCTGAAATGAGCTAAGTAAAAGGTTTCTATATGATGAAGTGTTTATTCTATTAGTGGATCAGGGGTTATTATGGAATTCAGGTACTCTCACGTATTGGCATGTTAGGTGCAGTGAGCGGCATGGGAAATCGGAAGCTGAGGATCAAGGGTGTCGTTCGGTGTTGACAAGAATGTCACGAGCTCGGACGAGCAAGAAAGAATTCAAATGGTTAGAGTAAGCTGGTATTGTCTTTAGCGTCACCTGAGATCGGTATCCTGTGTAAAAGGCTTTGTGCATTGATTGTGGCTTCTTGATTTGCTTTATAGCATTAGTGTGACCGGTGGTATGGATGTGCAGACTTGTTACCTGGTGCGGAAGGTCGTGGGAGCGTATCTCACGGGAATATTGTATAAGTATGACATGTATTCACTTGATTGATTAAAGATTGAAATTGAGTATGGAGATTTGTGTACTATCGCTAATGTGAGGGTTTAGGCCTGAAAAAGGCGCTCTATTCAGTTGGTTATGAATCGTGGAAGTTTGTTCCGGATTCGACGGTTGTTCTTGTGTGTCATGGGAGAAGGGTCATTGTGGATCCTTGAGAGGTTATTTGCCCAAGTATGGTATGATCAGAATCGGTTTGAGGTCCGTTGATGGGTCCAAATATGGATGTGTACTCTACACCAGCTAGGATGTGTTCATTCAGTATAGCATTCCTTATGGAAGAGTATTCGGGGGTGGGATGTTAATTTCGTCGCCAGCTATTTCATATAATACTCTATTGTGCCATGTGGGTTGTGAGACGGCTTGATTATTTGTACAATGTGTTGAGGTCCCGCGTAGCGGTGGTGTTATGTGAGCAGGATAGCTCTCGAGATGCAAATCATATATCGCACCTTAGTTGTGCTTGAGTTTTATAGCGTATGATGCTACCCGTCTCCCCAAGATTTGTATTATGCACTTGATGTGCTTATGGTTGATATTCGGGCATTTCGTGAGTATAAGCGTTACGCCTCGATGTGTGTCTTCTTTAGATTATTATGTCTGGATCGGGTGGCACGCCGCCATAAGTATCATGGTTGGATCGGGTTGCACGCCGCAACGGTATCATGTGTAGATCGGGTTGCACGCCGCAACAGTGTGATGTTGAGCACAGTTCCCTATATCTATTCCTGTGTGTTTTGTCCCGCATTTTCTCAGAAAGATTCATAACATCTTTTCGGTTTTTAAATTAGTTACGTGGGTTGAGTAGTACATTCAAGAGTTCGTTTTCCTTATGTATCACATTCGAGTTTGTAGATTGTTAGCACAATGTGGCATCATACGAGGCTTTTGCAGTATCTGAGATGGCTTATTTCCTGAGCAGCTTGTACTGGGTGAAACGAGATATTTGGACCTGGGATCAGTGCGATCGGATTTATATGAAGCATATTAAAGAGCAAATATTGTTATTTGGTTCATGATGAGTTATCATGATGAGGTAATGGTTCTTGTCGAGAGGAGAAGCTCAATGATTTGTTGACTCAGAAGTTGGTTATAAATTTCTATACATCTCTTCCGTCGTGGCATTTTGCAAGTATTGGAATATGACTTATATATGTCATGATGTGTGTTGTGGGCATCTGATTCGTGGAATTATGGCTATTATTATCAGAGGATAGTATTATGGTCATATGAATTATGCGGTGTATGGTGTGAATTCAGAACAGGTATACAATCATGTTTTGGTACAGTAAGTAATGGCTGATACGGTGTTCGTATGTTGAGAGCATCCGTGGTAGAGAATTTCGAATGTTGGAGTTTAGCTCTAAGGCTTTTGACTAAATAAAAGGGGAAATATTCAGACTGGCTCGAGCTAATGTGCTCAAATGGGTTGTGGTAGCATGGATATGTGCTCAAGGGGTTAAAACAATGATTTTAGCAAACTACGGAGCAGTTCTTAGCACGTTCGAGGACGAACGTATATTTAAGTGGGAGAGAATGTAACGACCCGACCGATTGTTTTGAGCTCTAGCGAGTCGTTCGGCAGTTTGAGGCCATGAGTAGCTTCACTTCAGGTATTATGACTTGTACGTGTGGTCGAAATTGAATTTCGGGAAGTTTGGAGTTGAGTTGGAAAGAAAATTCTAATTCTGGAAGCTTTAAGTTAGAGGAATTGACTATGGTTTGATTTTTGAGTAAACGACCTCAAAATCGAGATTTGAAGGTTCCAACAGGTTTGTATGATGATTTTAGACTTGGGCGTATGTCCGGACTGGGTGTTGGATGACTCGGGAGCGTTTCAGCGCCTATTGTGGAAAATTGGTGTTTTGAAAGGATGTCATGAATTTGGATTGAAGTGTATTCCAATGTTACCAATGTCCGTTTGAGATTCCGAGCTTGGGACTAGATCCTCATGGTAATTCTGGTCTTAGGAGCACGTCCGGATGTGGATTTGGAGGTCTGTAGGTCATTTCGAGGTAATTTGGCGAAAGTTAAAATTTTAAAAGTTTTGGGGAAGTTTGACCGGGAGTGAACTTTTTGATATCGGGTTCGGATTCCGATTTCGAAAGTTGGAGTGGGTCTGTAATGTCGAATGTGACTTGTGTACAAAATTTGAGGTCAATCAGACATGATTTGATAGGTTTCGGCATCAAACGTGGAAGTTCGATGTTCTAAAGTTCATTTAGCTCGAATTGGGGGTGCGATTCATGATTTTGATGTTGTTTGATGTGAGTGGAGGCCTCGAGCAAGTTTGTGTTATATTATGGGACTAGTTTGTGTGATTGGACGGGGTCCCGGGGGCCTCGGGTATGTTTCGGGGTGGTTTTAGACCAAATTGGAATGATTTGCTGCAGCTGTTGCTGCTATCTGGTTTCCTTCTTCCCGAAGGCGAAGGGACTCATGCGTTCGCAAAGGAGACTTTTGGGGGCTGATGGATTTTCCCATCGTGAACGCGATTGGAGAGACGCGAACGCGGTGAAGAGCTTGAGGGACCTACATGAACGCGATTGGGCAGTCGCGAACGCGTAGAAGGAAGTGAGGAGCTAGGCCTGAGGCCGTTTGGCCTACACGAACGCGAGGCCGGGTTTGCGAACGCGAAGGTGGTTTTCTGGGCCTAGGCTTGCTGAGCTTCGCGAACATGAGGGGCTTACCGCGTTCGCGAATGAGGGTCGCCTGGGCAGTGTATAAGTTGTAAGAATACGGGTTTTGGCCATTTTATCTCATTTCCTCCATTGGAGCCGACCTAGGAGCGGATTTGGAGCATCATTTTCACCGTCAATCATAAGTTTTGAAGCGATGGGCATCGGTTTGAGTTGTTGGAAATGCTTTGCAGTCGGTTATGGAATTTCAGAGCGAGGTAAGTCTCTTTTCTAACCTTGTAAAAGGGAATTAACCCCATAGGTGAATCAAATTATTATGTTCTTATATTTGTGGGGGCTACATACGCACGAGGTGACGAGAGTCCATGCGTAGCTACTATTATGTCTATGTCCGGTTAGTGTAGGACCCAAATCATATTATACTTGTGATGTTTGCACTCTAATTATTAATTTAATTGCTTAAATCATATTGAAACTTGATAAAGGAATTTTAAATGGATAAACTTCATTTTCTTGATCGTTGATGAAAATTGGCATTTCCTTGAATAATTGCCCTTGATAACTCTTGAATTGGTTGTTTTAAATGTATTTTCTCTTTTGTGGAGTGGGCCGAACGCCTCGGTAGCAGATAGATGCATCTATGGTTCGTGACGTTCGACCCTCGGTAGTGCACAATTTAAATATTATGTTGGATCGGGCCGTATGACCTCAGCATAATTTGCGCATGATAATTCTTTGGAACAAATTATAATTGATATTACTTCTTTGGCTTGAGATATAAATTGCTAAATGACGAGAATAATTTGGAAAAACATTTCCTATTAATAAAAAAATAATTCACTTACTTCATGTTATTGAGTTTACAGCCGTTCTATACAATCCATGCTTAATTATAATATCAGTATTTTATTGTTAGCCCTTAGTAAGTGTCGGAGTCGACCTCTCGTCACTACTTCTTCGAGGTTAGACTGGATACTTACTGGGTACGCGTTGATTTACGTACTCATACTACACTTGCTGCACATTTTTGTGCAGGTGCATATATGTCTAGTGTCCTTGTGGGCGCAGAGGCGTGGATATTGCGTGTATTAAGTGAGTTGCATTCCACGTTACGAGTTCGTAGTACACACAGAGTCTCCATCAGAGTTATCTACTCTCTCCTGTCTAATTGTATTTCCAGACAGATGTTGTATTTTTAATATAGTCGATACTCATGTACTTGTGACACCGGATTTTGGGGGTGATTATGGGCTGTTTAGTATTGTAGTTGTGAAAATACTATCACGTACTTTGTAAGTTCTATCTTTTACTATTTAATTGAAGGAAATTACGATTTGAAAATACTAAAATGAGTAATTGAGTTAATTAATTATCGTTGGCTTGCCTGACATCGGTGTTAGGTGCCATCACAGCCTTTAAAGGATTTTGAGTCGTGACAAATCAAGGGATAAACAAAGTTGTAACCCGCAATGTTTATTAATCTTTATAGTTGTTTATGACTGCAGTTTATTTTTTCTGCACAACTTTATTGTATACAATTTGGTACGCCGAGTGGGACCAGTTCTGCCCTTCATCTCTTCCTCCTACAAATAAAAAACTATAAGTTTCAAAATTTTCTGTTGCGATAATTGAGTACTTCAAGTCTCGTCTTCAAGTTTCGGCAAGCCTATACCCCGACAAACCTTGAGTATGGGGCATTTGTAGATATCGAAATTTTAACGGATCAGCCTAAATCCTAACTTGGAGGCCACTCTACCTCAACCCTAGGTCACTCCTATAAAAAGGGTTACATATTCCCTTAAAGAATATCTCGAAAATGGAGATCATCTCAACAATTCCATAAACTCTCGGAATATGCATAAAGAGATCAAATATATGGTCTCTGAAATTTCATAAAACTCTTGGAATATTCATTAAGAGATCAAAGACATGTCAAATATGTCTTACTCAAAATTCTAGCAACATTCAATATCCAAATAGAGTGTTATTACATGCTTCTTGATCACCAAATATATCAAGAAGATGCATATCATTATACGTTCGAGAAATACGCCGCTAAGGCCCTCGAATTACGGATAACAAATCAGAGGGAAGAATCAAGGGATAAATAGAGTTGTAACCCGCCATGTTTATCAATAAAATCCTTTTTTCTTTATAGTTGTTTGTGATTGCAGATTTATTTTATCTGCACAAATTTATTGCAAACATGCACATTAGATTACGGTAGGATATATTCTTCTCACTCGATATTAGAAAAGGAATCCAAATACTACTGATATCAAAATTCTTTACTTTCCAAATAAAAAATTTTAGTTAGAAAATATTATTACAGTGGCTGAACTTTATTTTTTAAATAAAGAATTCTTATTTCAATTTAATTTCAATAAATGGGATTCCATATATAGTTTTTAAGTGATATTTCCTTATTTGACAATCTCCAACAAACTCTCCTTAAGATTGCTAAGTGACTTTATAGTAGCTTGACACTTGACTTAATCACAATGCAAACTTTATTCTTTTAATATATAAATATATATATAGATATAAACTTTTATCTATGTATAACGAGTCGGATCGGATCGGGTTGCGTCATTCCTGTTTTAATACTGAAAATAAAAAATGAAAAATGTGAAATAAGAAAATACTACTAAAAGTTATACTTTCCGATTATATGATTTTTTTCTGAGTTATTGAAAGTTTTATGGTTTTTTGTGAAAAAATGCCGTTATATAACTGGTGAAAAAAAATCATAATTATATGACCATTTGTGAAATTTACCCGCTATATATTTGATATGGCCGTTATCGATGGAGGTGCAATTTCTCCTCTTTCTCTCATCAGTTCTCCTGAAAACCATGGTATTTAGTTAATGGCTATTTTGGGAGCGAAATAGACCAATAAACTTTCACATCTAACTCTTATAAGGAAACTAGTGAGGGATACCCGTGTTGTGCACGGACCCAAAATCAAATGAAAAAACTAATATAATTCCAGTTAATTAATAATTTTATTAGGAAATAAATATGGTTTTCAGTCACACATTTTCAGTATTGAAGTCAAGTTCATATACCAACATAATGCATAATCTTTTTTCCATTTCAATTTCAAATACTTTTTTTAAATCTTAATCGAATATTATTGAACGCTTACAAAAAATTGAATTTAAACCCTACAAGATTATACATAAACTAACTTGTGTTAGACACTTTTTTCAAGGAAAAAATAATGTATAATAAAATGTGACTAAAACCTATATTAAGCTATAACTATATTATTCTCGTTGTCTTTATAAGAACGACAATGGCATGGTATAATGATCAAAATATCTAATTTTTATTTTATATTTTCAGTATGGTAATAATTCCCTTTCATTCATATCATAATTCAATTCTATTCCCATAATTATAGATAGTTACCTAAGTAGTATTTCGTCATTTTATCTTTTTACCCTCTGGATCCCAATTAAATCCTTCTTTGTCTATTTTATTTTTCTGTAAAAATTCAGTAAGTCCTTGCTCCTTTTTTATAATATTAGCATAATGTATATGATCTTCTTCTACTTTATTAGAGAGTCTATCTTTAATATCATTGTAAAGTAGCTAATACTTCCAACAATATTACAGTAAATTGCGTAAGGTATAATTATGTAGCCTGATAATACTTGTATTTAAACTGTTGAACTTTGCTTGCTTATTGTTTATTTCAGAATTTAATCTTCATATCACTATATGTGCCTAATTCATTTTACTTTTATTACAAATTGTTGAACAAAAAATATTTGCTTCTTTGGAAATGAATATCTTGTATTACTTCTACAATATTAGGTTTGTAGGATGTTATATTTTTGATAGTAATCTATTATTAAGAAAAGTAATTTTCTTTACTACAGTAAATATTTTGTATTATCTCCACTTTATTAGGTTCGAATACTGTTATTTTCTTTACTCCAACAAAATTGATCTTAAATTGGAATGAATAATAACTTTGAAATTTAAAAGTTAACAAGGTGATCCTTTTTACGTGAGAAATAGGTTTGGATAGTAAAAAATTTAAAAGGTTAAATTCAAAAAAAAATAAAAAATGAAGGCATTATTATGAAGAGCTTTTCAAGGAACATAGAAATGAATTTGGATTGTGAGACTTAACAATACATTATTTATAACTACAAATAATATAAATATTTTTACAAAAAATGATACATGTTATAAAATAAATACTATAAGTAGATAAACTGAAGACAAGTATAGAGAGAAACTGATATATTATTCAACTTCAAATTCATGTATAGAAGAAAGGAAGCAACTGCGAGGCTTTTCAGGAACCAACTGCGAGGCTTTTGAGCTGGCTTTTCTTTAGCTGCTTGTAAGCTGTCTGCATGAGCTGCTTGCAACCTGCCTGTTTAATAAGAAGTTGCTGCAAATCATTTCATTGAGCTGCTTGCAACCTGCCTGCATCAGCTGCTTGTAGATAAACTTCAACAGAGTACTAAATGGATAATCTTCTTCAGGAAGATTATCTATAGCAGAGTAATAAATGAACATCCACAATATAATTCATAACACTCCCCCTTAGATGTTTATTAAAAGATAATGTGCCTCATTAAAACCTTACTAGAAAAAAACCCCGTGGAAAAAAATTCTAGTGAAGGAAAAAGAGTACACATATTTAGTAATACGCATTGCTAGCTGCCTCATTAAAAACCTTATAAGGAAAACCCCATGGGAAAAAACCTTAGTAAGGGAAAAAGAGTACATCGCGTATTTTACTCCCCTTGATGAAAACCTTGTTTCAAATATTTAAGTTTTTGCATTCCAATCTTGTATACCATCTTCTCAAAAGTTGAAGTTGGTAAATATTTAGTGAATAAATCTGTCGGATTGTCACTTGAACGGATTTGTTGCATATCAATGTCACCATTTTTCTGAAGATCGTGTGTGTAGAATAATTTTGGTAAAATTTGTTTCGTTCTATTTCCTTTTATAAATCCTCTATTTAATTGGGATATGCATGCATCATTGTCATCGTATAAAATTGTGGGTCTTTTATCACATTTCAAACCACATTTTTCTCGAATGAAATGAATCACTGATCTCAACCATACACATTCCCTACTTGCTTCATGAATAGCTATTATCTCAGCATGATTTAAATAAGTAGTAACAACAATTGACTGCTTTGTGGAGCGTCATGATATGACAGTACCTCCACATGTAAACACGTACCCGATTTGAGATCGAGCTTTATGGGGATCAGATAAATAACCTGCATCTGCATAACCAACAAGATCTGCACTACCTTTGTTAGCATAAAACAAACTCATATCAAGAGTTCCCTTTAAATATCGCAATATATGCTTAATCCCATTCCAATGTCTCCGAGTAAGAGAAGAGCTATATCTTGCTAATAAATTAACAGAAAATGCTATGTCAGGCCTTGTAGCATTAGTAAGATACATAAGTGCACCAATTGCACTGAGATAGGGTATTTCAGGACTAAGAAATTACTCATCCTCTTCTGGAGGTCGTAACGGGTCCTTATTCACTTCAAGTGATCGAACAATCATTGGTGTACTCAATGGGTGCGCTTTGTCCATGTAAAAGCATTTTAAGACCCTTTATGTATAGGCAAATTGATGGATAAAGATCTTGTCTGCTAAATGTTGAATTTGCAGACCAAGACAAAGTTTTGTCTTTCCAAGATCTTTCATCTCAAATTCTTTCTTAATATATTCAATTGCCTTTTGGAGCTCTTCTGGAGTTCCAACAAGATCTATGTCACCAATATAAACAGCAAATATAACAAATTTTGATGCCATTTTCTTTATAAAAATATATGGACAAATAACATCATTTATGTAACCTTCTTTCAACAAATATTCACTAAGACGATTATATCACATGCACCCAGATTGCTTTAAACCGTACAAAGATCTTTGTAATCTGATTGAATACATTTCGCGAAATTTTGAATTTACTTGCATTTTAAATCCTTCAGGGATATTCATATATAATTAATCAAATGAGTCATATTTAAATGGCATGACATCTTCAGGTGTTTGGACTATAGGTCCGATCCTCACAATCTTTTACAATATTGTGCGCTATATTGTATCAAATATATCGTCGACGATCATTTCGTATCAGTTCACAAACGACATAACTTGTTGAGATCTCATCACTTTCTTTATTTTCAGGTACCTGAACTTCTTCCGGAGTTACATGAAATGTTATGTCGTGGAATCTTCCAGAGCTTATTTCCTCCTTATTATGATCATTTTGATCATTTGCTCCTATTCTTTTCCAGGATTGTTACCTTTGGAACCGATTGGTCTACCACGCTTCATGCGTATAGTAAACTCTATCCTTCAGGGACTTTAATTTTAATAGGAATATTTACAGCTGAAATATGATATTTAATTTTGGATCAGCAAATGCTTCTGGTATTTGACTTGAATTATCTTCTAAGCGAGGATCATATTAATGATAATTCGATCCATATAGCATATTTTTCAACTGTTTTATTCCATCCCCCAAATGTTAGAAAAACTAACATATATCCCAAATCTTCTTTGGAAAACATATCTTGTGCATTGTGGTAGAGAAATTAATCATATACCACACATCAAAAGTTATTAGATAGTAAAAATATTTGGTTTCTGATCCTAAACCAATTGTGAGGGGATGACTTATCATATTTTGTTGGTCTGATGCATACAAGTGCTGCTGTATGCAATTTAGAAAATCTTAGACCAACACATGAGGCTTTGTTCTCATAATTAATATTTTAGCCATTAATCGGAGGTATTCAATGCTAAACTTGCTTGGATATAAACCAGCATCATCAAGATGAATTATCTTGATTTCATAATCTGAAAATTATGCTCTTAATTGAGAAAGACAATTTCAAATGTCAAACTGCAGGTTGACAATAAACATACATGTAACCATCTTATATATACATCTATAAATGGTTCACATGATAGGTGAATGGGCTCATATTCACCTTTTATATATTTCAGAATTCGGGAATTTTAGTCCTAACTTTAGTTGGTATAATCAAGTTATTATGAGAACAAGCAACACAAGAGAATTCTTGAAGAATCTTCTAGTTCTTCAGTATATGCTTATCTGAATTCTCAAATAGCTCATTTAAAAATGGCAAATGAAAACTTAAAGTTTATCATGGCATGTGCTATCTCTAAGTAAACTTCTGGTTTACTATGGCATAAACTTTTGCATCAGTAAACTTCTGATTTACTGCGGCTACTTTTGTATCAGTAAATTTTTGATTTACTGTGGCTGCTTTTGTATTATTAAACTTTTGGTATACTGTGATACATGATGTAGTATAAATTTGAAGAATAAGGCGGGTAACTTCTTACATACATATTTACCCCATATGATTGTGGAAACATAAAGATTTTCAATCTTTCAATCATTTGTAGTCTCAATATGATAGCCATTTGTATCAGTAAACTTCGGGTTTACTACATCATATGTTTTGACCATAATCATATAATAAGAATGACATATTTTTATATAAGCTCTCCGAAAGCCTTCGTTTATTATCCACAATCTAATATTTATTGGACATTATTGGTGTCATGTATCTTCTAGACAAACATCTAGCTCTTTAGGAGTTGTTGATACATTTTGTACTATCAAATATTGCTCAGACACTTCTGGTATCATGAGAGAAAATCATAATCAAATAAACAATATAAAGACAATTCTAAATTTATAAATGTAAGAAATCAAGAATTTCAATATTTTTACCACCAACTTTGTGTCTCCTTCAGGGAGAAACGCCATTAACATATGAATATTTTATATCAAAGCGGCAACCACATAGTCATTACATCCTTCGGGAAAATATACATGAGTTGTTATTTTCTTCGGGGTAGTTAATAACAACTAACCATAATATATCAATGTGGTTGTAGTAGAAAGTATTCTATAAGAATGATTTTGCCTTAGAATGATACTTAATAAAATTATCCAAGATGTTTTACGTACAACAGGTACGTGCGACAATGATCTTTATGCCACAAAAATAATATTTATATCATCTGTTATTCTAGCTCTTCCGGAGGTGAGTTATGGTATTTTTTCATTCACTATAGGGAATGAAAATGTGCTTCAAAAATAACTTTGAATAGCTCATTATTTTATTTACGCACAGAAAGACACAGTTTCATAATATTTTCCTGCTTCGGGAGAAAATTTTAATTGTGTTACTTCTTCAGGAGCAAATTGAAATACGAAAATTGAGTATATATTCTCTCAATCATATTACCTCTTCTGGAGGTGAATTGTAATATATTTACATCAAGAGCACGTTCATATTTACGACTTTATTAATATTATCACATTCACTTCAGGGAATGGATTAATATTTATCAGAAATTCTCATCCTTCAGGAAATCGAATATAATTATCTGAACGCGCATTAATCACATCAATTGTGATGCTTCAACCTCTTTTAAAATATTTACTACTTCAGGAGCAAATCGATGTGTGCATGTAATATAGAGAATATTTCTCTAGCTTTCTTTAATTGTAACCATAGAAAGCCTAAATTATCACTTCTGGTGGTTATAGGCATATACCACTTCTGGTGGTTAACAAAATTTAGTTACAATGAGATATACGAAACATAACAACTTCTGGTGGTTGTATAGTTATTGCAAACTTTGCTGGAGTTTAAGTGGATCTAACAATGTTATCCACTTTGTAATCCTTTATTAAGATAATTAGGATGAAAACAAATACCAAAATAGGTACTATATACGTAACATATAACCAAGCAAGCGATGATAATGATATTAAAATATAAGCAAAAGGCTCAAATTAAATTATGCAAATTTAGCCACACCAGATGTAAGTGATATCTATATCACTACTGCCAAGAAGAAAAACTCACCACCTCAAGGATATAATCTGCCTTATGATGCTCGTTATGAACAAGATCTAACCACGGACATAAGAGTGTCGCCTTACATCGGAGACGAACACTGAAATAGAAATTAAATTTGAAGTAAGTGCTCAAAATGGCAGAGTCTCGTGCTGATAACGTGTTATAAAATAAAGACTATAAAAGAAATAAACTGAAGACAAGTATAGAGAGAAACTGATATATTATTCAACTTCAAATTCATGTACATAATGAACTGAAAACTCCTCTATTTATATAAGAAAGGAAGCAGCTGCGAGGCTTTTCAGGAAGCAGTTGCAAGGCTTTTCTTTAGCTGCTTGTAAGCTGTCTGCATGAGCTGCTTGCAACCTGTCTGTTTAATAAGAAGCTGCTGCAAATCATTTCATTGAGCTGCTTGCAACCTGCCTGCATCAGCCGCTTGTAGATAAACTTCAACAGAGTACTAACTGGATAATTTTTTTTAAAAAGATTATTTATAACGGAGTAATAAATAAATATCCACAATATAATTATTTTCATAATGAAATTGTTTTGGTAGCCGGGAGAATACAAGAAAAAAGAGGGTTGGGTATAGGCAGTAAACGTGGCTGCCAAAAAAGATCATAAAAGAGTTGCTATGTACTGTTGAGGGACCCACGTTATTAGGAAATGACCATTTCAAAAAAGCTGGGAAATTCATGTGGGCCCTAAAAATTTATCAGCGTGTACATGTGATAAAGCTAACATGTACAATACCTATAAAGCAGATAAAGTATGAAATTTTGAAAATACCCTTGTAGCGAAACAGATATGTTGACGGGAGCTGCTAAACTCTCACTTATAGAATAAAGAGAATAAAGGGACGTAGAAAGATGATAATAATTCGGTTTTTTTACACATCTTTTAAGAATATATTAATAAGAAGAGTAATTGGCTAATCTAACCTTATTATTTCGTTAATCTTTGACCAGATTAATCTATTTTTAATTAATAACTTAACTCTATGTACGTCTCTCCTTTTAAGTCAGATTTTATGAAAGACTCATGATGCATAATAATAATAATAATAATAATAATAATAATAATAAAAATAAAGTAGTTCTTGCATAGTAAATTCAAATTTAGACCAAGCATTTTTACAAAATGTATATTTCATGATAATTAATCATTTTTTAACTTTCTTGAATAACTAATGCTAAGGATAAAGTTCAAAAAAAATAATTTGTTCTTGATTTTCTATAATTAAGACAAATATTTTTGAATAACTATTTTTATTAAACATTATAACCAAACGAGGACAGAGGGAGTACTAATGTGTGATTAGAAGAATAATAGAAATAATTAAGGGAAACGTGCACCAAACCATATGCTTTTAAGCTAATAAGGTGTGGAAGTCAAAATGGAAGTGGGAGTAATCTTGTCCCTCTCAGCCTTGTCTTGAAAATTAAACAAACTTCTTGAGTTCCGGGGAGGGTTCAGCATTTTCTAACTATTTTTAAGAATATATTTACGGAGTAATTTGGTTTAATATTAATTAACCCGATTGTAACGACCCGACCGGTCGTTTTGAGTTCTAGCACATCATTCGGCGGTTTGAGGTCATGAGTAGCTTCACTTCGGATATTATGACTTGTACGTGTGGTCGGAATTGAAATTCGGGAAGTTCTGAGTTGATTTGGAGAGAAAATTATAAATTCAGAAGCTTTAAGTTGGAGGAATTGACTAAGGGTTGATTTTGAATAAACGACCTCAGAATCGGGATTTGAAGGTTTCAATAGGTTTGTATGATGGTTTTGGACTTGGGCGTATGTCCGGATGACCCTGAAGTATTTCGGCGCTTATTACAGAAGGTTGGCATTTGGAAGAATTTCATAAATTTGGGTTGAAATGCATTTCAATGTTATCGATGTCCGTTTGGAATTTCGAGTTTTGGAATAGCTCCGTATGATGATTCTGGCCTTAGGAGCACGTCCGGAAGTGGATTTAGAGGTGCATAGTTCATTTTAGGGTCATTTGGCGAAAGTTGAAAATTTGGATAATTTTGAGAAGTTTGACCAGGAGTGACTTTTTGATATCGGGGTCGGATTCCGATTTCGGAAGTTGGAGTAGGTCCGTAATGTCAATTATGACTTATATGCAAAATTTGAGGTCAATCGGACGTGATTTGATAGGTTTCGACATCGATTGTAGAAGTTTAAAGTTTTAAAGTTCATTAAGCTTGAATTGGAGGGTGATTCGTGTTTTAGCATTGTTAGATGTGATTTAAATGCTCCACGAAGTTCGTAAGACGTTTTAGGACTTGTTGGTATGTTTGGTTGGGGTCCCGGGACCTCGGGTGAGTTTCGGATGCTTAATGGATCGATTTTTGAACTAAGGGAATGCTGGGATTTTCTGGTTGCTGGTGGAATCGCACCTGCGGAAAAAGGGCCACAGGTGCGACGCCACCAAAAGCGGCAAGGCAAGCGCAGAAGCAGAGGTTGGCCAAAAGGCCTGGGGCCATAGAAGAGGGCACAAACGCGCAAGTGCGCGAGCGGAGATGCGCATGAGGATCGCGGAAGCGGAATGCAACACATCTGCGGGGACTATTGGGCCGAGCTTGAACCGCACCTGCGATGGAATTTCCGCAGGTGCGAAGCCACTAGAGCGGCTATTGGACCGCAGAAGCTGAAATCGTGGCTGGGCAGTGAGGTTTCTTAATAAAACTGGGTTTGGCCATTTTCATTTCATTTCCTCCATGAGAGCCGACCTTGGGTGCGATTTTGAAATGCCATTTTATCATCCTTCAAAGAGGTAAGTGATTCCCGTATATTTTGAGTTAAATACTTGGATTATACATAGATTGTAACATGAAAATTCTTGAAAATTTATAGAAATTTGGGGTTTTGGTGAAAAACCTAGAAATTGGTATTTTTGGATTTTGACCACGAATTTGGGCATGAAATTGATAATAATCTATATATTTGAGTTCATGAGGCTATGGGTAATGTTTATCTTCGAAAATGAATTCAGGCACGTAGGCCCGAGGGTGATTTTTATTGACTTTTCGAGCGGAGTTGGAAATTGTTGTAAATTAAATTATAATGAGCATTAGAGTATATATTTATGGATTTGCACATTTATTGACTAGTTTTGGAGAGATGGTCATCTGTTTGAGTTGTTGGAAAGGCTTTGGAGTTGGTTATGGAATTTCGGAATGAGGTAAGTCTCTTTTCTAACCTTGTAAGAGGGAATTAACCCCATAGGTGAATTGAATTAAAATGTGCTTCTATTTGTGGGGGCTACGTACGCATGAGGTGACGAGAGTTCGTACGTAGCTACTAATTATGCTATTATCCGGGTAGTATAGGACCCATATCATGCTATACTTACAATGTTTGTACCCTACTTGTTAACTTAATTGCTTAAGTCTTTTGAAACCTGATAGAAGAATTAAATTTCACTTACTTGAAGTTGTGAATGGAACACTTGAGTGTTATTGAGAATTTGTGTTTTCCTTAAAATATTTTCTATTTGTGGAGCGGGCCGAACGCCTCGGTAGCAGATAGATGCATCTATAATTCGTGCCGTTCGACCCTCGGCAGTGCACAATTTAAATATTATGTTGGATCGGGTCGTACGACCTCGACATAATTTGCGCATGATAAATCTTTGGAACCAATTATAATTGATATTGCTTCTTTGGTTTGAGATATAAATTGTTAAATGATGAGAATAAATTTGGAAAAAAAATTTCTATTAATAAAAGAATTGTCCACTCACTTCTTGTTATTGAGTTTACAACTGTTTCATACAATTCATGCTTAAGTATAATATCAGTATTTATTGTTAGCCCATAGTAAGTGTCGGAGTTGACCCCTCGTCACTACTTCTTCGAGGTTAGACTAGATACTTACTGGGTACGCATTAATTTACATACTCATACTACACTTGCTGCACATTTTTGTGCATGTACATATATGTCTAGTGACCTTGTGGGCGCAGAGGCGCGATTATTGCAGCGACTTAGGTGAGCTGCATTCTATAATACGATCCGCAGCCAGCAGAGTCTCCTTCAGAGTTATTTATATCTTTCTTGTCTAATTTGTATTTCGGACATATGCTGTATTTTATTTTACTCCCTAGTTAATTCTCATGCACTTATGACACCGGGTTTTGGGAGTGGTTATGGGTTGTTCAGTATTTTAGTTGCGGAAATATTATCATTTACTCCGTAAGTCCTATCTTTTACTATTTAATTGAAGGAAATTATGATTTAAAAATACTAAAATGAATAATTAAGTTAATTAATTATTGTTGGCTTGCTTGACAACGGTGTTAGGTGCCATCACGACCTTGAAAGGATTTTGGGTCGTGAAACTGATTTTCAGGGACCATGCCCTGATGTCTTTCTTCCTCCCTACTAGTGCCAATAAATCGAAAAGATATGAAAGAAGTGTGATGTGAGATGATTGACTGAAAAGGTAACGTCTTGGGTGAGACGGCCTAGCCGATCGGGCCGTGATCGGACGTCATGTCGCACACATGGTGGTGACTGTGCTGAAAATGATAATTGAAATTATGGTTATGGTTGATGTCTCATATGAGACGACCTAGCCGATCGGGTCGTGATCGGACTCTGTATAAGAATACGGTGGTATTGTGAATTGTGGAATATCGGCACTAAAGATCACCTGACCTAATAACATGGAAATTGACTTGAATACTTATGTGATCTTAAACTTGATGTTTTAATGTTATTTGAAGCTCGTATTGAATTCTTGACTATTTCCCTTGTATTATTATTCATTCTATTAAGATGGTGTTTAGCTATACATACTAGTGCTATTCGACAGTACTAACGTCCCTTTTGCTGGGGGCACTGCATCTTTAAATGGATGCAGGTGGTTACACAACAGGCAGTGTTGATCAGCGTTAGTGGCACATCCTCTTCCCAGCAAACTTGGTGAGCCCCATCTCATTCCGGGGTCATGTATTGTACCTTTTATTTATATTGTGGTCACCTTTTTGAGGTATAGCCGGGGCCTTGTTGCCGGCACTATCATAACACTCTTTTGTATCTTTTAGAGGCTCCGTAGACACTATGTGGGTTGTACATGGGTGCTAGAAAAGTCAAACAAGTTATGTTGTATTTTGATCACTTGTTACACTCAAATAATGAAACGGGTTAATGTTATATGTATGAACTTCCTACTATTTAATTAATGAAATCATGTCTTTTCTTGATCATGGGTGAGTTGGGTAGAAAGTATCTAACAAGCTTACTCGACCGGGTTCACTCGGTTGAGCGCTGGTCGCGCTTCTCGAGGTTGGGGCGTGACACTCTAACGCGTCACTCATCGATTTGAGGCCTTGAGTAGCTTCACTTCATGTTTTATGACTTGTACATGTGGTCGGAATTGAATTTTAGGAAGTTCAAGATTGATTTGGAAAGAAAATTCTAATTTCGGAAGCTTTAAGTTGGAAGAATTGACTAAGGTTTGACTTTTAAGTAAACGACCTCAGAATCAGGATTTGAAGGTTCCAATATATTCGTATGATAATTTCGGACTTGGGCGTATATTCGGATTGAGTATTGGATCACCCGGGAGATTTTTGACATTTATTATGGAAAGTTAACATTTTGAAAGTTTAAGAATTTTCTAAGTTTGGTTTGGAGTGGGCTTTGGTGTTATCGATGTCCGTTTTGGATTCTGAGCCTTGGAATAGGTTCGTATCGTGATATATGACATGTGCGTAAGTTTGGCGTCATTCCAAAATGTTTTGATATGAATCGGATGCGTTCATCGAAGTTTGAATGTTTGAAAGTTAAAGAAGGATTTCAATCATCGATTCGTAGTTTTGATGTTTTTTTGCGTGATTTGAGGCCTCGACTAAGTTCATATTGTATTTAGGGATGTGTTGGTATGTTTGGACGGGGTCTCGGGGGGCCTCGGGTGCGAATCAGATTGAAAACGGATAGAGTTTGGGCTTGGGGGAAATGCCGAAGCAGCTGGTATCTGGTGCAATCACACCTGCGTGGAAAGGGCCACATGTGCGAGCCTGCAGAAGTGGCGTCGTGGTCGGAGAAGCGACATTTGGACTGAGTTGGGATGGCCGCAGATGCGAGGTTATTTCCGCATCTACGAGCCCGCAGATGCGGCGAATGCTTCGCATAAGCGAAAGAGGCCAGCTGAGCGAAGGGCCGCAGAAGCGGAGTTTGGGAGCGCAGATGCGCATCCGCAGAAGCGGAGAAGGCACCGCATAAGCGGGGCTGGGCCATTGGTGCTGGACCGCAGGAGCAGTCAGGGCTCCGCACAAGCGAGACCGCTTGAGCGAATTTTGTCCACAGAAGCGGACTTGGCTGGGTTTAGTGGAAATCGCACATGTGATGGGAATATCCGCAGGTGCGGAGCCACAAAATCGGCTAAGGGACTGCAGGTGCGAAAGGTCGTTAGACAATGTGTTCTTTTAAAATGGGATTTTGGCTCAATTCCACTTTATTTTGTCCATGGGAACCGATTTTGGAGAACATTTGGAGTGCCATCTTCATCAACTATTATGGGGTAAGTGATTTCTTCACATTGTGAGTTAAATACATGGTCTATATATGGATTTAAGCATGGGAATTTGTAGAAATTGGGATTTTGGTAGAAAACCTAGAAAATTGGTATTTCTGATTTTGACCACGAAATTGGACATGGAATTAGGAATAAATTATATATTTGAGTTCGTGGTGTTATGGGTAAGGTTTATCTTCAAAAAACTTCAAAATCCGGGCACGTGGGCCTGGGGGTTGTCTTTGTTGGCTTTTTTAGCAGAGTTGGGAATCATTGTAAATTGTTAGATTATATGTATTGGGGTATATTTTGATTGGTTTGCACGTTGTTTGACTAGTTTTGAAGAGACGGGCATCGGGTTGAGGTGTTTGAGTGGTGTTGGAGCCGGTTATGGAAATTCGGAGCGAGGTAAGTCTCGTGCCTAACCTTGAGGGGGAAACTACCCCTAGGTGATATATATTATTATGTGCAACTAGTTGTGGGTGCTATGTACGCATGAGGTGACGAGAGTCCATACGTAGCTATAGCATATTTATGTCCGGGTAGACTTAGGATTTTATCATGTAATAGTTGAATTATTTAAACTCATTCTGCTGGCTTAATTAATTAAAATTGATTTAGAAATAAATATATGTATACTAGGCCAAGCCTTAACACTTTGAGTTGTGGGCGAGTTACTTGAGAAATGGTAAGGATTATATTCATTTTATGCTCATGTGTTGTATTGTAAACACATTTCTCATAATTCAGTAACTTTCTTCCTTTTCTTGTGGAACGGGCTGAACGCCTCGGCAGTATATAGATGCATCTATGGTTCGTGCCGCACGACCCTCGACAGTGTACACATTATTCTGGATCGAGCCGAACAACCTCGGCAGAATCGTGCATTATATTGCTAGTAGTTCGAATATTTACGAGCTAATCTTTCTACTGATCCCCGATATTTTATATGGTATTTCTTATTTATTTGATATCGACCCTTGGCATTTTCTGAGCTATTGAGGTAGAATACGAGATCGAGAAATTCATGCTTTAAAAGAAATAATTGGAAGATTATGTAACTTACAGATTTACCCCATCATTTCTGTATGCCTCATATCTGCTTATGTTTTATTATATTTCTTTATTGGACCTTTAGTAAATGTCTATATGGACCCCTCGTCACTACTTCTCCGGGGTTAGGCTAGATACTTACTGGGTACGCGTTGATTTACATACTCATGATGGACTTCTGCACTAATGTGCAGGATCTGACAGGTTCATTTGATGATCACCTTGGCGCGTAGGCGCACCTGTTGAGGAAACTTTATGTGAGCTGCATTCCAGGCTACGCATCATAGTCCACTGAGTTTCCATTGTACTATTTATTTTATTCTGTCTTATTACATTCGGGATAAATATTGTATTATTATTGTACTCTTTAGAAAATGCTCATGCACTTGCGATACTAGGTTTTGGGGGTTCCTATGGTTGTTCGTTATTGTAGTTGTGTAAATATTATCATTTACTCTGTAAATTATATTTCATACAATTTAATTAAGGAAAATTATAATTTCAAAATACTAAAATGTGTAATTAAGTTGATCAATCACTGTTGACTTGCCTGACGGCAGTGTTAGGTGCCATCACAACCTTTAGTCGATTTTGGGTCGTGACAAGCACTTTTATGACCATGTGCTAATCCAAATTCATGAATATTTACAATATCAACTCCTTCTATATTGTTAGAAGTGGCACCACCTCAATATTCATATAAGTGGAAATAGACTTTATGTCCATGTTACTACAGACATTTGCTAATTCCATTAAGAATTAATTCACCCTAGATTCAGATTAGGCAAAATACATAGTTTACACATCCACCTTGTACCCAAATCCCTGTTACACACCAGTTGACCGCGGGTTTAACGTTACACACTAAACCTTTCAAAAGTGTGTCAATGACACACCACTTTTGACCCATGACAGCCGCGTGTTTTACACCGAAAACAGGCGAGTGAATAATAAAAAAATGTATCTGAAGCCTCATTTTAGCGCCACATATCTAGTTTTTTTTTTCTTCATTTTTTTCTATCATCATCTTCATTGTCATGAACATAAAGAAACAAGTAACAACAATGGTTAAGAAATCACCTGAAAAGAAACCAAAAAAAAAAAACAGAGAAGAAATCGAAGAAAACCCAGCAATGGTTAAAAAACCCATTATCTCGATTTCTTGACTCGCAAATCCAAATCATCCTGAATCGGGTTGGTGAAAATTGATTCAAAATCAACCTAACAAAATCACAGATTCTAGGTGAAACAATAGTTATTTTGGTAATTTTCAACCTGGTTTTCTCAAGCGTCGGAGGAGTTCTCATCTCTGGGATTAAAAGAAGTTAGAGTCGAAATCCATCATCAAAGCTTGTTTGAATGATTGTTTTTGTTTTTTTTTCAGTGCAATTTTGGGTTTAATTGTGTCTTTTTCAGTTTTTTTCTGATCAATCTTTGGTCAAGCTTTCACTGTTCTTGTCCCTTCTCTAGCGATGGAAATAAGTTTTATGGCCACCGGTGGATCTAAATATTATTGGGAAGATAATAGGGATGGAGGGTGGGTTGGAGGAAGTCGGCGTGCAAGTGATACTAGAGGAGGAGCCAGCGTGGAGATAGGATTGGGGAAGATGATATACCCAGGGGGTGGGGGTGTTGAGGAAGACACATAGCTACTTTATATTATTTTTTTAAAGCTTGTAAATTGGGGTTTATTTTAAGCTTGGGCCGAGTTGTCCATTTTAAATTAAAGAATCGTTTATTTTTAATTCAAATAGGCATGTGTATACACATCATTGAGTATTAACTAGGCTGGTCAAAAGTGGTGTGTCATTGATACACTTTTGAAAGGTTTGGTGTGTAACGTTAAACACGTGGTCAACAGGTGTGTAATAGGGATTTGGGTGCAAGGTGGATGGGTAAACTATGTATTTTGCCTTCTTATAACAGTATGCACTTGAAAGTTTGTCATTATGCCCCTGTTATTATAGACATTTTACAACTCCTAAACTCCTCACATAGCAGTAAACAATACATAGGAATCTAGGCTCTAATTGAGAAGATTCGTGCTTAATCAACACAAGAAACTTGTTATTACCCATTGAACTTATATTGTTAGATTGTATACAGACTCAAAGTTGGGTTCCCATCACTTGTATTTAAGAGTTTTAGCCCCATTCCTTCACTAGTTTGTTGTACTGCATCTCTATTTAATGCCTTTGTAAGTGGATCTGCCAAATTCTTATTTGATCTTACATACACTATAGCTATAGTTCCATTTGTAACTCATTCTCTTATATAAGTATCACGATCCAAAATCCAACTAGTCGTGATGGTACTTTACCCAATCCGTCAGGTAAGCCAATTAACAACTATCCAATTTAATGAGATTTATTAAGAAAAGAAATGATAATACAACTACTTTTATACAAGAATTTCTCAAGGACTGGTAGTACAAATCATGAACTTCTAAGATATAGAGTTTACAAAGCCGGTTTAAAATAAAATACACCATCTGTCTGAAATATACATGAAGAGATGTGAAATACTAAAGCTACCAAGATCAAGAGGCAATTATGACTGGAACGCAGGTACATCTTCAGATCCAGCTCCCGTCGTACGCAGCTACATCAGCATCCCACATCTGTTCGCAAGGTGCAGAAATTTAGTATGAGTACAACCGACCCCATGTACTCAATAAGTAACAAACCTAACCTTAGGTTGAAAGTAGTGACGAGCTTGGACAGGGGTCAGAGTCCAACACCAATAGCCAACAATAGCTCATAACAATATAATAAAAGTAGTACAGGAAATAACTCAGAGATATAATATTTAGCTCGTTCACAGTTTCGAAAAATAGGCATGCTTTGCAAGTATAACAGTGAAATCCCAAATCTTTTACCGAAAGCACCAAAATATGAGTAATTTTGTAAAATCGTAATTTTCTTTCCAAAACTTTTCAATAGGTAAATGTTTCATTATCAGATGGCATGAGAAAAAGTACATATCTATGCCTACATGTCAATGTGTTTGAGAAATCATGAATGATGTGATACCGTACAGCATGAGGAAAAATGCATCTCTATGCCTGTATGTTAAGTGTGCCATGTCGAATGTAGTACAACATAGTGAATAACCATATGCATACTTTCAGAGTATCAATCCACTCAGTCCTCCCAGTCACGCAGTCCTCCAAGTCACTAAGTCCTCCCAATCACTCGGCACTCCCACTCGGCTCTCGCACTCACTAGGTATATGCGCTCACTGTGGGTGTGCAGACTCCGGAGGGGCTCATTCAACCCAAGCGCTATAAGGATCCAATCATGGCATGAATCAGCACAGACAACTCACGTGCCATAGTATCAATATCTGAATTTGCACGGACAACTCACATGCTGCACGAATAACTCACGTGCCATAGTATCAATATCTGGATCCACATGGATAACTCACGTGCTACACGTGCAACTCACGTGCTATAGTATCAATAACCTCACAATCAGGTCCTCGACCTTACTTAGTCATCAATCTCTCCAGTCTGTCGGACTCATAATGTCATGAAACTAGCCCAAAATAATGATATGATGTATCAGTAAATAACAACAGAGACTGAGATATGATATGCAATGAATGTATATGACAGAGTACGAAATTACAATTTAAATATATAATTTGACAACAAAAATGACCTCAGTGGGTCCCAATAATACCAACATTTGCGTAAGCATGATTTCTAACAAGAGTCACAGCTCAGTTTCTCTAACACATAAAAATACATGGAAAAATACAAGTTAATTGACTATACAGCTCTACGGAATTGAATGAGTCTCAATTTCTACGGTGCACGCCCATACGCCCGTCACCTAGCATGTGCGTCACCTCCAAACAATTAGGGTTCATACCCTCAGCTCCAAGTTTAGAAGTGTTACTTACCTCGAATAAGTCGAATCCAATACCGAGCAAGACAAACAATACTCCAAAAAATCCATCTCGTGCGTACGGGTCTCCGAACGGCTCGAAACTAGCCAAAAGCAAATCAAATACATCAAATAATACAAAAGGAACAAACCCAATCGATAAAGGTCAAATCTTTAATCAAAAGCTCAAAATCAACCCAAAAGTCAAACCTGAGCCCTTACCTCGGAACCCAACAAACTTATAAAATTCGACATCACATTCAATTACGAGTCCAACCATACTAGTTTCATCCAAATCTGACACCGAATCGATGTTCAAAACTCGAAAATTCACTCTATAAAATTTTAGACAAAAATCCCCAATTTTTCTCTTGAAATCCTCAATCAAATTCCCAAAACGAAGATAGATTCATGAAATATAATTAAAAATGAGTGGAGAACACTTACCCCAATCCATATGGTGAAAATCGCTTCAAAAGTCGTCTCAATCCGAGCTCCATAGCTCCAAATATACAAAAATGTCCAAAACCTTCAAAATAGAGTGCTTTATACACAATGTTCCAGGGGTACCCTTCGCGATCGCGGTCATAAACCTCACGATCGCGATTACAAAATTTTGCAGGACAATGTTTACCCTATGCGATCACGGCCATTTCCTCGCGATCGCGATGAACAAACTTCCATTTAACCCTTCCCAATGCTTCTCAGATAGCCTGTAGTTTATTAGCCATAACCTTTTGTACAAAATTTTAAATGCCAAACGGTTTGATTTTCTGAAAACTAGATACAAAGGCCTATAACTTTCATTTTTAGATCATCTCCAAATTCCTTAACGATTGCAAGTTATAAGCTTTCACAGTTGGGTCAGTGCAACAGAGATTTTCTTCTATGCAATCGCGTGAAGGCTTCCGGGATCGCGACACAACTCCATTTTTCCTATTTTTCTCTTAGCTATCGTGACCAAATCCACCCTATCGCAATGTACATCCCTGTAGCCAAAAACCAGCAACTAAAAATGGCCTAGAAATGGTCAGAACTACCCCGAAACGAGCCCCTCGAAACTCCATCCAAACATACCAGCAGGTTATAACAGGGACCTAGTCGAGGCCTCAAATCACACATAACAACATCGAAACGACGAATCTCACCTCAAATCGAACTTAATAAACTTTGAACTTTTCAACTTCCAAATCTTGTGCCGAAATATATCAAATCAACTCAGAATAAACCCAAATTTTGCACACAAGTCCTGAATGACATAACGAAGCTATTCCAATCCTCGGAACCACAATTTGAATACGATATCATTAAAGTCAACTCTCGGTCAAACTTATGAACTTTCCAAACCTTCAATTTTTTAATTTTCGCCAATTAGTGTCGAATCCTTCTAGAAGTATCCAAATGTAAACCCGGGCATATGCCCAAGTCCAAAATCTCCATATGGGCCTAACGATGCCCTCAAAACTTCGTTTTGGGGTCAAATTTACAAAAGATAAACTTGGTCAACTCTTCCAACTTAAAGCTTCTTAGTTGAGAGTCATTCTTTCAAACTAATTCTGAATCACCCGAAAATCGAAAACGACGATACACACAAGTCATACTACATTATACGGAGCTACTCATGCCCTCAAACTACCGAGCGGAGTGTAAATGCTCAAAACGACCAATTGGGTCGTTACATCCTCCCCCACTTAAGAATACGTTCCTCCTAGAACGTGCCAAGAGTCATTCCAAAGCCGTCAAATTACTGTGTAATCTTACCATGAACGTACCCAGGGGTAATCCCACGTCACCCTAATCCACATAAGCCTGCCGACACAACCTAACTGAAGATCCTTAATTCTATCTTAGCCCATAGACCATAGAATCCAATTTTCCAACATCCAAAATTTTCTATAAGACCCAAATCTTGCATCTATACACTGTATAAGTCTGAACAAGCTACATCAAGCCATAATCGTAACCTAAGACACAATCACATGATATACCACATAACTCAAATACTCATAGCAATAATTTCTAATCGCCGTAGCTGCTTAATATAACTCGGTACTGGTAATAAACCTCATATCAAACAAAACCTCGTTCTAAAACCTTTGTACATTGCAAATGATGAAAGAAACAAACAAAAACTCATAACTATTCGTCAAATCAACCAGGCATGGAGCTTTCTCTCATTCGACAAGAACTATAGCTAATTTCTTTTTTGTAAGCCGATCTGCTACATTAGCCTTCCAAATATACCGCAATCAAATCTGATAGCACCCATTATAGGTTCAATGACCTTACCTTATCCAGCACAACTATTCTATTGACACGCCACACCAATACAACTTATAGAATAACGATTCTAATGGTTTCAAGAATTTAGGTGCAGTGCCTAAGGATTTCGGGTCCGTTGTGTGGTTAAGGATCGAGTTCGTACAGTAGATTATGAAAGGTTCTTGGAGTGTTCTATGTTATCATCGGGTATGCGGTGCAGTATTTGAAAAAAAGAAGAAATAGCTTCGGATTCGAGGAGGGTCTTGCAGAACAGGCATACCAGTTGGAGATGCTATTATGCGCTTGAGGAGGGTGTGAGATAGTTCACGAGAATTGAGGTGATGTAGTCTCGTGATTTGGGTCACTCGGGATGAGTGCAGATTGAGTTTGTTATGTTTTAGAATGTAGCTATTATTATTTTTAAGGCAAATCAAGAGTAAATTGGAAGAAATGGGTTCGGTTAGTAATGGTTGAATCAGCATGATTGTGGCAATGATCAGTTCCTTCGACGTGTAAAGTTATACATGTGGTTTGTGGTTGTACGTGCGGGCTTGACAGCTACCATAACTTGATTTATTGGGGAGGTATTTAAGTCAAATGGACTTGTTGTTTAAATGGATTCCGGAAGAGTTACGATGGTCAAGATCATAACTTGGGATTGTATTTTTGCAGTTTGGGAATTCAGTTGTGTGTTGCAATGATCCTTCTGAAGTAAGTTAAGTGAAAGGAATCTAACCAATAAAGTATTTATTCTATTAGTAGTTCAGGGGTTATGATGAATTCTTGTACTCTAGTGTAGCGGCATGATAGGTGCAGTGAGCGGCATGGGAATTAGAAGTTGAGGATCAAGGTTACGGTTCGATGTTGATAAGAATGTTACGAGCTCGGATGAGCAGAGAAGAATTCAGATATTTAGAGTAAGTTGGCGTTATCTTAGTGTCACCTGAGAATGGTGTTCTTTGGAAGAGGCATTGTGTATTGATTTGCGGATTGTGATTTGCCTTACAGAATTAGTACGCTTGGTGGTATGGAGGTGCATATTTTGCTACCTGGTGCGGAAGGTCACGGGAGCATGCCCCACGAGAAGATTGTATAAGTGTGGCATGTTAGTCATTTGATTGTGAAATATTAAAACCAAGTATGGAGATTATAGTAATATCGGAATGTGATAGTTTATGCCTGAGAGGCATTCTATTCCTTGGGTTGTGGACTGTGTGAGTTTGTTCCGAATTTGACGGTTGTTCTTATGTGTCATGGAAAAGGTTATTGTGGATCCTTGAAAGGTTATTAGCCCAGTATGGTATGATTAGAATCAGATTGAGGTTCGTTGATGGGTCTAATGTCAATGTGTGTTGTACATCAGTCCGGATGTGTTCATTCAGCATAGCGTTGCTTATGGAAGAGCCTTCGGGCATTGGATGTTATTCCCGTCGTCAGTTATTCCATGTAATACTCTATTGTGCCATGTGGGTTGTGAGACGGCTTGATTATCTGCACATGTGTTGTGGTCCCGTGTAGCTTGTGGTGTTATATGAGCAGGATGGATCTCGAGATGCAGGTCATTTATCGCACCTTAGTTGTGCTTGGGTCTTGTAGCGTATGGCGCTATCCGTCTCCCCAGGGTTGTATTTTCGCACTTGGCGTGCTTATGGTCGTTATTCGGGTATTTCATTGGTATAAGCATCATGGCTTGATGGGTACTTCCTTATTTATTGTTATGTGTGGATCGGGTGGTACGCCACCACGGATATGTTGTTTGGATCAGGTTGTACGCCGCAACGGTATCATGTTTGGATCGGGTTGCACGCCGCAATAGTGAGATGTTGTGTACGGTTCCATATATCTCTTCTTGTGTATTTTGTTTCTCATTCTCTTCATAGCGTCTGTTCGACCGTCTTATTTATTACGCGAGCTGGATAGTTCCTTTCCAGAGTTCATTTTTTCTTATGTATCACATTCGAGTTTGTAGCTTGTCGGCGCATTGATGGCGTCAAATGAGATTATTGGTAGTGATTGAGATGGCTTACTGCCTGAGCATCTTATACTGGGTGAGACGAGGTTATTATACCTGAGATCAGTGCGATCAGAGTTATGAAAGGTATATTAAATAGCAAATATCGTTATTCAGTTCAGAATGAGGTAATGGTCCCTGTCAGGAGAAGAGACTCCATGATTTATTGATTTGGTTAGGTGGTTATGAGATTCTACACATCTCTTCCATCGTGGCAGTATCGCGAGAGTTGGAACAGGGCTTATATGCATTATGAGATATACTACGGGCTTCGGGTCAGTGAAATTTTAGTTGTTGTGCTTGGAGGAGGTTGCCTTGGGCAAATAAGTTATACGGCGCGTTGTGTGATGTCAGCATGGGTGCATGATCATGTTTTGGTACAGTATGTAGTGACTGATAAGGTGTTTGTATGTTAGAATCAGGTCTTGTAGAGAAATTCAGAGGTTGGAATTTGGTTCTAAGGCTTATTGACTAAATAAAAAGGGAGGATCTTTAGTATGGCTCGAGCTAATGTGCTCAACTGGGTTGTGGTGGCACGGGCATGTGCACGAGGTGTTAAATAGTGATTTTGGACAACTCCGGAGTAGTTCTCGGCATGTTCGAGGACGAACGCATGTTTAAGTGGGGAAGTGTAACGACCCGACCGGTTGTTTTGCTCTTTAGAACCCCGTCCCCTAAATAAGACTCCCTGTATAAGCTTTTACTGTTTTATGACTTGCGGGGATGGTTAGTTCGAGATTTGGAAGGGTTCGGGTTGAAATCGGAACATTGGTTCCTTAAGTTGGCCTTAAAAGTCTAAGTTTGACTTCGGTCAACATTTTGAGTAAACAACCTCGGAATCGGGATTTGACGGTTCCAATAGGTTTGTATGATGATTTCGGACTTGGGCGTATATTCGGATCGGGTTTTGGATGATCCGGGAGCGTCTTGGTGCCTAATAGTGAAAGTTGGTCCTTTGAAGGTTTTAGAAGTTCTTTAAATTTAGTTTGGAGTGGGTTTTGGTGATATCAAGGTCCAAATGGAATTCCGAGACCAGGAATAGTTCTTTAATGTCATTTAAGACTTGCACGCAAAATTTGGTGTCATTCCGAGAAGTTTAAGTACGTTTTGGTGCATTGGGAGTAAATTGAAGAACTTGAAGTTCATAAGTTTGATTCAATTTATTTTGGGGTGTGATTCTTAGTTTTAAAGTTGTTTCGGGCGTTCCGAGAGTTCGAGCGAGTCCGTTTTATGATTCCAAACTTGTTGGTATGTTCGGGCGAGGCCCCGGGGGCCCCGAGTGTCAATCGGACGAGGCTCAGACCAAGTTGGAAATTGGGAGCAATAGCTGAAGCTCCCAAATGCTGCCATAATCGCACATGCGCTTGGCCAGCCGCAGGTGCGAGCTCGCAGAAGCGAGCCAGAGCTCGCAAAAGCGGTCAAGGAAGGGTAGCCTAGGATCTGCAGGTGCGCCCCAACCTCCGCAGAAGCGGGACCGCTGGAGCGGAACCCCGTCCGTAGAAGCAGAGCCAGCCTGCGTGCCTGGGCACTTCCGCAGAAACGGACTTTTGTCCGCAGAAGCGACAATGCAGGTGCGAGATCGCTGGAGGCAGTGAGTTCTCTTTTAAAACGAGACTTAGTTATTTTGGCTCATTTATTTCTATTGTTGGGCGATATTTGGAGCTCTTAGAGAGGGGATTTCACCTAGCACTTGGAGGTAAGTAATTTCTATATAATGCGTGTTAAATACATAGTTTATGAGTAGATTATAACATGTAAATTAGTAAAAATTATGGGTTTAGGTGAAAACCTAGGTTTTTGATAAAAATAAGATTTAATCATGAAATTTGTTATGGAATCTAATAAAAATCTTATATTTGAGTTCATGAGGTTATGGGTAACAACTTTCTTCAAAACATTTTGGAATCCGGGCAAGTGGGCCCGGGGTGCATTTAAGGAATTTTGCAAATAGGCTTGGGAAATCACTTTGATAGTTGGGATATGAACTTTTAAGCGTGTATTAATTATTTTAAATAATATTTGACTAGTTGCGAGTTGTTTCGCGCCAAATTGAGGGGTTGGGCACAATCTTGGACCGGAAAGTAGGCCTTGAGACGAGATAAGTCTCGCGCCAAATTGAGGGGTTGGGCACAATCTTGGACCGGAAAGTAGGCCTTGAGACGAGATAAGTCTCTTTTCTAACCTTGTAAGAGGGAATTAACCCCATATGTGAACTTAATCATTATGTACTTCTATTTGTGGGGGGTTACGTACGTACGAAGTGACAAGAGTCCGTGTGTAGCTACTATTCATGCTTATGTCCGGGTAGATTTAGGCTTACACCATGTTTTTGTTGATACTGTTGCTTGTTTATGCTTACTAATTGTTTGGATTAAAGGGGAGGTTGAGGATTTCAATATTTTAAAGGTTCAAAGCTGAATTTCTTACCTTGAAAGAGAATTGAGAAATATTATGATAACTTGAGAAAATCTATATTCAACCGCTTCGCAAGTACATTCCGCGAGAGGGGTAAATTTTCACTACTCCCATGGGAGTGGGTCATTCGCCTCGGTAGGTTGATTGATGTATCTAAGGTTCGGGTCGTTCGACCCTCGGCAGTGCACAATATATTTTTATGTATATTTGGATCGGGCCGTACGTCCTCGGCATAATTCGTGCGTAAAGATATTGGAACCCCTTATATTTAATATTGTTCCATGGACTTGAAAGGTGAAAATATTAGACGAGAGAAATGACTTGGTTCTCAATTGAAATGAAAGGACTGTTTACTTACTTTCCTGCTTTGAGTTCTATTATTATTTTATATATCATGTTTAATTACAACTTCATACTATTATATTTTTGGCCCATAGTAAGTGTCGAAGTCGACCCCTCGTCACTACTTCTTTGAGGTTAGGCTAGATACTTATTGGGTACATGTTGTTTATGTACTCACGCAACACTTCTGCACTTGATGTGCAGGATCTGAGGCAGGTGCATCTGGTTATCAGTCCGGCGCGCACGCTTGACTTCTGGCCCGAGACCACACGGTGAGCAGCCCTTCCGAGCCATTCAGCAGCAGCCAGAATCTCTCTTTTGATTTATTTTCTGTCTATTCTATTTCAGACACTCGAGTAGAGATCTTTTGTATATTCTACTAGTAGCTCACACAGTTGTGATACCGGATCATGGCACACGCTAGTAGACTTATGATTTTGGATTTATTTTTATGATTATGATTTGCACTGAGTTGCTTTCATTTAATTATTTTACATCTGTAAATTTCTAAATCTTTTAGCAATGAGGAATGTTATTCACTTAGCAAACTTATTAAAAATGGGAAAAAACTAGATTGATTAGTGTTGGCTTGCCTAACAACGGTATTGGGCGACATCACGACCTATGATAGAATTGGGTCGTGATAGGAAGAATGTAACGACCCGACCAGTCGTTTTGAGCTCTAGCTCGTCGTTCGGCGATTTGAGATCTTGGATAGCTTCACTTCAGGTATTATGACTTGTACGTGTAGTCGGAATTGAATTTCGGGAAGTTCGGAGTTTATTTGAAAAGAAAATTCTAATTCCGGAAGCTTTAAGTTGGAAGAATTGACTAAGGTTTGACTTTTGAGTAAACGATCTCGGAATCAGGATTTGATGGTTCCAATAGGTTCATAAGCATTTCGGCGCTTATTATGGAAAGTTAACATTTTGAAAGTTCAAGAATTTCGTAAGTTTGATTTGAAGTGGACTTTGGTGTTATCGATGTCCGGTTGAGGTTTCGAGCCTTGGAATAGGTTCGTATCGTGATTTGTGACTTGTACGCAAAAGTTTGGCATCATTTCGGAATGTTTTGATATGGTTCGGATGCGTTCCTCGATGTTTAAAAGTTTAAAGAAAGGTTTCGGTCGTCGATTTGCAATTTTGATGTTGTTTTGTCACGCCCCGAACCTGATGGCGAGACCGGCACCCAGTGCCTTGCTTAACATAGCTTACCAACTTGCAACTGAGGGACTCTGAACATACAATGTCATACTTTGGCCACGGGGCCACATTGCAGGATAATTTGCGAAGCAAAATATAAAATAGAAAGGAAACTAGCTTTGACTAAACATCAATATAAAGTTGGGACGACAAGGCCGTCATAACTACTACAACCGACAAACCAACAAAATATACATACAAAGCCTACAAGCCCAACATGTTGCACTAACTGACAGGATATGTCTACACGCTTTACTGGTAGATGTACTGTGATCGGAACAGGGCCCCGACCTACCCATAATATATATACATATATACACAATATGTACATAAAACCCTAGATCCGGCAACTCCGAAAGAAGTGTAGCTTACCGATCAAGCTGAACTCGGGCAACACCTACTGAGGATGTCTACCCGTCTGTCTCTCTGAACCTGCACGCATAAAATGCAGCATCCCTAGAAAAGGGACGTCAGTATGAAATAATATGCCGAGTATGTAAGACAATAGACTAACTTAAAGCTGAAACTGAACTGATAACATAATAACTGAAAGTAACTAGGATTCAAAGATGATCTGGAGATATACTTACCTGCTGATACTGACTCAACTCTCTCAATATAGTAAGTAAAATAAATGTCCGACCCTATAAGGATCGGTACGTGTAACTGCTCGGTCATAGTAGGCCCACTCATAAGTGCTCGGCCATAATAGGCTAGGTATCTCGGCCATTCTGGGCTCGCTCATAGGCGTTCGGCCACAATAGGCTTGGTATATAACTTACCATCTGATCAGAGGTTGCCCAATATGGGCCTGTCCATCGATTATAGCTCGATGGTGGTGAAAGTACTGTAATACTGTGTATATATATATATAGACCCTATGCTCGCTTGACTGAAAGAAAACAATACTTCCCGAAAAGGGAGAATACTGTAACTTATGAGACTAGAATAATGTACATAAGTTTAGGAATACAAACTTCTCTTTATGCCTCGTTATTAAACTCATGTAGTTACGGGATCATGCTAAAATGAAGAAAGGTTTAGCCTTAACATACCTTATCACAATCTTTACATTCACCAAGTTGAACTCGCCTCTTTTCACCTTAATCTACAACAACGTTAATAATACTATCATTAAGTTACGAAAGGTACAACTATCACACAACGAACGACAAGCTTATTTTGTATTAAAACGGGCAGCATCTCCCATATAATCCTTACTTCCTCCAAATTCAAGATAACACTAACAACACAAGAAAACAACAATATCAACATATATACATTATTTTCCAACCTTATATACACCACAAAATACTACAAAACAGCCCAACATACCCCAATCTCTTCATAAACAAAACGACCACCGTAGTAGTGTCAAACAGCCCGAAAATGTTACGACGAACGACCAGCCCACCACCCTGCATTTATGTTGTGTTTATACACACCCTTACTCCTCCAAAACTCCATAAAACAATTGTAAAACACGCAATCCAACAGCAACACAAAATAATCCGCTACAAGTGAATAACTCGAAATCACGGCTTCCTATCACCGTCCCGTGAGTTCTTACAATTATAGAACGACTTTCCATACATCTCGAGCTGACAAAATGAATAAAAGAGAGCAGTAAACTTACCTTATTTGTTGAGTAACTCAGCTCCTATCTTGGTTCTTCAAACTCTAGGTTTTACCTCTAACTAGAACTTCAAAAGGAGAGAAATTCAATTAGGGTTTGTGTGTAATTTTTGGGAGGATGTTTGAAGGGGTTTAGTTATGGTTATTTTGTCCTCTTATCAGTGTATTATATGAATGAAATAGGCCTTTAAAATGTCTCTTGGACGACCCAAGCTGGCCTATTTTTGGACTCTCATTTAAGCAAGTAGGTGACACACCTACTTGTTACCTAGCAGCTTGCGCAGTCTCGCAAAAATGCATATTCTCTCTACTCCAATGTCGTATTGACAAACAGTTTAATGTGTTAGAAAATAAACTCATAGATATTCAATTAAATAGGTGGAACACCCTGTAATTCTAAGTATATTGGGAGAAAATCGCAGTTACATTTGACCCAAATTTCAGTAAAATTTATGAACGTAACTTGTGATGACTTTCATCGACTTTTGTTCCACAACTCGCTTGACTTCAAAACAAAACACACGAATATCATACAACTAACTTAACTCATAACATAACCTCCTTATCATGTTAAGTACCCTAGTCTCACCCCAAAAGTACATGTTATAACATTCACAACTTGTCGATTTTTGACGAAACATTATTTTCTTCAATTCCTTTAGCTTCTAAACCTTCCAACCCTCTTTGTACTTGTTGTTCATGATCTTCAATATTTTTAACCTCCTAGGTAACATGATTAACTTACTATATATACTTTCATATATGATCTCATTTTTGGTCCTACATTAATTTGCTTACGACACAATTTTACGTACAAAAATATAGGGTGTAACATCACGAATGTTTACTCTTAGAGACTTTTGGAAAATTTTGCCAGAGTCTCATCCATACACTAGACTAAAACCAACCTACATGCAGCTAGAAAATATACTATATATGCCATACATGGACAATGTCTATAAATAGAAACACTTGGCCTCACACGGCCGTCAATCATAAATACTGAAAGTCAAAAATAAGAGCATACCTGATGACCTATTGGCCTGAATAGAGTTGTGCTTATGTATCCCATCTCGAGCCATATCTTCAGTTTGAAATAGGTGGGGGTATTTAGACTTCATTTCTTCCTCTGTTTCCCACATCATCTCTTCCACATTCTTGCTTCTCCATAAAACCTTTACGGAGGCTACCTCCTTATTTCGTAATTTGCGGATTTGTCGGTCTAGGATGGAACCTGGAACTTTCTCGTATGACAAGTTATCCATAATCTGTACATTATCAGTAGGCACACTACTAAAAAATCAGGTTTTAGCGACTGACCAATTCTGTAGCTAAAGAGAAAAATTCGTCGCTAATCTCATTTAGCGACGGATTAGCAATGGATTATCAAGAAATTCTACTAGCTACGAATATTTTAGCGACAGATTAGCGACGACGTTCGTAGCTAATTCCAGTTTCTTTTGTAGTGGCACAACTCGGGTAGGATCGCCAATGCACTTCCGTAGCATAGATACGTGAAAAAAATGGATGGACAGACTCCAATTCCGAGGGAAATTCTAACTCATACGCTACTTGGTCCACTCTCCGAATAATCCTATAAGGCCCAATATACTGTGGGCTAAGCTTTCCTTTTTTTCCAAACCTCATCACGCCCTTCATAGGCAACACCTTTAAGAATACCCAATCATCAACCCCGAACTCTAAGTCTCGTCGTCGTACGTCGGAATATGACTTCTGATGACTCTGGGCTGTCAACAGTCGCTCCTGGATAAGCTTTACCTTCTCTACGGCCTACTGAATCAAGTATGGCCCATGTAACCCAGATTCTCCAATATCAAACCACCCTATAGGAGATCTGCACTTACGCCCATACAAAGCCTCGTACGGAGCCATCTGGATACTGGAGTGGTAACTGTTATTATATGCAAACTCGATAAGAGGTAGATGTTCATCCCAACTTATTTTAAAATCCAACACACATACTCGTAACATATCCTCGAGCATTTAAATTGTGCGCTCGGCTTGTCCATCAGTCTGTGGATGAAAAGTTGTGCTGAGATTCACCTGAGTCCCTAGACCTCTCTCAAATGACCTCCAAAAATGTGTTGTAAACTGGGCCCCACAGTCAGATATAATAGATACTGGTACTCCGTGTAGCCGCACTATCTCCTTAATATATAACTTCGCATAATCTTCGATTGTATATATAGATCTGACTGGTAGAAAATGGGCTGATTTCGTGAGCCTATCGACTATCACCCATATAGAATTGAACTTACGATGAGAACGAGGCAAACCTGCGATGAAGTCCATGTTTATCGCCTCCCATTTCCACGTCGGGATTTCTATAGTCTGCATTAGCCCTCCGGGCTTCTGGTGATTTACCTTCACCTGCTGGCAACTAGGACACTAGGCAACAAACTCAACAATGTTCTTCTGCATATCGTTCAACTAGTACACATCCTTAATGTCACGATACAACTTCGTCGATCCAGGATGAATGGAGTACCACGAATAATGTGCCTCTGATATAATCCTGTCTCGTAGCCCTACTACATCTGGAACACATAGACGACCCCTATATCTGAGAACCACATCTCCCTTGAGCTTTAACAATGGCTTCTTTTACTACGGAACTCGCTCTCTCAACTCGACCAACTCCGGGTCCTCGTACTACCTTTCCTTGACTTCAACTATGAGAGATGATTTTGTAGTGTTTTGGAGTACAACTCCACCATCATCAGAATCTACTAACTGAACCCCCAAACAAGCCAATTGATGAATCTCTCTAGCTAATTGTCATTTTTCAGCCTTTACATGTGCTAAGCTACCAATAGATCAGCGACGGCATCTGCTACAATATTAGCTTTCCCTGGATGGTAGAGAATGTTAACATCATAATCTTTCAATAACTCTAGCCATCGCCTATGTCGCAAATTCAACTCTTTTTACTTGAAGATATATTGTAGGCTTTTACGATCTGTCAATATATTAACATGAACACCATATAAATAATGCCGCCATATCTTAAGTGCATGGACAACCGCAGCTAACTCGAGGTCGTGGGTTGGATAATTCCTCTCGTGCTTCCTCAACTGCCTTGAAGCATATGCAATTACCTTCCCATGTTGCATCAGGACACATCCTAACCCGACACCTGATGCATCACAATACACGGCATAACCCTCTAGACCCTCTGGAAGTGTTAGAACTGGAGCTGAGGTCAACCTGTTCTTAAGCTCTTGGAAACTCCGCTCGCAAGCCTCTGTCCATTGAAACTTAGTTTCTTTCTGTGTCAACTTCGTCAATGGTGCCGAAAGGGAAGAAAAACCCTCTACGAACCTCCGATAGTAACCTTTTAAGACTAGAAAGCTACGAACCTCTGTCGGAGTGGTAGGTCTAGGCCAAGATTTCACGGCCTCAATCTTCTGAGTGTCTACCTTTATACCTTCATCGGATACAATATGCCTCAATAATGCTACAGACTTTAACCAGAATTCACATTTAGAAAACTTAGCATACAACTTACGATCACATAGGGTTTGGAGTACCGCTCGTAGGTGGTCTGCATGGTCCTCCTTTAAACATGAATAAACCAGAATATCATCAACAAATACTATCACGAACAGATCAAAAAATGGCCGGAATACGCTATTTATCAAGTCCATAAATATGGCGGGTGCATTCGTCAACCTGAAGGACATGACAAGGAACTTAAAGTGGCCATATCGGGTCCTAAAGGATGTCTTCAGAATATATTTCTACCGAACTCTGACCTGCTGGTACCCCGACCACAAATCTATCTTTGAAAAGCATCTAGCCCCCTGCAACTGATCAAACAAGTCATCGATCCTTGGAAGTGAATACTTATTCTTAATGGTTACCTTGTTCAACTGCCTATAATCGATACACATCCTCAGCGAGCCGTCTTTCTTCCGCACAAACAGTACTAGTGCACCCCAAGGTGAGGTACTGGTTTGATGAAACCTTTCTCCAGCAAATCTTTTAACTGCTCCTTTAACTCCTTCAATTCGGCATGTGTCATTCTATACAGAGGTATGGATATTGGTTGAGTCCCCGGAAGCAAATCGATGCTAAAATCAATCTCTCGCTCTGGAGGAAGACCTGGAAGCTCATCTAAAAACACATCTGCGTACTCTTTGACTACTGGAATAGACTGAAGTGTAGGTATCTCAGCATCTGCATCTCTAACTCGCACAATATGATAAATGCACCCTTTTGCGATCATTTTCCTCGCCTTCAGATAGAAAATAAACCTACCTCTGGGTGTCACTGTATTACCTACCCATTCAAGGACTGGCTCATCCGGAAAATGAAATCTTGCTGCCTTTGCTTGGCAATCAATTGTGGCATAGCAAGCTGCCAACCAGTCCATGCCCATGATAGCATCAAAATCCATCATCTCTCGCTCAACTAAGTCGGCTAAGGTTCGAAGACAAGAAACTATCACCGTACAACCTCGGTAAACCCGTCTAGCAATAATCGATTCTCTAACCAGTGTAGATACCATAAAAGGATCACTTAGTATTTTAGGAACTTGACCAAACATCCCCGCGACAAATGGGGTAATATACAATAAAGTAGATCCTGGGTCTATCAGGGCATAAGCACCGTGAGAGCAAATGGTCAATATACCTGTCACAACGTCTGGTGAAGACTCCTGGTCCTGTCGACCCGCTAAAGCATAGATATGGTTCTAGTTACCACCTGAATTGGAACCTCTACCTCTGCCTCGACCTCTACCAGCCGAAGACTGAGACTCGCGCCCCGAAGGATGCACGAACATAGATGATCCTGTTGCTGAACTCGATGGTTGTGCCATACCCCCAGAATCTCTATTTGGGCCGCATCATATGCCCCGGACGTCCACAAGTATAACAAGCATCAGAACCTGCTCGGCATTGGCCTAAGTGTCCTCTACCACAGATATAACACCACGGCGGAAATGACCATGTCTACCCTGAACCTCGTTGTCGCTGCAAACCCGACGCCCGTGAGCTCTCACCTGGTCCTGACTGAGTATATCGGTCATACCTGTAACCTTGTAACTGAGGTGGCGGAGGCCTAGGTCACCGTCCGAAATACTGGGGCCTATAACTACCTTGAGACTGCTCCTGAGACCTGGCAAATCTCATCATCTTATGTTGCCCTTGCTCAGTCCTCTATGTACCCTGCTGCTGACGCCTACCCCTTTCTATATTCTGGGCGAATGCCTGAATTTGGGAGATATCCATACTATCCTGCAATGCAGTGGTGGTATATGCCTTGGTCAACTCTAGGCCAACCCTGCTATAAACCTGTGGATCCTGTCTCGCATAGTAGCAACTATGGATGGTACATATCTGGCCAATGAGTCAAAACGGAGACTATACTCTCGGACACTCATATTGCCCTGCTTGAGGGCTAGAAATTGATCGACTCGAGCCTGTCGGATGTCCCGCGGTAAGTACTAGTCAAGGAAGGCATCTGAAAAATTCTCCCAAACAGCTAGAGGTGCATCACGTCCCCTGGACCTCTCCCATCCCTCATACGAAAGGATGGCTATATCTCGGAGTCGAAAAGTTGCTAGCTCAACTGGCACTCCTCAACTCAGTGGAGGGGGAATTGGAGGTGCGATATCCCTAGGGATCTCCTCAGGTGGTGGAGGATCCGGTAATGGATGAGTAGGGGTCTCGTCCTGGGCCTCAAACTGGGACCTATCTACTTGGGGTACCCTGCTGGTCCCCTCACCCTTTGCTATGTCTCTCTTCTATTATTGTTGAGAGGAGGATTGTACCACGTATTTATACTTGTTATTTTATTTATTTATTCTGCCTCATATCTGTTTACTTCTTACTGTACATAATTTATTGGACCACTAGTAAGTGTCAATGTCGGCCCCTCGTCACTACCTCTCCGGGGTTAGGCTAGATACTTACTGGGTACACATTGATTTACGTACTCATGCTGCACTTGCTGCACTTATTGTGCATGTACATATATGTCTGGTGGTCTTTTGGGCGCAAAGGCGCGGCTATTGCGGGGACTTTGTCGTGAGCTGCATTTCATGTTACGATCCGCAGCCTGCAGAGCCTCCATCAGAGTTATTTATATTCCCCTGTCTAATTTGTATTCCACACAAATGTTGTATTTAATTATATTTCCTAATTGATGCCCATGCACTAGTGACACCGGGTTTTGGGGGTTCCTACTTGTTGTTAATTATTGTAGTTCATGTAAATATTTTTATTTTACCCTATAAATTCTATTTTATACTATTTAATTAATGGAAATTATGATTTCAAACTAATAAAATGAGTAAACAAGTTGATCAATCACTGTTGGCTTGCCTGACGGCGGTATTAGGCACCATCACGACCTTTAGTGGATTTCGGGTCGTGACAGGCATGGCGTCATTCCCCTCATTGTGGGTGTCACTGATTGAGTCCTCGAAATGAGGTTGATCCCCTCGAACCTCGGGATTGTGCGTGTTGTTAACACCGTTATCTACCATTTTTTATGATTTTTTCTAAGACAAAATAATCAAAACACGTTAGTAAAAAAGGCAATGATCAACTTAATTGCACGACTGTCTAGGCCCCACGGTGGGCGCCAAATTATTTACCCGGAAAACTGTACAGTTGAATTTATACGTGGTTTTTAGACAAGTGAATTAATTTGATCCTAAAATAACAAGATAATTGAAGAAATATATAGCACTTAGCCTTGATAGGAAGACGAAATAACATAAACAAAGACTCTGGTAATGAAGCCTCTGAGGCGCAACAATAATAAGAACAAGAACATAAAATAAAAAGGTAAAATTGTGTAATGACCCAATCGGTCATTTTAACTTTTAGAAACTTGTTCCCTAAAATAAAACTCCCCGAATACGCTTTTATTAATTTATGACTTGCGGGGATGGTTGGTTCGGGATTTGGAAGCGTTTGGGTTGAAATCGAAACACTTGGTTCCTCAAGTTAGCTTTAAATGGACAAGTTTGACTTCGGTCAACATTTTGAGAAAACTACCCCGAAATCGGGATTTGACGGTTCCAATAGGTTCGTATGATGAATTTTGACTTGGGCGTATGTTCGAATCGGGTTTTTGATAACCCGGGAGCGTTTTGACGCTTAATAGTAAAACAAAATCAACTATTTGAAGGTATAAACTTCTTTAAATTTGGTTTGGAGTAGGATTTTGAGTAATTGAAGTCCGTTTGGAATTTCGATTTGGGAATAGTTCCGTATAGTGATTTAAGACTTGCACGCAAATTTTCTTGTCATTCCGAATAGTTTAAGTATATTTCGGCGCATTGGAAGTAAATTGAAGAACTTGAAATTCTTAAGTTTGAATCAATTTGGTTTATGATATGATTCTTAGATTTGATATTGTTTTAGGCGTTCCGATAGTTCGAGTGAGTCCGTTTTATGATTTCAAACCTGTTGGTATGTTCGGGCGGGGTCTCGGGAACCCTGAGTGTCAATCGGACGAGGCTCAGACCAAGTTGGAAGTTGGGAGCCAAAACTGAAGCTCCCAACTACTGTCAGAATCGCACCTGCGCTTGGCCAGTCGCAGGTGCGACATTCGCAGATGTGACAGAAGCTCGCAGGCGCGGCACTCGCATATGCGAGATTTCTTCGCAAAAGCGGAAAAGGGAAGGGGGCAATCGACCGCAGATGCGGAGAAATTGCGCACCTGCGAACGTGTAGGTGCGAAGAAGGATGCGCAGAAGCGACCTTGGCCTAGGCGAGTGAAACTCGCACCTACGAGGATTTTCCGCAGGTGCAAAAGCCGCAGATGCGAATACCTTCCGCAGATGCGAAAAATCTGTCCGGACAGAACCTTAAAGTAGATGAAGCTCAGTCCATTTTTGTTCATTTTTCCTCCATGTTTGCGCGATTTCAGAGCTCTTTGTGAGGAGTTTTCAACTAACAACTTGGAGGTAAGTTAATTCTACACCCTTTGAGTTAAATACATAGATTATGGGTGGATTATAACTAGTAAATCTTAGAAATCAAGGGTTTAGGTGAAAACCCTAGATTTTTATAAAAATGAGATTTTAACCACGAAAATGGTTATGGAATTGGATAGAAATTATATATTTGAGTTCTTGAGATTATGGGTAACGTTTTCATCTGAAAATTTTTGGAATCCAGGCACTTGGGTCCGGGGTAAATTTTAGAAATTTTACCATTTTAGATAGGGTAATTTATTTAATAGATAAATTTTGAATTATTGAACATATATTAATTATTTTATATAACTTTTGGATAGTTTTGGATTTTTCGGCATTGAATCGAGAATTTTACGCGACGCGGTAATCGAAAAGTGGACTTTGAGACGAGGTAAGTCTCTTGTCTAATCTTGTGAGGGGGAAATTACCCCATAGGGATTAAATTAAATAATTGTTGCTAATTGCGGGGGCTACGTACGCACGAGGTGACGAGAGTCCGTGCGTAGCTACTATAAATGCTAAAGTCTGGGTAGTTTAGGACTCAAAGCATGAATTACTTGTGTAAATTGTATTCCCTGATTAATTAATATTAAATTGATATATATGAATATATTGTGAATTGTTAGATAAAGATATTAAAGGATGGAAATCTCATATGCTTGATTTTCTGTTTAAATCAATTAATTGTTAAAAGAAATTGTTCTTCCTCCCGAATTTATCTTATAATAAATATACTCTCCTTCCGGAGGTACATAAAAATGTCCTCCTATCTTGTGGAGCGGGCCGAACGCCTCGACAGGATAGATGCATCTATGGATCGCGTCGCACGTCCCTCGGCAGTGTATACGACACTCTGGATCGGGTCGTACGTCCTCGGCAGAAATCATGCTTAATAATAATAATAATTACACGATACTTTAATAGCTTATTTAAGCTTGCGAAGCTAATTGATAAATTGAAAAATCCTTGAAATTTAATGAATTATTATTATTGCTTGTTAAAGAATTAATTGTTATTCCTGTAAGTGATATTTAATTGATAAATTAGAAATTATTTGAATTGAAAAAATTTAATTAATATATTGAGAATTGTTGCATTTGAAGGAATTTGATTATTTCCGCTGATTAAATAAATTATTTTAAATTCTGTGAATCATGCTGATTTAAATATCCTAGTTGTATTTCAATTATTATTATTGACCCATAATGAGTGTCAAAGTCGGCCATCTCGTCTCTACCACTTCGAGATTAGGCTTGATACTTACTAGGTACACGTTGTTTACGTACTCATACTACACTTGCTGCACTTTTTGTGCAGGAACTGAGGCAAGTACTAGTGGATGACTATCGTCTTACACCCACGTTATCCAGGGGCATAATGGTGAGCTGTTTCTCTGATCCGTTCTGCAGCTACTAGTGTCTCTCTTTGTATTTTTCTTTTTATTATTCTGTCTATTTTTATTTCAGACAGTATTTGAGGTTTTGTATAATCTACTAGATGCTCATACACTTGTGACACCAGGTCTTGGCACATACATTGGTAGAGTTTGGGTTTTATTAATTCTCTTGGTTTTAAATTTTGTCAATGAATGCTTAATTTATTGAGTTGGCTTGCCTAGCCGTAGTGTTGGGCGCCATCACGACCTATAGGTAAAATTGGGTCTTGACAAATTGATTAGAGCTTTGAGTAGATTGTAGTATTAGTTTGCCAGAAAATTTGTGTCCTTACAATGATAACAAAGCTCACTATTTATAGCTACATCTAGGAAATAAGTTCCTAGGATTGTACCCTTCTTTAATGTCAATTATGAGGGCCATTGATGAAGATGTAACGGTGAGCATAAATGCCAAATTCCTTGTAACGGGCAACATACTTAATATTGTGGAATATTCTCTATTAAATGCTACCGGCGAAGAGTATTTATTGCATCCTTATGAGCATTATTCTTTCTGGTGACAGATGGGACCGTTGCCTTCGGTTTTGGCTATCCCCCATCTTAGGTTCCACGTGTCCCTCTTTTGGGCGGCCACGTAGCATAGTATATTTTACCATATACAACAATATCATTATATAAAAACCATTCACTATAAAAATTAAGTTTTTCTTAGAATTATGTTGTATTTTACCTCTCTATAATAGCTTTTTACCTATGATAGTAACATAATCTTTATAGCAACTAATCTTAGGAAACGCGCGATGCGCGTGAATCATGTCTCAATGAGTATAAATTTATTTAAATATAGTATTGAGTTATATAATAAAAGTGTAAGTTTCTAAAGATGGTCATAAATACTGGTTGTGTATAACTAACTTAATAATTGAAGGAATTATCTTGGAAGTCCTCGATCATCAATAACTCAACCTAACATTTGTTCAAGGTTTGTAATTTCATAATTTCAGTTTCACGGCGTGCCTTGAAAATCTAAATAATCTTGAAGGATACAACTTAGAACATATAAGCAGCCAACTAATAATCTACGAACTTTAAATAAATACAAAATAAAAGTACAATAATAAATAAAAAAGACATTAAAAAAATATAGCAAGCTAGTAAGAGAATCTACAATTGAAAGCTAGCTAATGAACCCACACATATTTAGCTAAACGTATCACGGATTAATGACACGACCCCAAATTCCCTCCGTAGGATGTCGTGATGGCACCTAGTCTCTAAGACTAGGTAAGCCTATCAATGCGGAATAATAATAAATATCTGAAATAAATAAACTACAATTCAAACAATTTCAACTCCCAAAACCCGGTAGAAATAAGTCACAAGCTTCTAAGAATTTATTCTCTATGTCTCTATACATCAGAGTCTAAAGCAAATAAGGAAGACAACATAGTAAGATAGAAGGGGACTCCGGAGTCTACGGACGCTGACAGATATACCTTGAAGTCTCCTCGTACAGCTAGTTTACTGATGCGTGGTCTGATAAGATGTACCTGGATCTGCACAAAAAGATGTGCAGAAGCATAGTATGAGTACACCACAGCGGTACCCAGTAAGTGCCAAGCCTAACCTTGGTAGAGTAGTGACGAGGTCAGGTCAGGCCCTACTGGAGAATAAATAATGGCATGGTAAAATGTTTAAACAATATTATAAGATAAAATGACAATAGAAATGAATCAAGTAGTATGTCACATTTAATTACATCAAATAATGGCAAATAAATACCTCGTGGAAACAAAATAAAATTCTTTTCAACTTGAAGAAAATCACAACAATAATCAAAGGCAACTGCAGCCATAAATCAATATCAACAAGGGCACTCCCGAGGTACCGCCTCGTAGTCCCAAATCATAAACAAATTCACAATATCTCATTTCCTTATACCACCGCGGGAGCCTTCACAATTTATTTAAAGAAAGTATTTTTTCCCCCCGAAATAGCATCACGCGTTTTAGTCACCCTTATCACACGGCATGACTTTTAGTAGTCACCCCTACTAGCCATGCCTATCAAGCCACCCTTATCTTACCGCATGCGTTTCAACACCCAGACCTTATACCACCGCATGCATATCAATATCACAATATATCATAATTTGCACCTCAAGTGCCCAATATTTCAATTTTTCACAAAAAAATCAACAACAATATTTTTCAATAATAAAGAGCTCACGGCTCATGCCAGAATAATCCAAAAAAAAAAAACTTACGAAAATATTCAATAATAAATAACTCAGAAAAATAATATTTCAAAATTTTAATACGTTGCTTCAATATCAAATTTAAAAATATCAAATACTTCATATTAATAATAATTCATATTAATAATATTTAATTTAAAGAAAATCAACCTTCAATTAATGCACAGTATAAAAGAAACCAAGTTTCAATTAAACAGGTAAAACAATTAGCAGGAAAAAGGTAAACAAATCTAAAATATATATCACAGATCAATGATGAAGAATATAACAAGATAAAATAATTTAATAATTGCGCAACAATGATCTACACAATTTAAAAATATAATCTTTCATATTTAGCCCGTGTACACACTCGTCACCTCGTGTACACGACTTTCAACACATTTCAATAATCACATTAATATCAATTCTAGGGAAAATTTCCCCCCACACAAGGTTAGACAAGTCACTTACCTCGACTTGCTCCAATTTAATCAAGTATTATGCTCTTTCCTCAATTTTTCAACTCCGATCGACTCGTATCTAGTCATAATTAATTCGATACAATCAGCAAAAATTATAGAATTAATTCTAGACGAAAATACTACATTTGTTTTCAATAAAAATCCGAAATTAACTCAAAAATGGCCCGTGGGGCCCATGTCTCGAAATCCGGCGAAAGTTACGAAATATGAACGCCCATTCAACCACGAGTCTAATCATACCAAAATGACTAAATTCCAATAACGATTCGACCCTTAAGTCCACAAATCTATCCAAGAGGGTTTTCAAATTTTTTCAACTTAAATCACCAATTAAATGTTAAAAATAGTGATGGATTCGGGTAATCTAACCAAGATTGAGTTAAGAACACTTACCCCAATATTTTTCCTTGAAGATATATCAAAAATCGCCTCTGCTCAAGCTCCAAGTTGTTAAAAATGGCGAATGAGACGAACCCCCCCTGTTTTTATAACTTACGGATCTGTCCAGGCTGACCTCGATCGTGGAATCCGATCCTGGACCTCGATCATGAGAGTCCGATCCTGGACCTCGATCATGGCCCTCGACCCTAGGGCTCGATCACAGTCGTCGATCCTGGCTATCGATCATGGCTTCGATCCTTACGGCCTTCAATCACTGGCCTTGGTCATAACCCTCAATCCTGGGCCTTCGATCAGTGGCCTTCGATCATGGATCTCGAGCCTGCCTTCGATCCTCGGCTCGATTTCTGGGGCTCGATTGCACAACAGAAGAGAATTTGCAGCAGCTGTTTAAGTCCCATTTTTGATCCGTTAACCATCCGAAACTCACCCGAGGCCCTTGGGACCTCAACCCAATACACCAACAAGTCCTAAAATATCATACGAACTTATTCGAAACCTCAAATCACAACAAACAACGCTAAAATCACGAGTCACACATAGATTCAAGCCTAATGAACTTTGAAACTTTCAATTTCTACAAACAACACTGGAACCTATCAAATCAAGTCCGATTGACTTCAAATTTTGCACGTAAGTTATAAATGACATAACAGAGCTATGAAAAATTTCAGAATCGGATTTCGACCCCGATATCAAAAAGTCAACCCCTCGGTCAAACTTCCCAAAAATTCAACTTTCGGCATTTCAAGCCTAATTCCACTACGGACTTCCAAATAAAATTTTGATCATGCTCCTAAGTCCAAAATTACCATACGGAGCTGTTGGAATTATCAAAATTCTATTCTGGGGTCATTTGCACATAATTCGATATCCGGTCACTATTTGAACTTAAACTTTAAATTTTTCGTCAAAATTTCATATCTCGGACTAGGGACCTCGGAATTTGATTCTGGGCATACGCCCAAGTCCCAATTTCTGATACGGACCTACCGGAACTGTCAAAATACTGATCCGAGTTCGTTTGCTCAAAATATTGACCAAAGTCAACTCAGTTATGTTTTAAGCATCTAATTCACATTTTAATCCATTTTTCACCTGAAAACTTTTCGAAAATTTTTTTATGGACTGCACACGCAAGTCGAGTAATGGTAAATAGTGCTTAGATCACAAAATTAATTATTAAATTTAAAAATAATATTTTGGATCATCACAATTAAAAATCAAAAGATCTCATAAATTACCTTGTTATTTTTGTGCATATTATTGATTTCTGCTCAACATTCCGCATAATTGTAATTGTGCATTTAAAACTTTTAAAATTTAAAAGTATAATATTGAATAATTTTATTGATGCAGTAGTCTTGTATATTTTTAAAAAGTGAACTATCTATGTTATTGTTCAAGAACATGTACCTTTTCTTTCTTAAATCTTTTTATTTTTTCTTCATCTATCTTTTTATAATTTAAGTGTAAGACTTATACAAAATGAAATTTAATAAGAAAACAAATTAATAAGTAAAACTTTAATTAATTTTAAGCTCCTAAATATTAAAAAATAATTAAATACTATTAAATGAAGTGTTTCTTAAAATTTAACATAAAATTTGAGGGACTTCAAAATATAATTTTTTTTTATGATAAAGATCAAATTTGGAATGAAAAGAAAAAGGTTAGTTTTAAATTCTAGTCTTTCAACCTAGGTAAATATTATTTCATTAATGGTATTCTATTGGATGGTAATGCTCACATTTTTTTACTTAATTAATATGTTGTAATGACTAAAGGCTAAAGATTAGGAGTCCTTACTTAGTTTAATAAGAAAATAATTAATAATCAAAATTTTAGGTGATTTAAATGTCCTAAATATTAGGAAAGTAACTTAAATTACAATTGTGTCCAATATAAAATCTATTTTTAGAGGGTAAAAAAGGCGAACGGCATTTCGTTAAAGGCATTCGTGCTTTTAATATAGTATAGATATACTCTTTGTAAAATTACCCTTATATGATATCTATGTAGAATCTCTAAGATTACGAATAATAAGTCTAAAGATAAAGAATATTATGTTACTTGCATAATTAAAAATTTCACTCATTTCCATTAAAAGATATGTTTGTTTATTTTCATTCAATTGCACAAAAGTTTTTATCATGCAAAACGATTAATATTTGAAATATCTACATACATCTTTCCACTGGATAAAGTTTTTAATGAATTTATTAATAATATATTAGTTTTCTTTAATATGTATATCTTTTGAGATTTTAAATTTAAATAATTTTCTTATCTTTTATCTATAATATTAATTTTGTTTTATTAGTAATTTTCGTCTATAACAGCCAAATAATATCTAAACATCAAATGATATTATATGTGTATAACAATCATTCAGTATAAAGGCCAAAAAAAAAATCAAAAAAAGCGACGCGGTTATAAAAAAGGTTTGACTATATATTTTTATTATTTAGGTGCAATATTTTGATCCCGATAAAATTTCTCCAACACTTCCTTATTGATCTTATATTATTCACTAGTCTGCTATTTACTTGATTACCACTATCTCAAAAGACATTGGCAAAAGAACAACAGAAGTACAAGAAATAACTCAGGGCGCTAGAAATTTAGGAAGTCATATGTCTATTATATTACCCGTAGCTAGGAAACAATCTTATTTTCTCTCAATAACTTAATAAAATTCCAATAAGAGCGTAATTTTAAGTTGCAGAGAAAAGTTAAGGGGTAAATTGAGATACTTTTCTTGAAAAAATTGAACATATGGAAGGGCGGATCCACCCTTTAGCACGATTATAGTATGACACAAGCTAAGTTAGTATAATTATCATATATTTATGTAAAAAAATTCTTAAACTGGGTTAAATATTTGATCCTGTCCCCCCCCCCCCCCAAGTCGCAAACTAGACAGAGGTGCCATGACTGATAGACCTTTTTGAATTTTGAAAGCTTTTCTCGGTCGTATGTAAAATTCAAGTTCAAATTCATTTTGAACCTTATCTAACTTTCTTTTTAGTAATGCTTTTTATGTCCTTTGTCTCACTCATTTCCTTTTTAGCTACCTCCCAATTTTCTATTTGTCATTTATTATTTTTTATATTTTTTTTTCTTCTATTCATATATTTTATCTGTGATCTTTAACAAGAACGCTAAAAAAAGAGCCTCCAAAATTTAAAAATTCCTTAAAATAAGCTTTTCTCTTAATCTCAAAACTTTTATTTTCTTTCTTTCAAAATAAAAAAACATGATTTTGGATTACCTATTTCAAAATAAAATAGTATATGAATTTTGGATTGAGATCAAATTTAATTTTTATAATTTTTTATTATAATATAAAAATTTGTGATATTTTATGATTGTTAAATACAATTTAAATCTCCTTATTATTAAATTATGATGAATATTTCGCAAGCATTGCTTAGGAAAATATGAGATTTATGATTTTAATTTATGGGATCTTGTAGTTTACCTAATTCTGCATTCACTTATGGGGTATAATTTATCTATTGAAGATATATTTTTTATTTTTCTTATTCTAATTGTGGAATCCCCTTATTGGAGATGTTATTTTACTTGTACAAATTTATTTTTAGCATACAAAAAAGATGTAGCCCCCTAGTGAAAATATTGATTTTATTTATATTGTTAATAATAAAGGTTTGATTCCTTCTTTAAAATGATAATTTGCAACTTGATGTCTCATACAATAACAACAACAATATACCCGGTGAAAATCTACAAGTAGAATTCGGGAAGGAGATATAATTTTCATATTTACAAATAAAAAATACTTTTTAAATTGCCTGAATAAACCAAAACAATAAATCGAACAAACGTTTCAAATAAACTATATATTAGTTATTATAAGGTATACGTTAAAGGAAATTGTATCATCCCCACCTTCAAATCCTAGATTGCTCTAGTATGTAGTCCACCCAATTTTACGTAATGAAAAGTATGAGAGAGTTTATTTGTATATTGTATAAGGGTATAAATGGACAAAAAATATATTTTGAATAAACCTTTATTAAAATTAAAAAGAAAAAAAAAACACATGTTTCATGCAAGATTTCGTTTACTGCAAAAGGTACAATTTTGCCCTCAACTTCATGGCTTGGTCCCGGTTCCAGCAGTAAGAAAAAGATTGTAAAAATCTTCTACTGTATTACGTTAGATTTCGCATTGAATGCTTCAATGTCAAATCCTTAAACCCACAATTTTCAATTCCAAGTTGCAGGGTAAACAAGTACTTGAGATTTACGTTTCGGGTTACCAGTCCTCAAATCCAATTTCAACCTCCACAGCTGAATTTTGCAGTTCTCACTGCACTTGGAAGAATCGAACATATCCACAGAGGCAAGATTCTTCTTTTCATTCTCCCATTTCGTTTCTATGCAAATCTTTGATTTTTTTTATTTATTTTTTTTTTTTTGATTTTGACTTTTGAGGAAATAGTTTGTTTGGGTACTGACTGTTGAATTAATATGTGCTATCACTTTTTGACCTAAACCTTCTATTCATCTTAATTTGGCACGTCAAATGAGAGTCTTCATATAGGCTTTGCTGTTGTCTGAGAAGAAGAGTAACTTCGATTTCTCATCTTTCTTTTCCTATGCGGGATTCGAGCTTGCAAATCTAGAGCCCTGATTTTCATGATTGCCCCGACGGGTTTAATGGGTTTATGAGTTTACTTGTTCGAGAGATTATTGATAGGGTACTGTTTTGTGACACTGAATTCACTTATATTTATGTGCTGATAAGGTTCAATTCGCTCCTCCACGATAAAATTTCCTGAAGAAAGGTGCTACACTATATATACCATGTTGCCAGCTTATATATGAATGGATCAGTCGATTGAATTGAACTCCGCTGATAATTTCAGTTATTTTCCCTACTATTGCCTATCATGATTTTAGGAGCTGGTATAGTATGGTATCAATGGCACTCGCTTCAATTCCAATACTCTATATGAATCACCTGCTGGATTCAGCTATATGACTCCTCTATATCCATCTGCTTTTATTCCAATACTAATTGACTTGTCTTTCAAGGCCAATTAGGATTCTTTAGAAATAGTGCAGTATAGATTTTTTTGATAAAGTAATAATTTTTACTAATGATGTTGGGCAAAAGATACTCATATACAAGAAGTATTCCAAAAATTAGAAAACCAAACAATAGAGTTGTTTTCTACCAATAAAAGTAGAAAAAGTAAAAAACACTAGCTGATTTCTTCCTATATTCCCAAAGCCTTGGTAAGCGAGTTACCGGGTACCTGTGTTGGTGGGAGGTAGCAGGTACCCAATGGAATAGCCAAGGTGCACGCAAGTTGGTCTAGACACCACCATCATAAAAAAAAAGTGCAGTATAGTTAGCTGTCATTATTTTCGAGATCGTGCATCCGAAAATCCTCAACCCCTGCAGGTTCCCTTGTATTTCTACCTTTTTGCATGTATTGGAATTAAGGCTGCTATTCCTACTTGGTACTGTTCTAATCAATTATTGATGCTATTGCGGTTATGTGCAGGCTATAGCATCTGCAGGCTGTCTGTGCAGAAGTTCTCATGGCTGACTCTGGAGAGAATAGTGCCTTATTCCCCATTTTTATATTGTCAGTAATTGCCCTACCCTTAGTACCCTATACAATACTTAAATTACTTCGTGCTGCTTCAAAGAGGGATAAGAGTATTCACTGTGAGTGTTCAGTTTGCTCTCGATCTGGAAAACATCACAAATCCATTTTTCGAAGGGTGAGCTATCAACCAAACATCTATATTTAATTTTATGTTGGATGTGTGCATGGAGATTATTATTGGTATTACAACCCAATATCCTGTTTTCTAATCTCTGAATTTCCTCGTGCAGATCTCTAGTTTTTTAACGTGTAGCAACCTGACTGTGCTGCTGCTCTGGGTCATTGTGGCCTTCCTTGTTTATTCCATCAAGCAAAGTAGTCGTGAGGTGAAAGTCAATCACGTTACAGTTACTTCTCCTAATGAGATTAATAGGTCATCCTAGATTTTTCTCCTTGCATATCAATGTTAGGAAAAGCTGCTATCGCGACTCCCCTCCCCCCCCCCCCCCCCAAAAAGAATTGAAAAAAGAGAAAAAGAGCCGAGAGTTGTTGCATGTAAAGTTTAAAATGTTTTTGTCGTGGATCTGGCTGACATAGTAGCCTTTTCTTTTTAATCAGATTGAAGCTTTTGATCCATTCAGTATTCTTGGGCTAGAACCAGGAGTTTCGGAATCTGTAATAAAGAAGGCTTATAGGAGACTTTCAATACAATACCATCCAGACAAAAACCCCGATCCAGGTGAGAGGTGTTACGGGGATGCAGTTAATTGTCTACCTCTTATTGATGAAGATCCGTCTCAGAAACAAAAAGAGTATAGAAAGGAAAAGAATAGAAAGGAACTAAAATTGATAAAGAATCGGGTATTCTTATTATGATCTCTGCTTACCAGTTATTAATCAATTTTCTTCTCCATTTTCAGCTGCTAATAAGTATTTCGTGGAGTATATTTCCAAAGCTTACCAGGCGCTGACAGATCCAGTCTCAAGGGAGAATTTTGAGAAATATGGACATCCAGATGGCAGACAGGTGTTGCGTTTTATCCAGTAACAAAATTATACTAGTACTGTTATCTATGTGGAATGGGAGAAATATGTTCAGTGCCTTGAAATCCTTACATAAGTATTAACTATATTACATCCTGCTGTAGGGTTTTCAAATGGGAATTGCACTTCCTCAGTTTCTGCTTGATTTCAATGGCGCATCTGGTGGGATATTATTAATTTGGATTCTTGGAGGTTTTATACTGCTGCCCATGGCATTTGGCGTTGTTTATCTATCAAGAGCATCAAAATATGGGGGAAATTTTGTCAGGCGTGAAACTCTAGCCACTTATTTTGATCTAGTGAAACCCTCCTTGGCTCCAAGGTAAAAACATTTTTGCCAAACATATGCACGGTAATTGTTTAATACATAAAATACATTAGACACATTGCATGGTGAAACCGCATGTAAAATATGATGGTGCATTAAGTGAAGTAGTAATAGTAGCTCGTTTGAATGTCTTCTTACCTGAACAAATTAACTCCCTTGGAATTTATCTTTAAAAAGAAGGGGAAAAAAAAAACTTCTTATGTAAATTTATATGTCCTCAGAAAAGAAAGAAAAAAAGTAGTTATCTTTGTCGGAGAAAACTCATTCAACCTTTGGTCTATATCTTTAACTAACTGACGCAGTGCACAGATTTTGTCCGTATTAGTTAAATCTCTGTTTCTTTGCTGCCCTCTATGATACATATGCTTAACCAATGTAGATCAGCTATTTTTTAATTGATATTTAGCTTCCATTGTTCTTCTAGATAGATTATGTTCACATCCAGTCAGAGCTATAATTATTTCTTTTATCAATTCTGAGCTAAATTGATATATAGCTGCTTGATTGATTGAGTTTATATACCAAAAGAATCAATTCCAGATGCACATGCCTTGCATATTGTCACCTCTAACATCTTACATGAATGTGCTTGAGGACAATACCCTTACCTCTGCATGCTCGCTATCCTGCTTATTAGGACATTCACTAACCTTATGAAACTTTGAGCCCGTTTGGACATAACAAATTTTTCCCCTTTTTCCAAAAAAATTTCACTTTTTTTCGAAATCAGCGTTTGTTCAAGTGAAAATTTTCGATTTTCACTTGAAGATGCATTTTGGAAATTTTCGAAAATTTGAAAAACTCCAAAAAGCTGTTTTTCAAAATTTTCACTCAAATAATTCACAAAACTTCAAAAACAACCCAAAATTACATTCATGTCCAAATACAACTTTAAATTTCAAATACCATTTTCACTTGAAACTTTTTTTCCCCCTATTTTGGAATTTTACAATTTTTATGTCCAAACGCCCACTTTATTAGAAATTTTACGTTCTTGAGGAAAAAAGTTCCTTTTGCCCTCATGCCCTGAATCCTCAATCTCTGAACATTAAGCCTCTTGCCTTAGTTGATATTAAGTGTACTCAGCTTGTGATATTCCTGCTATAACTTAACAACCAAAAAGCTCTGCGTCGAACTTCAGCCCCTTCGAGTTGGTTTTTAATGTTTTTTAAACTGCTTGTGACACTTGAAATGACAGCAAAGTTCTGGATGTCTTCATTAAGGCAGCTGAATTCATGGATATTCCAGTTCGAAGAGCCGATGAAGAACCTCTTCAGGAACTCTTCAAACTTGTGAAAAGTGAATTGAACCTGGATGGTAAGAATGCCAGGCAGGAACAAGCAAAATTTTGGAAACAACATCCTGCTCTTGTTAAGGTGAAGCTAATAGGAGATATAACAATGATAATTGAAGCATTTTATATTTGCCATGAATCTCTTGTAGCTAAGTTTAATTCCCTTCCTTTTTTCAGGCAGAGATGTTGATTCAAGCCCATTTACTTCGTAAGGCAGACACTTTCTCTAGTAACTTGCAGCAAGATTACAAAAATGTGCTGCAGCTTGCGCCTCGTCTTCTCGAAGGGCTGATCAAGGTAAATTTTTGCGTTACCTCTTAAAGCAAGGTGCATTACTCTTGCAGGGCACTTCTAGCATCATGCAGTGTTTCACTCCCAGAGTTAAGTTTCATGCTATTATTGCCTGTCAGATGACATGTCTTATTCTAGTTTCAAGTTATTCTTTTGCTAGTATGTCGACCCTCAGTACTTTGAGTTGAATTTGATATATTGAGTTTGTTATGGATGTACTGGGATACTGATGGAAACCTCCTAGGCTGTCCAAAGTGGAAGTAATTTGTCTTGTCTTTTCTGCTAGAGAACATACTGCCTTTTATTTTCCAAGCAGAAACAACCACAACAGGCACTCCAAAGTAAATAAAAGGCTAAAACACTAAATGAAAATACAAGATTGCTATGAAAATAGAGTAAGACATGAAATGGCAAAGCTCAAACCTGTAACATTCTCGGGAAACTGACTTGGCTTTGACAACCATGAACAAGTCCAGGTTGACATGCTTTTTAGCAAGTTTTCAAGAATTGTCTGAACCATTTTCCCATTCCTTAGCTTCTCTTTTTTGTTCTTCAACAATCCAGACTCCTTGTCGACATTCTTGTTTGCAACATCATAGTGAAATGTAAATTATGAGGACAAAATGAAGAAACTAGAACAGTATTTCACATTCCTTGACATATTTATGGCGGTTAGATTGTAACGTTGAGAGAGAAAATTTGCATCAGTATTGTGTATTCTACATAGTTGCTTAGACTTAGTTCATTACTTATAGATGTAATTTTTTTTTTTTTGGGCGTGAATATTATTTGCTGCTAGTATGTGTTGGCTAGTATAAATTTGGCTTTGCACTTTACTCTTTGTTTCTCGTCTACCCTCTATTTTCAATTGTGACTTGGAGTTAGTACTCTTGTTTATTGTTGCATGCAGATGGCAACAGTACCACGCACTGCTAAGGGACATGGTTGGCTAAGGCCTGCAATCGGAGTCATCGAGCTCTCCCAGTGCATAATTCAGGTCTTTGATTTACTGCCGTTTAAGCAATCCTGCTCTGATTGTCTCTTTTGGAAAAAATTGCTGGATAAATTCAACCAAATATTGAAACTTGCTAGTGACCTCCTTGTTGTCATAAAACAGGCTGAAGATTTCGCTGAACACCCCCTGCAATTAACTTAAACCTCCATTGTAAGGCAAGCGTATATGACATCCGACAACCACACACTAGATGAACCTCAATACTTTTAAGTTCTAAAATGCCTTTGTTTAATAAATGTGTCAGACATGTCCCGAGTACTTCCTTTTAAAACATCCTTTAAGAGACTTTTTTCTCATAAATTATGCCTTCTTTTTCTGTTTTTGGAATTAATCCATGCACATATTGTTAGTGAGAAAGAAGGTTAATTGTAAGGAATTAGGAAATAGGAGATTTGAAGTCTCATAGGTTAAGTAATGCATACATAGGATTGCCTTCAGACTTGTGCTGAAGAGGGGTGGCTTTGGTGGTTGTTACTGCCTTACTGGTTATTTATATTAACTTGGTTCTGCTACCAAATGAAGAAGATTGGGAATGGAAGCTGAGACGAAGGAGTGAGGAGAATTGGGTTGCTAGTGGCGCTGAGACCGGGTTGTTCTGGTAGCTCTTTTGAGGCTGATAGCATTCTTTATTGCTGCCATCTGGTTTTTGAATAACGTTTACTCTTAAGGAGACAGATCTGATTTACATTTCTGTGGCCTTCCATATTAGAAATAGTACGCAATAGACCAGAACAAGCTAATACTCATTGAACCTTTGGTATATGAGTTTTTAATCCAGATTAGGCGGTCCATGATCCTGCAGTTGCTCACTGCCAAACAGATTAGTCGATTTGATTACATGCCTTGTCAATCCAATATGTAAACATGAAGAAAGAGAGATTTTCTTGACATTACTAAAGGTACTACTTGTCACAGGAAAAATCGAGTTCTAAATTGCCTGAGAGAGAGAGACTTCTCTGCTAGCAAGTTCATGATAGAATAATTATGTTAATAGCCCGACATAGAGTAATGAATTCTGAAATTCTTTGAAAAACAGATATTTGTCACCCAACTGGTAAAGTTGATCTTAGGTTGAATTAGCAGAAAGGGAGTATTTAGAAAAGTTCTTTACACCCCGAGGAGATACTTTGATTATGTTTGATCTTAAGGGAGGTAATGTACAAGTTCCACCTTACACGTCAGAAAATTAGATTTTCCTCAAATGTCAACTAGACCTGGTAACTTGGACAGGTTGGCATAGGAAACTGGCCAAACCGGCCCAGAAAACGAGGTCCATGGTCGTTCCAGATGAAAAGGCAAGGCTGTATCGGTCCCAAATGTAGCCCAAATTCGGCACAGACCCGGGCTTGGCTATAGGAATGACCAGGACCGGATTGGCTCGTAATCGAGAAAAAGTAACTTACATTTTAGTAATACGTGAGGTTTCAATTTGAAGAATTCTTTGAAACAATCATCAAGTTTTCTTTGAAATCTTCCATTAACAATGAGGTTTCAATCTGAGATTTCTAAGTGTTCCATTTGGAATTCATCTCAAAGTTAATAATATGTGAGATATTTCTCTTCAATATTATTAGTTTTCAGTTTTTAATAATATTTTACATTTTACACTGTTATGCTTCACATCCTTCAATATTATGATTATATAATAAGTTACAAAAAAAACGGGCGTCCCCTAGTAAAAGCTAGTACAACTGGTTTGGGGGCCAGAGCCGGTCCCACCCCCCTGGAAATTTTAACTGGCCCAGTTGGTAGCTCAATGTCAAACTCAAGCTTTCTTTCATTATTTTAAAAGCCGTGTGACCTTACTGCGTTAAAAGAAAAGCTTCTTCAGCTTTTCAGAAAATTGAGTAGTCTGTTGTGGATGCAGGCCGTTCCTCTTAGTGCTAGAAAGGCAGGTTCAGGATCCTCTGATGGTGTTGCTTCACTTTTGCAGCTTCCACATTTCAGTGATGCGGTCATCACAAAGATAGGGAAGAAGGTAAGCGTTCTTTTCCTATCCAGACATATTAGAGATGCTCCATAAGAAGATAGCTCTAGACAGTTATTAAGAAGCATAGTTTATTTTGTTATTGTTTTAGTCATCTACTTTATTTTCCTTCTAAATGGATTCAAGATTTTGGTTGAGCTTTTCAAACCATTTGGTCCAAGCGAATGCAATGAAACGGAAAGTTATTTTCTGACATTTCTTGGATACCATTCAATTTCATTTCAATTGTTAGCCTTTTTTTTTTCTAAATAAATTTACTAATAATGACCATTTCTCTTTTTCGCACTTAGATAAACCATCATTTGGATAATGCTAAAAGGTTTCTAGCTCCTGGAAGCTTTAAGTTCTTTCTTATTCAGTTGACGGGTACCCGTAGGTTCTAAGTTTTAGGCATGCTATTAGCATCATTAAATGGTATGGTACAGGCAACATTCTTTCTTCTGTCCTATTTACTAGGCTCCAATTGTTGTTTCATTATTATTCCTGACATGGTTCTTGTCATAGTCATAACGTTTACTTTTTGTTGTCCATGGAAGGTGCGTACGCTACAGGACCTCCAGGACATGACCTTTCAAGAACGTGCCGAACTGCTTTCTGGTGTTGCTGGCCTATCTGCTTCTGTATTACAAGACGTGGAGAAGGTACTGGAATTGATGCCTCGTGCAACAATAGAAGTTACTTGCGAGACTGAGGGGGAGGAAGGCATACAAGAGGGGGACATTGTCACAGTGCAGGCATGGGTGACACTCAGACGTGCTAATGGTTTGATCTCAGCCCTTCCACACGCTCCATACTATCCATTCTCCAAGGGAGAGAATTTCTGGTTTTTACTTGCACATACCAATTCAAATGATGTCTGGTTTTCTGAAAGTGTCAACTTTATGGATGAAGCAGCAGCCATAACAACTGCTTCAACAATAACTGAAGCGAAACTGGAAGCATCGGGGGCAAGTATGGAGGAGATTACTGCTGCTGTTAAAGATGCTGTCACGAAAGTTAAGAGCGGGTGTCGACTGGTGTTGGGCAAGATCCAAGCTCCACAGGCCGGAAATTACAATTTAAACTGTCATTTGATGTGTGACACATGGATTGGGTGCGACACGAAGACAAACTTAAAACTAAAAATATTGAAAAGGAGCAGAGCTGGAAGTCGAGGTGGTCTTGTGGCTGAGGGAGTGCAGGGGGAGAATGGCCTTGAAGATGAAGATGACATTGAAGAAGATGAAGAGGGCGATCAAAGTGAGTATAGTGAGGATGAGGATGAAGATGAAGAGGAAGATGAGGCTGAGGTTGAGAAAAAGAATAATAACAGAAAGGGCTTTGCTAATGGCTCCGCTCGAAGAAAGGGTAGAAAATAAGGTCAAGGCGCATGAGAGACGAAATAGCCTGTCTTTTGATGTATTCTGGAATAGTGCTACATATTTTTTAGAATTGGCTTCTTGGTACTGAATGAACCACAATTTGAGAAAATTAATTTATAACAGTTTCACATAAAATTCTACATGGTTTGGACCAATTTCTACCTTCATTCACATTTCTGATTTCTCCCTCTACACGTGCACCAAATTATTCCCCCCCCCCCCCCCCAATTCCCCTTGGAAAATTTGGTTCCTATAGTTGTTCTCAACCTTCGCCCTTATACAAACTCGTATGCTCTTCCTCTTGGCATACGCATGAGGTTATGGATTCAAAGTGAATTACCTCAGATTAGTGGTGGCAAAATGAATAAAAGAAAATAGTTATCCACTCATATTATCCATTAGAAAATGAGCTGGATAATGAACTTTTTAAAAAGGGAAAATGGCCAAATATATCCCTCTACTTTCGAATATTGTCTATATTTAATCTCCGTTATACTATCCGATCAAATTTACCCCTACCATTATACTATCTGGTTAAATTTACCCCTATCATCAGCAAACATTTAAAAATTATCCCTTGATCTATTAAGTAATCCAAAATCTCTCAAATTCCTTTTATTTAAATCACTTGTTGTTTTTCCTACTCCACTATTTTTAAAAATTACTATTGATGCGAATTCTAAAGTTATTAGACTATACAAAGTATTCATGAATATTTTTAATTACCAATGCACCCACTTCTCTTCTTGTAATAATGGGTTTGGAATTGGTTTAAAATTTTATTATTTTCAACCATATACACACCGTATAATTCAGTGGGTCTATTTATTGTGTATTATATGCAGTTGATCATCATGTATGTGCATGCATATTCAAATATATTTTGTCATTGTCTGGTTAGTATAGAGTTCGATCAACTAACTTAAGAGTGCACAATATGTAGGCATTTGATTAAAGCAAAGTTTAATTCGACAATGTAAAGTCTCCGAGGAACTTCAACTTCAATCACTAATGCGTCCAAAGTCTCCATACATTTGGTGCAACGAATTCATTAAAATTGGGATCTTGTAAATACTTTTAGAATTTAGACAAGCTACCTGATTTAGATTCTTCAATTTATTATACTTTGTTTATTAACGGTTGTATCATTTAATATTTTTCTCTTATTTTTTTTCTCCAATTCAGAAAGTAGGTAAATGCCAATTATTTCAAAAATAGTAGACCAAGAAGAAGAATCAGTGACTTAATTAAAATGATTTGGGAGATTCTGGGTCACCTGACGGACTGAGGGGTAATTTTTAAAAGTTTGCTGATTGTAGGGGTAAATTTCGCCGGATAGTATAACATAGGTTAAATGTAGACAATATCTGAAAGTAGAGGGGTATATTTGGCCATTTTTCCTTTTAAAAACGGATCAAATATGGATAAGAACCATATTATCCACTTAGAAAATGGATAACTAATGAGTTTAACTTTTATATTTGTAAAGAGTCAAATTGGGAGTTCCTCGAGTCTAAAAATTCTCCTAAAGTGATCATACTCAAAAAGCCATGGATAATATGGATATCTGGTTAACCCATTTTTTATCCGTACTAAATATGGTCCGGATCGAACAATTTATCCGTTTTTGCATTGCCCGTTTTCAACCCGTCCCATATCCGAACCGACCCGCGCGTTTGCCACCCCTACCTCAGATTAACTTAAATTACACCTATGGTTTTGGTGTTGTTGCTGGTTCATTTGATGATGAGCAGTTAAGTTCATCTCACACGAGAGGCAATGCAGTAATGAATGTCAAAACAATGAGATCTTTGATAGTATACAAAGCATTAAGTTGACATAGAAGATTCCCTTGATTCGCTAGGTACAGTTGATATTTCACCGGGTTCATACTCGTCAACTTCTTTAAGTTGCTCTACAGAATCTTCATCAACTTCATCTGCTTGATCTTTTGTTTGGTCTCCTAACTCAGACTCATCTACTTCTTCAGACTTACTTACAACATCACTATTATTAGAGTTATAAAGATCTTTTGTTCTTATTTTGACCCTCTTTCCTTTTATGTATCGATATTCCCACTTTGGGGGTGGGTATTTCTTGTTCAATTTCTGGTACTTGTCCAACTTTCCAAGTTTCTGAAAAACATTTCCCACCATTGTGACAATCGGCACAGTGGGCCTAATCCCAAGTTCTTCCATGTCTGCGAATATCTGCAGAAGAACACAAATCCAGATATTCAGCAATAGAACAAGACAGATACATTAATTCAATTAAAGAATACAATACATTGATGGCTCATGTAGAAAAAAAGCTTCCTTCCAAAAATAGTGTTATTCCAATGCAATCTATACCTTCTCATACCAAAAGAGGTTAAGCAAAAGTAGCTATGCTAAAGTCCGTAAATTCGGAGAGAGATTCCCCTGTTACCCGGCTTAGTGACAAAGGTGAGGAACAAGTCACATGTAGCATATAACGTTCATACAGTACCACAATAAGTCTATTCAAACTTAGTATCCCACCAAAATTAACCTTCAAGCTTTCTTTTTGAGTAACTTCAAAATCGTGTTCATTTTTTAAAGAGAATTGCTACATTTTGTATGTTAACAGAAGGTTCACTCGTCTCCGTTTACTCTTCTCAACACAAATTATTATCCTTTTATTCCTGAAAGCCTAACCAAAGGCAACAACTTTCACCAGTAACCTGGCTTGAGGGACAAGTTACATGTACCATATAAGGTTCATAAGAATTTGGAAACCCCGACAAGTTAGACGTACCATATAAGTCCAATCAAAATTGACAGTCAACCTTTCCTTTCCTTTATGCGTTAAAATACCTTTTCCTTCCTGAAAGCCTAGCTAATGGCACAAAAGGTACTCCTCAATTTAGAATCACTAAGGTTAAAAAGTTTCTGCTTCTTAATGCTCATGTCAAGTAAAAAGTGAAAACTCACAAATGGCTTAGTAGTTTAGCAACTAGAAAGGCTGCCTTTTTTGTCAGAATTAGGAGAAAGGCATTACCCATGGTGTAGGCATGTAGCTGGGAGATTTCCACAGGTTAACTTAGCCAATCTAGCTTTAACCTAACAATTGAGATAATGTAATACTTTAACTTACAATTTCAACTTTAAATTTCAGACTATATATATATTATCTTCTTTTTTAGAATGGTAATATTTTCATCTCTCTATCAGTACAAAGGTTGTACTGAGAAAACAAATTACATCCCCAGATTGGCAAAATAAAAGGGATCCCTCTAGACAAAAACTTACAGGGACTGTGATTTCGAGTATTGATTCACAATCATTTACAAGGTTGCTCTTACACCAAAATAAAAACAGTAATATACAATTCAATTTTATTCTCTGGATGGGATTTCTTTTATCCTCAAAACACCTGGAATTTCTTTCATTCCACACTGTTCGCCAAATACACACTGGAATCTTTCTCCACCATATTCTTCTCATTTAAACCCCCAGTTACACCACACCAGCATCTTAGGAGATTACTAGTTAGCTTTGGCACAACCCAACTCATTCAACCATACTTTGGAACATTTGCCACAATTGAGAGGTAACAACACCATGTAAGAACAAGTGGGAATTACCCTCAACCTCCTTTTCACATAGGTAGCATCTGGAACTTAGTATATAACCCCCTCTTCTTTAAATATATTATATCTTCTCTTATAAAACATTTCCACCAGTGTTAATAGGTGTATAATTAGGTCTTCTTTGACTTTGTCAAAACAACAACATCTATGCCTCAGTTCCGAACAAGTTGTCGGCTATATGAATTCCGTCAAAAGCTTAAACTATTTTTCCTATAGAAGCTCTACTGAGATCATCCACTAATCCACATTTATTATACGTGTTATTACTCTCTTCTGGGCTAATTCCAATTTTCATTTATGTACTTTTCTGCTTAAATCCAGAGGCCTAAGGGATCATGGGTAGTGAAAGAAAAGGCACTATTCCATGGAAATAAAAGAGCAAGTACCAAGATATAATTGGGAGAGAAACCAATAAATTGAAGGAAGAGAAAGAGGAAAAAATAAACAAATGCGGGATACCTCAAACATCTTGTCATTCATCTCCTTGTGATAGTATATGGAGATTATTTTCTGAAAGAAAATACGAGGCATGCTTTCCAGATTCTCAGAGAATAGTTTCAGCCAAAGCTCTTCAGCTTCCTCAAGTCTTCCATCCTCAGCCAAGGCGTTTAGCAACGTGAAATAGCTTCCCATTGTTCTCCCTTGACCCTTACTTAACATCCACTTTGTCACCTATAATTACATATGCTTTATTGATATAATTATACTAGGACCTGACAAGTCTGTCAAAGTGAAAAGTTAGAGCACCACATAAGATGCTACCTGAATTATCCTTTTCCACTCCTTTTCATTCTCAAGGATCTTTAACGCTTTCTTCACTGTAATCAAAGGGAACTCCAGTTCCCATGCAATAAAAGAATCAAGAGCTCCATAAACTTCTTCCTTGACATTTGATAACCCCTTTATCTACAAAAAGGAAATTCAAAAGCAAACTAAATTCTCTTAAATATTTTATTATTCAGGATCCATGTGCCTTATTCAGGAGAGGTGCCTGACATGCCACGTGGAAGAGACTGAGGCAAATCTCATGAACGTTGAGACCTTTTGCTTTCAAATCAGAGAGAAAAATTAGAAAAGAGAAAAGCTTACACACTCAACAAGCTTCAGTGACTTAGAAATGGTCCCAAATTTCCTTTTAGTTTTCCACACTCGAGGATACCTTGGTCGTGGACCTTTAGCTTCGCAAACCTGAGAAACATCAAATTATGACGAAAGGGGACTTCAAGGTCAATAAGAGAAGGAAAAAGAAAAGAGCAGTGTGTAGCTAAAAGAGAAAAAGGAAGACAAGGGCAAAAATAATGAATCACAGAAATCCAGATTGAGCATATTTCCATTAGACATCCATGTAGGCAAACAATGATTCCTCCTAGAGGGAAATTGATGTTCTTTACAGTTGCCATAAAGTTCGTCTGATCTTGCACAATTTTTTTCTTTTCCTCAATAGCTTCTCTGAACAGTGAAGGTACTAATTAAATCAAAGGTATAACAAAAATCTTTAAAAAACTACATGAACAGATACCCTTTCTCTAATTACTTTCAAACAAATTGAAATTAACGCTGCAGTTTAGTAGCCTAGCATAGAGCTAATAACATAGCAGTGGGGAACGACGAATTTGCTAGACTTTACAAAAACTGCAGAATCTTACCACAATGTTACGATTATAGTTCTTCTTGGGGAGTTCAATTGTTTCCAGTCGTCTAGTAGTAAAATCTACCGGAGAATACCTCAAACAAAGCATTCTCAGCGGGGAAGATAAAGCATCAGTTGAAACTCCTGCACCATACAAGATAAAATGTTACTCAATTTGGGTTAAAAAAAAAGTCCACAGTCCACACCAAAGAGAAAATTCTTTTTTCTTTTTCTTTGGGTCAACAACTGCAACATGAGTGAGAGCAGAATTGGAAGAGAGAAAGATTTACCAGACAATGTTCACAACTAATTGAGAGTCGAAAGTGAGAGACTGCGGTTTAGTAGCTTCCCTTTTCCCGCATATGAATAACTAAAGATATTTTCTCAGTTAGAGGGTTACAACTCCTAAACCAAAATATCAAATGACTGCCAAGGGTACTATTGTAATTTCATAAGGTTAGTTTGGAAGGTGGACTCGGTTGTGGGGACGGTATGGGAGAGAGAAAGCACAGAATCTTTTATCGCATAATGTAATGAGCAAAGAAGAAGACACAAAGCGAAGAGCTTTCAAAAGGATAATAAGAGAACCACACGGCCCAATCACGAAGAGAGATGGACGAAAAAGATCATTGAAAACCCAGCACTTTTTGCTTCTATTTCACTGATCTCTCTCCCTAATTCAATTCCGAAAATGCTGATGGTAGAACCCGCCGTCGCCGCCGTCCGTTTCTCCGCCGGTAACTTCAACTCCACCTACCGCCGGTTTTCTCACTCCGCCAGCTTCTCCATCCCTCGGTACTACTACTACTTCTCCTATTACTACTAATTACAGCTAATTATCTTCTAATAACAGAAAAAGCACAGCTCAAATAAGAAGTTTGCTTGTGGGAATAAATTTAGGAGATTAGCGACGGAGCATGGCGGTGGAAGAATAAGAAAGGGTAAGGGAAAATGTGGAATTAAAGCAAGTACGAAAGATCAGTCAAATGCGGGTACTGGACCAGTGAAACAGAATGCGAAGCCGTCCAGGTATCATCCGTTTGAAGACATTTCGGATTCAGAAATTGGGGAGAATGAGGAAGCTCAACTTACGCCTGCTGAAACTTCTAAAACAATCATTGAGGTAATGATCGTACCCTTTCCTTTTATTTTGCGAAAAAATTGATGGATTCATCTTTGCTTCGAATTACTTATAAAAAGAATATCTTTGTTCGGAATGGCATATTGGAAGAATTTAGTGTTTTTAATGCTAATGTAAAGAGATTCTTAGTGATTAGCTGTTGGAAAATTATAAATAAAGAACAGAAAGTTTGGAATCACCTAAGACTTTGTTTCCTTGCTGAACTGTGGCTTCTCAATGCCCTTGGATATCAACTTCTAAATTTAAACAACTTTACTGGCAGTTGAATTTAGTGCTGATTTTGCACAATGCTATAATGCTTTTACAAACTTTCGGTGGCTCGGTGCCAGGACATTACTCCCAGGCTCTCAATATCTTATTGCTTTCCCTTCACCCCCGTCACGAGCAAATATGATATTTCTTATACTACTTGATCTTTAACACTCATGTTTTCAGGTTTTTCTGGCCAGATGTGCGTTACATAACTGATGAACTCGGAAAGCTACTTATCATTGTAGCTAGTTGTGTGGTAAAGCTAATATTGCTTTTACCACTTGATCTATAGGTAAACAGCAAAGCAACACTCATGTTTTCAGGTGTGGTCAACAATGAAGTGCATGAGAACATTTTCTGGCCAGACTTGCCTTACATAACTGATGAACTTGGAAGTAAGCTGTTCAATTCTTATTATTTAGCATGTTTTCCTGCTGCTAGTACCTTTTGGTCATGGTTAGTGGCATATTCTCACTCCTTTATGAAGGTTTATGTGCTTTGCCTTTTTGTCAGACATCTACTTTCAAGTAAAGAATGATGAAGACATCCTGCAAACTTTGACAGCTGAAGAAAATGTTGTGGTAAGGACATTGAAGTTAAAAAGTTCTGTTATTCCTGTTTACATAATGGTTAATTGCTACATTTTCTTTTTCACATTTTTGGTGATTGTTGACTCACACAGAGCATACTGCCGTCTCCGAGTATTTCCAATGACTTTGCTATGCTTGATATATGTTTCTTGATTAGTCAACTATCGTCCAGTGTGATACTTACCTTTTTGCAAAATCATGTCATAATGTATAATGATGAAAGTTGTGATATGCTAGTTTATGTATCATACTGGATAAGTTTGTTTGAGTAAAGCAACTTCTTGGTAGCTGTTTCTATAATTATTTTCCCGTGGAAAGACTGTTCTATCACATAATTACTCGCCTGTTTTCAGGTATCAAATGTTTATTGACAACTTCAGAGATAAACTGGAGTTTGCCTTTACACATTCTTGTCTGTTCCAACTATCTTGGAGCTCTTTTAGCCTTCCAGAAAAGGAAAAAGGAAAGGCTTTTGAATAGTGAGAGGCAGCTATGTGCATGCATAATACTAATAACTACGATGAAGCTCACACAAGTCTGCTTTTTTGTTATCTTCCTAGGTAGTTACTAACAAAAAGTTGATAAGAAAAGAGTTCTGAATGCTTGCTTAAATTTCGAATACGATGCAGCAAGTAATTATTGGCCTAGATACCGCTGAAATGCTAAGTGAGCTAGAGTCATTTGGTCAATCTGAAGTTGATTATGGCATAGATGAATTTGACGATGAGGACAGTGATATTGATGACGAAGATGACCTCGATGAAGATGACGACGACGATGGTGATGAAGATGACAATGACTATGACAAGGTATTTACTTATTTCAACTTTTTACTTTTTAGAATGTGAGTAACTGCACTTTCCATTTATAAACATCAGTTAAAATGCTTGTTCACAGGATTGGGTTGCCATTCTTGATGATGAAGATCAGGATGGGGATTCTGATGGGTCATTGGGAGACTGGGCTAAATTAGAAACCATGCGCTCTTCTCATCCAATGTATTTTGCCAAAAAGATTGCCGAGGTGATTTTCCACATCATTGATTTCATGCCATGAAAAGTCAAAGTTAAATTTAAGAGAGTCATCAAATTGGCTTCCTATTAAGTGAAATTAGCACATCATTACATTCAATTTTCGGCACATGCACATGCCGTGCTGACATTATATCTTTTGACTCTGCCCTAGGGAAGGGGTAAGGTCTGCGTACATACTACCCTCCCCAGACCCCACTAGTGGGATTATACTGGGTTGTTGTTGTTGTTGTTGTACTCTGCTATTTAATTGGTAATTTAACCCATTTCTTTTGTGGTCTACTTTGCTGCTCAGGTTGTGACAGATGATCCTATAGATTTTATGGACCAGCCTCCTGCAGGTCTTGCTATACAAGGCGTTCTAAGGCCGTCCTTCCTTGAAGAGCACACTACTATTCAAAAGCAGATATCTGAACATAGGCTGAGTGATGCTGACTTAAACCAGATGGAAAAAGATGAAGACCACAAAGAAAAGGGCGGTATTCAAATAAATGGCCACAAACATGAGAGTGGATCATCACAAGATAGCCCAAGCTGGGCAGAATTGGAGAAGGATGAGAACCTAGGAAATGGAACTTCATTTTACAAGCTAGAGATGATCAAAATTCAGTTAATTTCTTCCAACGGGAATCAGGTAATGTGTGTAGGTTTTATGAGGCTCAACCTTGAACGCTGTTGGTTAACATTCCATTCTTCACTCTGCGCGTATCTCAGTTTATATAGTGCTAGTTCTGTGTCCACAATAATTATTTTGGTCATCTTGAAACTCATTGTAGACAAGATCCATGGAATATTATTTTATTATTTATCTGAATTCTTTGACCATTTTGTGCTTGTGGGATTCCGGTTAACATATTTATCATTATTCAGGGATTACCAAGTTTATGTTTTCTATTTTGGTGCTCACAGATCTTTGTTGAGTTAGATGATTTTAGGAGAGCTAGGCCTGATGCAATAGCACATTCAGCTGCCAAAATAATATCTCGGCTTAAAGCTGCTGGAGAGAAGACTACACAGGCTCTTAGATCTCTCTGTTGGAGATGCAAGGGAATTCAGGTGGAGGTATGGCCCTTCACCTGTAATAAGAGATTCCAAGATTTCCCTGAGATCAGTAGATTTACTTGTTTTTCTGTCCTCAGAATTCATTGCTATACAACCCACGAACCCAGGGATTGGTTTACCTGTTTCATTCTAGATAATAGAACAAACCATGCAACTCAACCTCCCTTTCTCCTGCGCTGGAGAAAATTTTGATAAGATAAGATAAAAACAGAAACATGAACATGTTACTGGAAGATAAAACGTCCTCAGATAATCCTTTTCTCCTGATAACAATGTCTAATATTGTAGTCAGCATTTGGAATTGAAACAGACGAATTTCAGTTCTGTTATGTATTCACATTTTGGAAATACGAGTGCTCAGCACTTGGCTGAGATTATGATGGGAAAGGTGTCTTATACATCGAACCTAGTTCTTCCATTTCGTATGACGCTCACTGGGGAATTCATCTCGAGTTTCTTGTTGTGATTTGTGGCAGGAGGTGTCTCTGATTGGTGTGGACAGCCTTGGTTTTGACTTGAGAGTTTGCTCTGGGACACAAGTCCAAACACTGCGGTTTTCATTTAGAAAGCGGGTAAGACATTTTGGTACTTTTGCTTCTTAAGATTTTCAGGACCCCATCTTTAATTTCTAGTCTTGTTACATGCCAACTGTTTTGTAAATGAATTCCTTGGTGGATCAAAGTCTTTGACATGAACCTGACAAACAGGCTCTGTATAGTGGGTGCCAGAAATTAGTCGCCATAAAAGTTTTGGCTTAGGCTGTTAAAGAGGCACACTTATGTCTTAACGGTGTACCCTCACGAGCATGCCTGATACTTTATTATTGGCCAAACACGTACGATTTTCTTTTCAGCGAAGGGTGGCGGTGAGAAACATGGTCAGTGAGAATTGGTATAGCCGATCTCAACTTGTTTGCGACTGAAGCGTAGTAATTGTTGTTGTTGAAAGTGGTGGTGAGACTTGGATGTAAGACTTCTGCATTGCTCTAATACGAATGTGAATTGTGAAGTATGCCACCACTTTATTTTAAAACCTTAAATTATTAGAGAAAGCACATTTTTGTTTACTTAACTATGTCTTCAACATCTAAACTATCAACTATCGTGGTTTTAGCTTTTAGGGAATCATATGTTCTACTACCAAAGGTAGTCCTTTTTTGTTCTTAGTTCTTCAGCAAGAGAAAAGTTAGAAACCTTGAAGACAAACTGTATTCTTTAGTGCCAGCATTTCTTCTTTACCCGATATCCGAGAAAAGGTAATAGAATGTTGTATTTGCAGGCCTCGTCAGAGTATAGTGCTGAAAGACAACTCAATGATCTACTGTTTCCCCGGATCCACCACAAGTCGCGCCAAAAGAAAGAAAGTCACCAAGCTGAATCATGAAAAGCTAAGAGACAAAGGTCTAGTTATTCTCTAGATCTTGTTGTACTTCTGACTCAGAATTGTGTATAGCATGTAGTCATTGTTTGATTGATCCCATCGTATTTTTTTCAGTTAAGGGTCATAATTACTTGGTGGTTACATTAATTTTAATATGTACTCGGCTTTGTACAGCTTAATTGCCATGCAGAAGAATTTTGGTAATAATTATTTCCTTTTATCTTTGTATTGTGTGAGACTTCGGAACATTTTTCTTATGTTCATTCGAACAAAAGGTCATCGGTTGTATACTTAAATATTCATAAGAACAAAAGGTGCGGTTTGTTGTACTGGTATATTTGTTTCGCTTACAAGCACAGGAATAATCTTAAATTAAAATTTACATGCAGACACAATGGAATATTGAAAAACAAAAAGCTGTCAAGAGACACATCTTTGACAGCTTGTTTGGATGGTTCATGTATCGTACTGTATTGTATTATACTGTATCGTTTGATAAATACAATATTTGGATATATTGTGTCGTTTGTTATCGTTTCATGATATTACGCACCAGCAATATGAAGAATAAACTTGCAATATTATAAAGAAAAATTATGATACAGGGTAAAATTATTATATAAAAAGGTAGGGTAAATGATAAAATAAAATTATTTAATAATAATGAAGGGTGAGATTGAGAGAAAAAGACAAGGTAATGACACGTCCACACCAAATCAGTCGTTACATAACATGGCACATTTCGTCGTTATGTAACGACGGATTTAACGATATGATACAATAAAATTTAAGTAACAATCAAAACAAATATCGTATTTAAAGTAACAATACGATACAATACAATGGGTAACAACCGTCCAAACAAGCTGTGAGGTCCCTCTGATTTTGTTTTTGTAGAAATTAGTCTTTAGTGTAATTTACTATATGCACATTGTGAAAAGTCACTATTCAAGCAATGGTTAATAATTTTTTAACATCAATAAGTTATATCTTTAAATTTGGTAAGCCTATATTTTCTTCTTACAGAAAACTGTTTCTAAGAATTTAACTTTAATATGCATAGACCTTCAATTCAGATATTTGGTAAACAGTACGTTTATTATTTCATGAAACAGTTAATGAAATATTTATCTAATTTGTCTATTCCATTTCCCCCGCTTAATTTGGTTTACAAATACCAGTTTTTAAAAGGTTAGGCATTTCACCTAGTAGAGTGAGGGTAAGCCACGAGATATAGAGCATGAGCCCCGTCATCTTTAATTTTATTATTTTATAAATTAATAAAATTGCATAACGCTGTAAAAATTCAAGAATTTCAAATGCAGGAAAAAGTAGAAAAATATCTAAACATGCTCATTCATATGCCCTCGAACACTACAGTAATAATAACTCCTTGAATTTCTTTTCTTTTTTTGTTAATTAATAAGTCCTTGAAATTTAATGACCTTTCAGTGTGACCAATAATAATGTGAAGTGGAGAAAAAAGATAACGTGAAATTACTGATGAAGTATTTTTAAAATAATAAGGTATGTAAACCAATTTAAAAGTCGTTAAACACAAGGACCTATCAGGAGACAAGAAAGGAAAAGTTTAAGAAAACTTACTTTGAGAAATAATGGAAAGGACATCTATATCCAATTATAAAGTTAAAAAAAACGAATGAAAAAACTTACTTTGAAATAATTATAAAATATTTGTTCAAAAAAAAAAAAGATAATTACAAATATAGTGCTAGTATTACTTGCAAGTTCCTTGCAGTAGCATATGAAGAAGGGATTAATCAATATTCAAGTTGAACATTCCTAATCCAATTCCCATTCTTCAAGATAATAAATGGAAAAATTTTCATTCGTAGAGCACGAAGTATAAAGGGTCGGCGGGTCGCTAGTGCCATAAATTAGGTGCATAAATTTACTATTATTAGAGTGTATATTCAATCGCACATGTAAATTGTAATGTAAACTAAGATAAATGTCTCCTGGTAAATACACACTAACCAAGTTTTGGTAATTAAATTAAGTTCAAAGTAATTGTGACTTGGAATTAAGGAGTCTTTTTAAAATTCAAGTTCCAACACTTCCACATTTATGAAAGTGGATTGACTGGATTCCAATCGTCACATAAGACTAGCCAGTCTTTACCTATAAAATCAGAGCACCTGCTATTGTTTTTTTTATCAAGCCTCATCAGAAATCCTTAGTCGATCATTCTATTGTAATATTGGCTTATTGTACTTTGCAAAAGTGATAATGGCATCCACTGACAAACGTGAAATCAAAATGATCAATGGCACTGTTCTGCTCATGAAAAAGACACCTTTGGACCTTGGTTCTTCTCAAGTGTTAGCTCCACATGAAACTTATGAAATTCTTGGGCATAAGGTCATCCTGCAGCTTGTTAGCTCTGTCCATGGAGATCAAGGTATGATATGTTATATAGTTTCAACAAAAAATTCACTTCAGTTTCTATGTTACTATGTAGCTAGTGTGTCACTATATTGAATGTGTGGATTAACAATCATATGTTTATACACTTGAAGGAAAAACTTTGAAAGGGAAGCTTGGGAATCCTTCACATTTAAGAGATGAGAACAAATCAGGCAGCGAATCGAAGTTTTGTGTCACATTTGAGTGGGATCATGAAGTTCTTGGAGCTCCAGGTGCATTCATCATCAAGAACTTTAATACAAGTGAATTCTATCTCAAGTCACTCACTCTTGAAGCTAGTGATCCAAGTCAAGACACTGTGCAATTTGTATGCAACTCTTGGGTTTATCCTGCTGAGAAATATAAGTCAGGCCGCATTTTCTTTGTGAATCAGGTACAAGCAAAATGATTCAAATTTAGTGTTATAGATCACATCATTTACTCATTTTCCGTTTGATGATTTCTTTGTATGATTTGCAACAGGCTTGGCTTCCTAGTGAAACTCCTGCAGCATTGCGCGTGTATAGAGAAGAAGAGTTGCTAATGTTGAGAGGAAATGGAACTGGAAAGCTTCAAGAATGGGACAGGGTTTATGACTATGATTGTTACAATGATCTTGGAGATCCAGACAATGGTCCACTTTATGCCAGACCAGTCCTTGGAGGATCTGTAGAGCATCCTTATCTGCGAAGAGGAAGAACAGGCCGACCACCATCTAAGGCTGTTAAGTCTTTCAATAAAACCATTTTTACTTTTTGTAAAACCTCTATACAGATATGTACCCCTAGTTGTTTATTTTTACACTTGCTTGTACAGACCTACCACTGAAAGCCGGCTTCCACAAATAGCTAGCTTTGCAATTTATGTCCCGAGGGATGAAAAGTTTTCGCCTTTAAAGATGACAGATGTCCTTAGTAATGCACAGAAAGCCATTGCGCAAGTCTTTGCTCCTCAGCTTGCTTCTTTAGGAAATCTCACTCTCAATGAATTCAACAGCTTTGAAGATGTACTGAAAGTGTATGAACCTGGATCTCCAGGATTTCTTAAGTATCCAACGCCACATGTTATTAGAGGTAATTTTGGATGACTTTCGGTTGATTCATTTCTGTAATAATTCAATTTTTGTTGTGTTCTCTAAAATTTTAAATTGGTGAAACAGAGGATAAGTCGGCTTGGATGTCTGATGAAGAATTTGGAAGAGACGTTAGCTGGATTGAACCCTGTGTGCATAACTGGCCTAAAAGTAAAAACTTTCAATTCTTTGTCCAATTCTTCTATCTTGTCTATTATCTGAAGAATGGAGTAGATTACATTCTTTGCATTTTTGGTACAGGAGTTCCCCCCCACGAGCAAACTGGATCCAAAAACTTTTGGTGACCAAACAAGCAAAATAACCAGAGAACAAATACAGAATCAGCTAGATGGAATGACCATTGAAGAGGTAAGTGACTAACTGTTTGTTGTTTTTTGCAAATCCTTCCAAGTTGACTAATCTGGTCAGTGCTGACTCAAATGTATATTTTCTTCTTCTTAGGCCATGGAGGTGAACCGACTTTTCATACTGAACTACCATGACATTGTGATGCCATATGCGAGGAAAGTTAACACATCGCATTCAAAGATTTACGCCTCAAGAAGTGTGCTCTTTCTGCAAAAAGACGGTACTTTGAATCCCCTGGCGATTGAACTAAGCTTGCCTCATCCAGATGGAGAACAACTTGGTGCTATTAGCAAAGTATTCACTCCAGCTGAAGACGGTGTTGAGGGTGCTTTGTGGCGAACTGCAAAGGCATTTGTAGCAATTAATGATTCTGGAGTTCATCAGCTTCTCAGTCACTGGTATTTCAAACTAGCTGAAGTCCATGTAGTGTAATCTGTTACTGAATATTCGTTTGATCACAAGTCTAATGTTCTTCACAGGTTACGTACTCATGCATCAGTTGAGCCTTTTGTGATTGCGGCAAATAGGCAGCTAAGCTTTTGCATCCTCACTTCCGTGATACTATGCATATCAATGCCTTGGCTCGACAGGCTGTGCTTAATGCTGGAGGTATTGTTGAGAAGACTGTTTTCCCTGGACCATTGTCGATGGAGTTGACATCTATTGCTTACCGGGACTGGGTTTTCCCTGATCAAGCACTCCCTGCTGAACTTGTTAAGAGGTAAGTCACAACTTCTTGTGCTAGTTTATCTTCTTTGCAATGATTTCCTAATGTAATACTGCTTTTTTTGTGTACTGTTTTTCTTCAGAGGAGTGGCAGTTGAAGATCCTTCATCCAAACATGGTGTCCGCTTACTAATTGAAGACTAGATGGACTTGAAATCTGGTCAGCAATCAAAAGCTGGGTACAGGAATATATCAGTTTGTATTACAAATCAGATGACATGCTTCAGAAGGACACTGAACTCCAAGCCTGGTGGAAGGAACTCCGCGAAGTAGGACATGGTGACAAGAAAGATGAGCCTTGGTGGCCTAAAATGCAGACACGCCAAGAACTGATCGACTCAGTGACTATCATTATCTGGATGGCATCTGCTCTTCATGCAGCTGTTAATTTAGGGAAGTATCCAAATGGAGACTATGCACCAAATCGCCCTGGTATGAGCCGAAGGCTTATTCCTGAGCCTGGGACCCCTGAGTATGAGGAGCTGAAGGTGAACCCTGTAAAAGGATATCTGAAGACAATAACACCCCAGTTCCAGACTCTTATTGGAATATCTGCTCTCGAGGTTTTGTCAACACATACTTCAGATGAAATTTATCTTGGTCAGAGGGATTCTGATGAATGGACTAAGGACAAAGAAGCTCTGCAAGCTTTTGAAAGGTTTGGAAAGAAGCTGGCTCAAATTGAGGAAAATATTACAAAGATGAACAATTATAAGAAGTGGAAGAACAGGACAGGCCCTGTTAAGATGCCATACACATTGCTTTATCCGACAAGCGAACCAGGACTTACTGCCAAAGGAATTCCCAATAGTATCTCTATTTAAGTTACTTGCTAAAATGATCCAGTGATATCATCACTGGATTTGTGACAGGCCTCTGAGCTAAAGAGCGTCTGTCTATCTATTTCCTAGCTTTGTAATGTTAAACCAGCTTCTATTTTGTTTATATAATTATAATATGAGATATTATCTCTCTTATTAGTTACATCTGTGGCTTATCTGTTTACTTGTTCTCCTTGTGAACTTGAATGTAGCACCAACTCTTAACTTCAATTGCAAATTAAGGATGATATAAAGACTCTCATTTGCCATAAATTGAAACATTTCTAGGTGTTAAATTAAAAACAGGAAGGACATGCTAACTTATAGATGACACAAGTTCTTAACTATTTCATAGAAATTGTTTGGAATGCCCCTTTAATTGGAACTAATTCCTTACCCTGTTTGGATGCCCCTTTAATTGGAACTAATTCCTTACCCTGCAACCTATTCTCATTGCTTGAAATAGAAAGACCTTAAAAGGTGTATGTATAGTTAAGTTGCATAAATTTATTGAACGATAAGTAAAGAAAACATTCATGACTGAAAAACTATTGCTACTTGTATGAGTACTATTTACCGTTCAATTCTAGTATCACCTTGTTCTTGTTTAGAGTCTCAATTTTATTTTCTGTACTCAGTGGAAAGTATCTAAGATAAGCAAGAGGAGCTAACAAGTAAGAAAGGAATCAAGAAGATTTTCTAACATGCTATTTAAATAAACAATGGTAAAGTGAAAGCACTTGTTGTTTATCCAAGTCACACTCCGTAATTCTCTAATAATAAATCGTATCCTATGAGTGATTTTGTTGTTGGTAATTTCTCTCCGATGAACGTTTCTGATGGTTTCAAGGTCAAGGACAAAGAAGTAGCTAGGGTTTGATGTTTTTGATGTTGTTGTCTGAAAGTGTACACATACACACTTATGTCATTGGGTCTCATTATTGGACTGAGTTGGGAGGAGCTATTGGGCCTAATTTCTTGGGTCGTTTTTCCTTGTGAGTGTTTGAGATTTATTTTGTGTAGAGCATTGTTGAGCCCAGTACTAGAAGATTCTTTACAGCTGTTTATACATTGTAAATAATTATTTCATGTATTTATCCGTTAGGTGGTTAGACTTGAGCAATAGAATAATGCCACTTGGCGACAGTTCTGCATCTGAAAAAATTCGAAGTGATTCCGATTTGCCTTTGATGTCGGATCTTTGCAACAAATTACCCTATCTCCACACTCACTTCTAATATTAGTTCAAATATATGTAGCAAGCTATAATATGGTTAACAGTGCCCTAATCGCAACAGTGCTTCCTATGGCCGAGCCTCTTCCATCTCTTCTTCTTTCTAATTTTTCACCACACCCATCAAGAGCCAAGCTCCGCGCGTCCAAACCCCAGTAAATTTCTCCGGCAACTGTGCTCTCACGCGCCGCCAACACGCCTGTCTTTCCGGCGAGATTTCAGCCACGCGCCGGCGCGTGTGGCCTTTTCCGGCGACTTTTCAAATTTTTTTCTTCAGACAGCCTCTTCTCGAGGCATTTCCGAGCCATCCCGTGCCAGTTTCACCAAATTCCGACGACTTTATTTTTCCGGCCTTTAAACCCCAGTTTCTGACGATTGTTTCCTTTGTTCAGTACGAGAAAACCTTCCTCCCTTCATATATACTGTTTTCACCCACTGTGAATACTGTTATCCCGACTATTGAGGCTTTTTCCGGCTAGTTTTTTCGGGACAGCCGCATTTAGAATATGATGGATTGTACAGAGAGAAGCTCTTTTTTCTCTCTAGAATCTAGAAAACTGGAAAACATGTCTTTTATGAAAGCTGTCTCTTGGCCAGCCCTAGAACTTGGGGGAAGATGCCATCGAAAGCTCGACGTAGGACAAGAGCCGCACTTCACGCTGTCCGAGGAGCACACTCTCAGGCGCAAGGGTTTCTTGGAATCTAGTCTCGTTGGGTCTTTCTCCAAATGGGTTGGTTCTCCGGAGGCTGTTAGGAACTGGGCAGCAGAGGCATGAAACGTCAAGGACGGGCTGAAAATATCGCAATTGGGGGACACTCAATATCTCTTTCGTTTTGTTGACAAGTCTCAAGCTTCGGAAATTCTTGTCAGAGGAAACAGGTGGTTCGATGGGAACTTTTTAAATCTAGACAGATGGGTAGAGCATGATGGGTGTCTTGACCCTCGCTTCACTGGCGAAACATTGGTGGTCAACATGGTGGGTCTCCCGGTGCATCTTTGGTGTCTTGACCTATTCAAGAAGATAGGGAAATCTATGGGGTTTTTATTGATGTCATTTGCAGTTTACACGATCTCTCGTGAGTGAGGATTGTGGCGAGGAAAGGGGGCAGAATCCCTGTCTCCACTGTGGTGGAAGATGGCTACTTGAGTTATAGGGTTTGGTTAAGCCCTGAATTTCGCCCCATCTTTATGCCTGTGATAGCGACGGAAGAAAAGGGAAGGTCAGATAGGGGGGGGGGGGAATCAGTCTCTGAGGGGAGGGGAGGGTTCGCCGGATCACTGGATTAAGCCGGAATCAAACGTTAGATCGAGAAGAGACGGGAGGTTTGAAATTGGAGGAGGAATACAAAATTTTAACAGGAGAAGAAGACGTGAATGGGTCAGTGAGGCGGGCTGGAAAGGCTGAATGGGACGGTCCTTTTCTACTTATCACAGGGCCGGGCATATTTTCAGCAAGTATAGGCCTGGGCCTCCTCACATGGGCCCAGCAACTTTTCCCAATTCCATTAGAATTGACCCTAAGGGGCCCAGTTTATTTCAAGCTACGCATGATAAGGCTCCTAAGCATATGGGAACAGTCGTTCCTTCTTCCTCTGGACAAGGTGCTTCACACAGTGGCACTCCTTCACCGAGCTCTAGTGACATGTGCCCCTCTACGATGGCCGCTGCTGCAGGGGCAGAACCGGCTAAGGATGGTGCTGTTAATCCACGGCCCCCCGCCTCTGATGGACCCGGTTCCATCAACCCCTCACCTGCTCCTTGGCTTAGTTGTGCTGAGACCACACTTAAAGCTTCTTCTTCTTCTAGGGAGATTGTTGAGCATGCCCCAATTGATATTAGTGTCGGACCAGTATTTTCAGTTAATATGCTGCCAAGGGTTCCGTGCTCTCTTCCGCCATGCTACCCTACTTATGGTTCTGGACATTCCTATAGCAACGGGGTGTTAATTTTAGAGGTTGCTAACCCCCAAGGAAACGGTGAGACCCTTTCGGAGGTTAAAACTCCTAGTGCTAGAAATGCTATGGTCTTGTATTCCTCTGGTAGTAGCAAGGAAAGGGCATATATAGAAGAAGCCTGCCCAATTTCGTCAAAGATCGGAGGAGGGGATATGTCTTTTTGGATGGAGGATAAACTATTAAACTTTGGGAAGTTTTTAGGTGTTTCTGTTGAAGGGAAGGAAGATAGGGTGTTAGAACTGTTGAGGGAGATTGAGCAACAATCTCTTTACGATGGTGCAGGGAGGGAGTTGGGTAAAGGTGTTAAGCAAAATAACTTAGGGGATGTAGTGGTGTATCAGAGAAGGGGGCGAGTGTGTGACAAAGAGAAATGGACCTCGGCTAAGGGGGGTGGGGAAATGGGGGCTATTGTTGCTTTTGGAAGTTAAGATCCTTTCATGGAATGTGAGGGGGATGAATGACCCAAACAAAAGGGCCATCATCAAAGTGGGAGTTAGGGAGTGGGGTGCCAACCTAGTTTGTTTTCAGGAGACCAAAATGGAAGTTTTGTCGGATGCGATCGTGAGAAGTGTCTGGGGAGGTAGCTGGGTGAAATATGACTGGGTCCCAGCAGTGGGAAGTGTCGGGGGCATCCTACTTATGTGGGATGATAGAAGCTTGGAGGTAAATGAGATTAGGAAGGGAGTTTTCTCTTTGGCAGCTCTCGTCAAAGATAGAGTGAGTGGGTGGAGTGGGGATTTGGGGGAGTGTATGGGCCGGTAGGGGAAGGGTCCAAGGTGTCTTTCTAGAAGGAACTGGCCAATATTATGGGGGAATGGGACATTCCATGGGTTCTAGGGGGAGACTTTAACACTATTAGATTCCCGGAGGAGAGATTAGGGGGTAGTGTGATTTCGAGGGCCATGGAGGAGTTTTATGACTTCATCAATGATAACTTTCTCATTGACCTTCCTCTGTCAGGGGAAAGGTTTACTTGGGCCAGGGCGGAGGATTCCAACTCAAGGTCTAGAATTGATAGATTCCTGACATCTCCCGCATGGGATGAGCTGGTGCCGAATGTGCTGCAGATTCCTTTACCTAGGTTGACTTCAGATCATTTGCCTATTTTGCTAGATGGATGCAGAGGGAGGGGGGTGCGTGCTCCCTTCCGATTCGAAAACATGTGGTTGAAAGTGCCAGGATTCTGTGACAAGGTGAAAGAATGGTGGACAAGCTATGGGGTATCAGGGACACCTTCATACCGTCTTTCGAAGAAACTCAAATTGCTCAAGGGAGATATTATTAGGTGGAATAAGGAGGTTTTTGGGAGGATAGAGGTTAAAATGAGGGAGCTTATGCATGAATTGGGGGATTTAGAAAAAGGGGAAGGGGCGGGGGAGTTAGACGAATCTGAGAAAGAGAGATTGGGGAAGGTTAAGAGGGAAATAGTCGAGTTAGCAATAGCGGCAAAAATCGAGGGCGCTCTGGCTAAAGGAGGGGGATTCGAATACCAAGTATTTCCATAGGATGGCGGTCGCAAATCGAAGGAGAAACTTCATAGAGTCCTTAGTTGTGGATGGGGTGAGGATTGAGGGAGAGGAGGAGGTAAAAGGGGCGACAACGGGGTTTTATGAGAACTTATATAAAGAGGAAGTTCAACCATATAGGGGAGGGAGACAGCGAGAGGCTAGAAAAGGGTTTTCGAGGAGGAGGAGGTGCACGAGGCTGTGTCGTGTTGTGCTGGTGATAAGGCCCCCGGGCCTGATGGTTTCTCCTTGACTTTCTTTCAGCTCTTTTGGGATACCATCAAGGGGGAGTTGATGGAAGCCATTGAATACTTCCATGCGAATGGTGTTTTCGAGAGAAGTATCAATGCTTCCTTTATTACTATTGTGCCTAAGAAAGAAGGTGCATCTTGTATCAGAGACTACAGGCCTATTAGTCTAGTGGGGAGCATTTACAAGATTATTTCTAAAGTGCTTTCCAACAGACTTAAGAAGGTTCTTGACATGACTGTTTCGTCCTCCCAGAATGCATTTGTGGAAGGTAGGCAGATCCTGGATGCTACCTTGGTGGCAAATGAACTTGTAGACAGCAGAAGGAAAAATAGAGAACCCGGCTTACTATGCAAGTTAGATCTTGAGAAGGCTTTCGACCATGTCAATTGGAAGTTCCTGGACTTCATTATGATGCGGATGGGGTTTGGGGAAAGATGGAGGGGATGGATAAAGTTCTGCATTTCCTCAGTCAGATTCTCTGTCCTGGTTAATGGTAACCCGTGTGGTTTCTTTGGCAGCCCCAGGGGTCTCAGGCAAGGTGACCCTTATCCCCCATGTTATTCATTCTAGTGATGGATGCTCTGAGCAAAATGATGGATCGTGCGGCGGGCGGAGGTTTCTTGAGAGGATTCTCAGCTCCGATTGGGGTGCTCAGTGCCCGAAGAGTCTCATATTTGATTTTTGCGGATGACACACTGGTTTTCTGTGATGCCGATATGGATCAGTGGACCTACCTGAAGCAGGTCCTGCAGTGGTTTCAGTTAGTATCAGGACTCAAAATCAATATCGGCAAGTGTGAGATTTTCCCGGTAGGTGAGATTACTAATATTGATGCTTTGTCTGGTGTTCTCAGATGCAAGGTGGGATCCCTTCCCACTACTTACCTGGGCCCCTTTGGGCGCTTCATATAAGGATACTACGGTTTGGAATTCAGTGATCGAGCGGGTTGAAAAAAGATTAGCAGGGTGGCAGAAACGGTATTTGTCAAAAGGAGGTAAGGAAGTGCTTATCAAAAGCACTTTATCGAGTATGCCCACCTATTACTTATCCCTGTTGCAAGCACCGGTGAGCATCACAGAAAAACTGGAGCGACTTCAAAGGAACTTTCTGTGGGATGCGGCGGATGGAACTAGAAAGTTTCATCTAGTGAATTGGCAGACAGTCACTTCCCCAAAGAAGTGGGGTGGACTTGGAGTGAAAGATCTTAGGGTATTTAACAGAGCTTTAATGAAAAAATGGCTGTGGAGATTCGGGGTAGAAGAGCATGCTATATGGAGGGAGGTCATAGTAGAAAAGTACGATTCAACGGGAGGGGGTTGGAGGACCAAGGCGATCACAACACTTTTCGGGTGTGGCATGTGGAGGAGTATCATGAAGAATTGGGAAGAATTCAGTGGCAACATCACTTACGGGGTGGGAGATGGAAGGAGAATCAGCTTTTGGAATCATATGCGGTGTGGAGAGGATACTCTGAGGATCTCCTTCCACCACGTCTTCAGAGTTTCAAACCAGAAGGAACTGATGGTCCAACAGATTCGCAAGGAGCATGAAGGGGGGTAGTATGGGACCTCTCATTCAGGAGGAACATGCAAGATTGGGAGATTGCAGATCTTCAAGTCTTGTTGGCACTGCTATACGGGCAAGACATACTCCAGCCGTCCTGCGACTCTTGGAGATGGGGCTTGCGTGGCGATGGTTTGTTCACCGTAAAGTCCTTTTACCAGAGTATGTTGGTGAGAGAGGAGATCACTTTTCCATACTCCTCGATCTGGATTCCTAGGGCGCCCACGAAGGTGTGCTTTTTTGCATGGCTAGCGGCAAGGGGAGTGATATTGACTGCTGAAAATCTCCGAAAGAGGGGAATTACACTTGTTAGTTGGTGCTACATGTGTAAAAGCTCTGGGGAAGAGGTTGATCACCTTATGTTGCATTGCCCTGTGTCCTCTGCATTGTGGAGGTCAATCCTGAATCTTTTTGGTGTTCAATGGGTGATGCCAAGCACTGTAAAGGAATTGTTATATAGCTGGGGCGATTTTCGTAGAAGAAGAAAGCAAAAGGCGTGGAAATTTGCCCTGTTAGCTCTCATGTGGGTAGTATGAGGGGAGAGAAATAGGAGAGCTTTTGAGGAGATTGAGTCTCCTTTTTCACATCTTAAGAATAGTCTTTTATCTTTGATCGCTTTTTGGTGCACTCATTTAGCCTCTACTTGTATAGAAGATTGGGCGTCTTTTGTAGAGAATCATGTTCTGATATAAATTCTCTACGTCTTTGGTATACTTTGTATACACGGGAGTTCTCTCCCTTTTGATTAATATAATTTACCTTATCAAAAAAAATAATTCCACTTGGCTCAAGTCAGTTATAGGCTAGATTCCTTTTTCCTTTATAAATTCATGCTCTTGTACAGTGTCCAACACATGAAATATTGAAGAAAGATTTTCTGGAATTCAGTATTCCTTCATGGTATCAGAGCTTAATTCCGAGGTTAAAATCATTAGATCAGACAATGCTTTTGAATTAGGAACTGGAAATATTCAGTCAGATTTCCTTTCTTCACAAGGAATTATTCATCAGACCAATTGTGTGTACACCCCACAACAAAATGGTATAGTGGAGAAGAAGCACAAACATTTATTAGAAACATCTAAGGCACTACTGTACCAGTCACATTTACCTGTTTCTTTTGGGGAGATTGTTTATGCAACCTACCTAATCAACAGATACCCTTCCAGAGTCTTACATTTAAAGACCCCTTATGAGGTCTTGTTTAAGGTCAAGCCTGATTACTCTAACATTAGGTGTTTTGGTTGTTTATGCTTTGCTTCCACTATTACCAATCACATAACAAAACTTGATCCTAGGGCAGTACCTTGTGTTTTCCTTGGGTATCCACATGGCAAGAAAGGTTATAAAGTGCTTAACCTTAAAGCTCTTAAGACTACCATTTCTAGATATGTTGTGTTCCATAAGGAATTCTTTCCCTTTGCTTCTATAAACTCCCCTACTACAAGTCATCATGTTTTGCCCCTTGCTCAACCAAGTCACTCACCTAGTCCAGTTCCTGATTTTTTTACCTAAAACTTTACCTATCAGTTCACATTTCATTCCTAATTCTCCAAGTCCTACACCTCAATCCATTCCTACTCATCTGTCTACTCCTAGATCATCCCCTATTCCATCATCTTCTAGATCCCATATCTCAGGGACTAATACTCCTATTTTCCACCTCTAGATTCTGAACCTATGATGTATGCTCTCATTAGAAAATCTTCAAGGCCTCATAATCCACCTTGCTATCTTAAAGATTATACATGCAATGCACTCCAGCTCACAGATGTAAGTAGTTCTTGTTTCCTCACTCCTGTCACACCAGATTCACTATCCTTTAGTAGACTTTCCTCTTCAAATCAACATATGCTTAATTATCTACCTAATGTTCAAGAAGCAACTGGTTATAGTTAGGTTGCACATCACCCAGGATGGCAGGAGGCTATGGCAAGGGAAATTGAGGCTCTTGAGCTCAACAAAACTTGGGAGGTAGTTGAACTACCCCTGGTAGGAAAGCCTTGCCATGCAAATGGATGTACAAAGTTAAACAACATTCGGATGAAAGTGAAGAACAATTGAAAGCAAGGCTAGTCATTATAGAGTACATACAAAAGGAAGGAGTGGACTTTACTAAAACATTTTCACCAGTGGTCAAGATGACCACCATCAGGTGTATACTTGCTACAACAGTAAAAAGAGTTTGGGGTTTGTATCAATTAGATGTGGACAATGCGTTTCTACATGGAGACTTGCACGAGGAAGTCTATATGAAATTCCCAGTAGGAGTTATCCCACCATCTCCTACACATGTCTGCAAATTGAAAAAGTCACTTTATGGACTTCGTCAAACTTCGGGACAATGGTATGCTAAGCTCACCAATGCCCTAAATTTTAAGGGTTTCACTCACTCGTTAAATGACTACTCCTTGTTCTTTAAAAGGTCAAATTCCTCTATCTCTATTGTAGTTGTCTATGTCGATGATATCTTACTAACATGTAATGATACAACAGAATTACAAGCACTAAAAGATTTTCTTCATCAAGAATTTAGAATCAAGGATCTTGGGGACTTACATTTTTTTTTCTGGGTATGAAGATGATCCGCGGAACACAGGGATTGATCCTTTCACAAAGGAAGTTTACCCTTGATCTCCTCAAGGAATTTGATGCAATGCAACTGGTTTCTGTTTCTTCTCCGCTTGATCCAACAACTAGACTTCTTGCTAAGACAGGGGATCCTGTAAAGGACCCTACTTTGTATCGTCATTTGCTTGGAAAATTGAATTACCTGACACATACCAGACCAGATTTATCTTTCACGGTCCAGCACTTGAGCCAATACACGCAGGACCCCAGGAAGCCCTATCTTGATGCTGCTTATCGCGTGCTTCGATATTTGTTGAAGGATCCTGGCCTTGGTCTTTTTATGTCATCTTCATCCTCTTTTCAGCTCTTGGCATTTTGTGATTCGGTTTGGGCGACTTGTCCAGATTCGCGCAAATTAGTTAGTGGCTTTTATATATCGCTTGGAGCTTTGTCATACCTCAATTTCTCTTAGTTCTGCTGAGGCCGAATATCGCTCAATGCGACAAGTGATTGCAAAACTTACTTGGCTGGTCCGTCTCTTTGAGGATCTTTCTATTCCCATAACACTTCCGGTTCCCTTACACTCAGATAGCTAAGCAGCGATACATATAGCGAAAAACCCCGTGTTTCACGAACGGACAAAACACGTTGAGTTAGACTGCCACTTTGTCTGGCAACAGTTCTTGTCCGGTTTGATTTCCCTCTCTTTTGTTCGATCTTCGTCTCAAATGGCGGATCTCTTCACAAAATCGCTCCCACGACCTCATCATCATAATCTCTCGGGCAAGTTGGGGGTGTTTTCTCCCCCCTCCAACTTGAGGGGGGTGTTGGTGGTAATTTCTCTCCGATGAACGTTTCTGATGGTTTCAAGGTCAAGGACAAAGAAGTAGCTAGGGTTTGATGTTGTTGTCTGAAAATGTACACATACACACTTGTCCGTTGAATTCAGAATGGGTCTCGTTATTGGACTGAGTTGGGATGAGCTATTGGGCCTAATTTCTTGGGCCGTTTTTCCTTGTGAGTGTTTGAGATTTGTTTTCTGCAGAGCATTGTTGAGCCCAGTACTAGAAGATTTTTTACAGCTGTTTATATATTGTAAATAATTATTTCATGTATTTATCCGTTAGGTGGTTAGATTTAAGCAATAGAATAATGCCACTTGGCTCAAGTTAGTTATAGGCTAGATTACTTTTCCCTGTATAAATTCATGCTCTTGTACAGTGACCAACACACGAAATATAGAAGAAAGATTTTCTGAAATTTAGCATTCCTTCAGATTTATCATTTTTAAATAAATTTCACAAAAGAGTAAACAACAACAACAACAACCCAATATAATCTGAGACTCGAACTCACAACCTCTTAATTGAAAGTGGAAGGTGCTCACAACTAGAGCAACCGACTCATATCAACCTCTGATTTAACTCCGATAAAGCTTTTACTTCTTTTTTTTACTGCATTGAATATTTAACTCTTTCTACCTATTTGCCAACCAAACAAGAGAAGGTAAAGTTTGAAACTCTCTCTTCTTTCCTCCTCCCTTCTTTGTGAGGAAAGGATTAGACTATCTTCTCATAAATGACCGGTCTATTACTAATTATCATCCAAATATTTAAATCATATAAACTATACATGAGCCTATACTTTTCTCGTTCAGTGAACACCCCACGTTTGTTTATGTTATTCCAGATTACTTATCTTGATTAACTTCACATCCTCATGAAAAACAGATCGACATTTAGCTCTCCGCTGCAGTAATGGTTGCTTGTTGGGCGTACATAGCAGTTGCAACTACATGGGTAGTATGTGTCAGGCCAAAGAAGATATTGCAAACATGCAGTTATCTTCAATGAGTTCCGCGGATTGATAATGAGACCAATACTCCTTCACAAGTTGCCCGAAGAGCGAACCTTCTTGTTTCATCAGCTTCATTGGTTCATCATACTCCACTAATTTCCCTGTATTCACAACCAAAGTTAAAGTCACTACAGCTAAAACATTCTGGGATTAGCATGTTTGAAAGTCTTAACGTAGTCGTGTGTAAAAGAAAACAAACAAGTCTTACCATCACTAATGGCCATAACCATTGTACAATCCATTACTGTAGGTATCCTGTGGGCAACTGTAATTACAGTACTGTTAGAAAATTCTGTCCTGATAGTTTTCTGCAATATCATATCAGTGGCATTATCGATCGATGCAGTTGCTTCGTCAAGTACCAAAATCTTGCTTTTCCTCAAAAGAGCACGTCCCAAACAGAACAACTGCCGCTGCCCCATGCTCCAGTTTGATCCATCTTCCACAACTGAAATAACTCTTCAATGGTTAACAGAAACCTACTTGGATAAAATAATCATACCTGCTGCTGGAAAACTTACCCAATGAGTTAAGCCCCTTTGCTTTTTCTTCAACTGCCTCTTTTAGCTGACATTTTGCAAGAACCTTTCCAGTGGAGATGACATGAATGAACGCAATAAATCAGAAGATCGCTTTGGTACAATGCACATTCTCCGTCTAGTGCAAAAAAAAAAAAGAAGGCCAAATACATATTAAGTTAACTTACGTCCCATATTTCCTCATCAGTACGCTGATATAAGGGATCCAAGTTGTATCTTACTGTTCCATTGAAGAGTGTAGGGTCCTGAGGTATAATCCCGAATTGGGACCTTAAATCATGAAGACCGATTTTAGAAATGTCAATTTCATCTACCAATATCCTTCCACCTGCTGGTTCCACTAATCGAAATAGGGCCCCGATGAGTGTAGTCTTGCCACTCCCAGTTCGGCCAACAATACCAATCTTATGACCTTCTTCAAATGTACAAGTGATCCCCCTTAGAACAAGAGGGGAATCTTCCCTATATCTGATCTGTTTTGGAGTATACTTATCAGCATCTTGATCAGTTCTAAATACAAGAAAATTAGGGTGGTGAGAAAAAATTTACCTGCAAATCTTGAATTTCAACTTTACCCCTCGTTGGCCAATTGACTGGTGGACGGTTCTCTTTAACAATTTCAGGAGCTTCACTTGGAATGTGCATATACTGGTTAAATCTTTCTACAGAAATTATGTAATTTGCTAGCCTGCACTGGATTTGAATGGAAGCAACAAGAGACATGTTTAAGGAAAGACCATAGGACAAAGCCATTCCAATAAATCCTGCAAAAGAATAATAGCCTGTTATTAGAAATCTCCTGTTTAACATTAGGCAAAAGGTTAAGGAACAATAATATAGAATTCTTTATTCGAGTCCCAAGATTAATATTTATCATGGCATACCTGAACTGAAAGTCCCTGGAGGAAGCAAAACCATGCAAAGTGCCGAGGATGCAAGAAAAGTTGCACTAATAGTTTCCAATCGTTGAATCAACCACTCATTTGCTGCAAAATTGTGGAAAAACGGACTGGCATTTATATCAATTAGCTCAAAAGTCTTCATAAAAAATCTGTCTTCCTCTTTGAATGCCCTTATAGTCACAGCTCCGGCAATAGATTCAGCAAGATGGTTAGCCACAAATGATTTGGTAGTACCATTTATCCGCATCAACACTTTGGCAGATGCATAGTAGTATTTCTGCCATGAGTAAGAGAGAGTTTTAAGTCTCAATTTACCAGTTACTGTTGGCACAAGAATAGTGTTGCAGAGAATTAAAGCTTTAAAATCCTACAACCCTTGCCAGAGAATCATATTTCCGGACTATTCAGTTTGGAGGCATAGAGCGTAAAAGAAATGAAAAGTTAAAAATTTGTTTAACAGTAACAAATCCTGTCCTACTTTCATACAGTGGGCAGAGCCATGCAACTCAAATACAGGATGTTGAGATAAATAAAACAGTCAACTCTTACCTGCAACTGAATGGCAAGAAAAACCATTGGGATTGAGAAAACCAGAACTTGCCAAGTGACAGCAGTTAGCACTGTAAGATTAGCATAGAAGTTTGTGGTAGATCCAAAAGCGAAAATCAAGTTGAAAGGAACATCAAGATCAACTATACTCAAATCTGATGAGACCTGCATACACGGGTTTGGGGTAGTGGAGAGATAGCAAAAATGGTTAGGTCCATAAACATAGTATCAATGTTATAGCTTGTATTTCAATGTTCATGTTTGAGATATTTACCCTGCTAAATATCCTTCCCAAAGGTGTAGAGTCATAAAATGACATAGGAGCACGGAAAAGAGAATTTAATAGCTGCGAGAACAAGGAATTTGATGATTGCAAACTCAAAAAGACCGTCAATAGAGATCGAGATAGCAAAAACAATGTTGATACAACACCAATTAGCAAGTAAACTACAATAAGCCTCAAAGTGCTAACTTGGGGATTATCAACATTTGCAGCCATCCAGGAGTTCTGTGATATCTGACCAACCACATATGTTATGAAGGAGAGTACAGCCATGACAAAGAAGAAGTACCCTTTGTTCTGATTTAGATACTGAACATAAGGCTTAAATCCAGTATCTCCGACTTCTCTCTCTTCTTGCTTAATCAGCTGATCACCTACAGAGGCTATAGAATTTTTGTCAGTATCAGTTTTTTGAATTTCTCTTGAACGAGATTCCCTCCTTGATGATGGATTAACCTCTGCAACTCTTTCTGAACCAGCGGTCTCTTTGTGTGCATCGACCAAGTCCTGGAATTCTTTGCTCAATGCCAATAACTGATGATATGCAGCTGCATGTAGAATTTCTCCATCTGACATTAACTGCGAATAAATTAACATATGTAAGGCCATTTCTTGTGAATATAACCATTCAATTTCAAATATCAATGTAATTTTACAGAGAATATATCAGGGATTCAAGAGTTCACTTTCTTTTTCTTCTTTAGAAAAACAAGCCATCAATAAGAAGTCATATTAGAAAGAGAAGTTCATCAAGAAAAACTAACCAGAACTACATCAAAAGCAGGAAGAAAATCAACTTGTTGAGTCACAAGTAAGATGGTCTTCCCCGAGAGAGCTCTCATGACATAATCCTGCAAATGACCGGTTCAAATTTGAGCTTGCACGTCAGAAGAAACGATATGAAGCACAATACTATTTCTCACATTGAATAGACTACTAGCAGTATGGGCATCTACAGCACTGAATGGATCATCCAGGAGATATATATCAGCATTATGATACAGTGCGCGAGCAAGTTGAATGCGCTGCTTTTGACCACCACTAAGATTAACTCCTCTTTCACCTATTTCAGTGAGATCACCATAAGGTAGCAACTCAAGGTCTTTTAAAAGTGAACATTTTTCCAATGTTTGCTGGTATCTCTGGTTATCCAGTGGAGAACCAAACAAAATATTTTCTCGTATTGACCCCGTCTGAATCCATGCAGACTGAGAGACATAGGCAATTCTTCCATTAACTTGAACCTGCAGAACACAGAGAATATATATATCAGTTGGGGGGATATGGAATTATTTTCTTGTGCAGGACGTGAAGTAAATTATGTATGTGCTTACAATAATAAACTTTGAGAACCTACTTATCATTTTCCTACCTAGCAAGGAAAACAGTAACTAACCAGTACAACTTACAGTTCCTTGGATACTTGGAACTTCTCCAAGAAGTGCTCCCAGAAGAGTTGACTTTCCTGAGCCCACCTCCCCACATATTGCAATCTTCTCACCGGGTCTAACCTCCAAATTAATATTTCTCAGTGTAGGTCGAGATGAATTCTCTTCCCATGAGAGATTAGCTGATTTGATAAGTATAGCATTATGTGTACTTGCAAAGTTGTGATCCTGCCTAACGTTTGCATTTTCTAGCTCATGGGCCTCAAGGAACTTGACAATCCTTGCAAATGAAACTTTGGCTTGAATCACCACACCAATAACGTCAGGAATGGTTCTTATTGGATCCTGAACAATACGTAAAGTTGCTACAAAGGTGAAAACGTTGCTTGCATGCAGTGGAACACGTAGGAAATAACAAGACCCAAATGTTGCAGCAGAGACCAAAACAGGTGATGACCACAAAAGGAAGACATTATATCCCTTACTCAACTGAACGGCTGATAACCATTTCTCTTCTACTCTCCTCAAACTTTCAATTACACTCTTAAAATGAGTTTCCCATGCATATAATTTCAGAACTTTCATATTCACAAGAGCCTCTGAGATAGCCTTGAGCCTATCATCTTGTGCTACCATTAGCTTGGTCTGGAATTTATGTTGCAACTTTGCTAGCGGAGCGTTGCACAGCACAGTGAGTATAATCACTACCAAGGATGCAAAAGTTGCAAGTCCAACTGCGCGGAAGAGAATGATAAGAGCAAAGCAGAGCTGGACACTTGTTGTCCACGTTTGATGCAACCAAAAAGGAAACTCTCCAATTCGATAAGCATCCACAGTTACATAGTTCATGATTTTGCCGCTAGAATGCATCAGCTTAGCAGCATTGGATAATCTTATTTGCTTCTTATAAATGGCTGCTGTAAGTAAAGACCTTACTTTTAGACCAATTAGTCTGCTCCTGAAGTACCACTGCCTTTGTGACAAGGATTCCAAGTTCTTTGATATAAAAAGCAGAATAGCCAATAAAAATCCCTCATTTTTAAAAGCTACGTCTCCTTCAGCAACCTTAATGAACGCATTAAGAAGCAGAGGACCAGCAGAAAGAGTAGTTATTTTCAGTAGCGCAAAGAATCCTGAGACAATGAGCTCCTTCCAGTGACATAATACAATTGTCTTCAAAATGGACGGCTGGGAAGAGGGATCAACTTGTGTCTGTTTGTTCAGTAGATCCACATACATTAAGTAACAAGATTCAGCACGATCCGCCTCACGCAATGTGGGCATGTCTTCATCCTCAAGAATTTTGTGCTTCCCCTTCTTCATCAGTGGATTCAACCACCAAAATGACATTTGATTAAGAATCCCAGCCTTAGCAAACAGAGTGACAGAGCTAACAGAATCACTTTTACCGATTCCATTGGCAGCACCATTTAAGGGAGTATAAAGATCATTTTTATCTCTCTCTTCATGCTGCAGCCCCTTGTAGGTGCATAACAACAATAAACATGCTCCTACAAAGGACAAAACATCTAGAGCTATCTTCATTGTTACCTCTTTACCAATAATAGCTGCAAAGAGTGACACACTCGCAAAAATTCCAGCAAAGACAAAGGCAAGAATTGACAAGAGCTTCAGAGGGGTTCTTGAAATATGGTTCCCTCGAAGGCTTGCGGTTAAACTTACCGATAACCATGTAATTCCATGAAACAAGATTAGTAACCACCAACGCAGTGGTAATGTACTATGGGTTTTCTTCACCTGGTCAACATAGAGCCAAATGAATAAGGACAAATATATTATCCCCAGGAAACCATTAAAAATAGCAGAAGCCAACTGCAAACGCGAGAACCCAGAAAAACGAGCAGGAATGTTGGTAGATTTTAAATATGACTTGAAAAATAGAGTGAATAGGAAGAACAACAGGAGTATAACATCAAAACAAATGATCAACACATGATTGATACAGGATGAAGGTTGTGCCACGGACATCCAATCAGTACTGCAATCGCAATCCATGCAATGGGCAAATTCAACTCCTGGTATCAAGAAAGTATTAACAAGATCAGACTTCTGAAGAGACATTCCTGTGGAAAAAAAAGAAGTAAAAGAAATTGTATGGTTAAGAATTATTGAAAGGCACAACTTTAGAATCAATTATTTCGACAAACTAGGTTGCAAGCAGTTGTGAAGATGCTCAAAATTAACTCGATGCACCTTAATATATTTCCTTTTTTATGACGTTGGTGTACGGTCAAGCTTGCGCGCTTTAATATGTTGTATATGTCGTCATAAATGTGTATACAGATAAATAGATAAATATGAGCACTACTACATCCACAGACTTCACTACTCAGCTAATCTTTCACCAATGCTAGACAGTGAAATATAACAAAACTAAAAGGCGGAATACATCGACAACCCCTTAAGCTTGCCAGTATATTTCCTTTAGACACTCGAACTAAGGCCTGTTTCAATTGAGCACCGAACCCATTACAAAATGTGCCTATTAGACAATTCCCACTCATACATTACAAAGTGCAGCAAAAATTTCTGGATTAATTTATGTAATTTGGTTTCTTGGTCTGTTGGAACCAATTAAGGTTGGTAGTAATTTATGGAATATCTATATAATGTTGGACAAACTGTTTGTTGGGTGTGCAAACAAAGTCACACATAGATAGCTGAAAAGATTGGAAATATACATATAAGGTGCATTTATCTCTTAATAGTGTGAGGTCTTTTTGGAAATTCATACGAGCTTGGCTCATAACGGACAATATCACATTATGTTAAGAGTATCATTGGGCTGACTTAGCCCAACAACCGGTATCAAAGTCCAGGTTTGGCGGGACGAGTATGACGATGATTGTAGAGTGATGGCGTGGGGCTCGGTTTTCTTCCCCTCACGAGCTTAGAGATGCACGCAGACAAGAAGAAGCTAGTAGCGGGCTTTGGTTGTAATGGGTTCAGGTGCTTAATTGAACCAGGCTTTAGTTCGAGTGTCTGAATGAAATATACCGGCAAATATAAGGGGCTTTAATGTATTCTGCCAAAATATAACTGAAAGAAAGAATGGTTCCAAGAGACCAATCGTTACTTGGTGCTCTGCTCAGCATAAGATAATAAGAAATTCACATGCGAGATTCCAAAATGCATCTAAGAAACAGTAATAAAAGGTCAGACCAAGCCAAAGAAAAAAAAAATGAAAGAACCAAAAACCGGCAAACCAGAGTAAACAAAAAGTTGAAGACAGTAAAAAGGACTAACCAAAATAGCAGAAGGTGGATGACAAAAACGCTGCGAGTCATGGAAATGCCACCAACAGAAAACAATATAATCCTTAAAACCCAGAAGTAATGGTGATTATGTCGTTCATCTTTAAAACTCAGAGCTAGTAATAAGACAGAGGAAAAGATGAAAGGGCGGGTGATTATTTTGGATGGCACAGTACTATACTTTTGGTTGGCTTTATTAACTAAGCTTCTATTACCCAAAAAAACTAAGCTTTAAAAAATCCCTTTTTTTTTTGTCTTATAATCATCACTTAGGTGTTACGTCAAGCACCTAGGAGGTAATAAAAACAATCACTATGTTTCACAAACCGAAGTCAAAAATGAATTGTATAGTGGATCATAATTTGCGGTTTACTCAACATGCAACAACACAAACGCCTTGGCGTATAGGGACAAACTCCATTCCATTGAATGAGTTGACCAAAGAATACATATTTTATGTTATCTTCACAGATGCTCTGTTATCCTAATATCTTTATTTCCTTTGCGCGAACTTATCCACTAATCCAGTTTTTGCAAAGACTGTTCACGTTAATTTAGCGGTGTGATGAACAACGCAAGGCCTTATATACGGTCATTTAATTCAAGAAGACTTATGGAGAAAATTAGTTACTTTGTTTTGTGAACACCCCTTTTTGGGATGCTCGTGATATTTATGTCCGATCTCTAAAAATAATTTAGCTTTTAAAAAGATTAAATAAAAGAACCAAACGATGTAACACCTAAAGTTGTGATCAAACCCATTAGTTACTTTTAGAAAAATCCATTTATTTTGAGAAGTTTATTTTTTCAGCATTTCTTTTTACAAAAGGTATTTTTGGTGAAAAACAGTTTGTGTTTGACTAATTAATTTAAAAAACACTTCTAAGTAAGTAGCAGTTTGTGTTTGACCAAACTTTTAAAAAGTATTTCTAAGTATATTTTTCTCAAAAGTGATTCTCAAAAAAGTATTTCTAGGAAGAAACTACTTTTTTCTGCTTCTACTTCTACTCAAAAATACTTTTTTTTTCTTCTAAAAGTTTGGCCAAACAGTTCAACTTTAAACTTTAAAAAATAAGTGTTTTTCGGTTTGGAGAAGCTCGGCCAAAAAGACTATTTGTTTTGAAAATACACCATTTTGGGATGCTCTGAGTAGTGTTTCTCTTTTCTTTTTTAAGACCCTCATTATATCTAGTAGCTTAAAAAAACAAGGGAAAGAAAAATTTAGTTTATTTTTCCCTCTTTCCACTTTAGCTTTACTCCCGAAACTGAGAAAGAAAACAAGAACCAATTCTAATACTAAGAACAGAGTGATTGTTTTCAACTCTGATGGCACAGAC